>NC_085059.1:19128530-19492658 GCF_963662255.1 Cinclus cinclus
GGTACCACAGGCTTGGCCTTCCTTTATCATTTTGACTTTTGACCTTGGGATGGAGGGGCTCTGCTGTGCCACCAGCACTGCTTCCTCCCCAAACCCCCTCCCACCCCAGGGATGCTTCACAGGAAGGGCACTGTGGTGATGGATCTGCCAAGACCAAGGGTCAAGTTTATGTTGATCTACAGGTGTCAGGAGCGTATTGATCCTCTGATGAAGGCCCCTGAGAGGTCACCATAAATCCTCAGGGGATGAAAATCCCACATAACTCCCTTGCAGATGTTGCAGAAGGAGCCAGATAAAGGAAAGCAGCCACCCAGCAAGTGTTAACAGACACCCTCAGAACAACAGGTGAGGCCACAAAACTTCTTTTCTTTTGCTCTAAGCCGGGGTGGCCAAACCTATAAAAAGGTGAAAACATCAAGCAATTCAGGCTCCTGTCAAGGAAAAATAAGCTCTCTTGTTTTAGCTCAGCTGGGATGGTTTTGGCTCACCCAGGACTGGAGACAGCCTCAGTACAGAGGCTTTGCCCTCCTTGGTCAGCACTCCCCAGACATTTCCCTGACAGTGGGGAATTAAACCCACCTCACAAAGTGCTGTTCTGCACACTCACAGAAGGGTTCGGGTCAGAAGGGACCTGAAGAATTATCTCACATTCCACCCCCTGCCATGGGCAGGGACACCTCTTGCACTGTCCCGGGCTGCTCCAAGCCCCATCCAGCCTGGCCTTGGGCACTGCCAGGGATCCAGGGACAGCCACAGCTGCTCTGGGTACCCTCACCATCTCAGAGAAGAATTTATTCCACACACCTGACCTACGCTTCCCCTGTTTCAGTTCGGACCCATTCCTCCTTGTCCTGACATTGCCTCTCCCCCTTCAGATCCTGGAAGGAGCTGTGGGGTCTCCATACACCCTTCCCTTCTCCAGGCTGAACATTCCCAGCTCTCCCAGCCTGTCCCCAAAGGGAAGGTGAGGTGCTCCAGTCCCCTTATCAACCTCGTGGCCTCCTCTGGACTTGCTCCAACGATTCCATGTCCTTCTAGAATAATTTTAGAATGGGACAACTCAGTTGGGAGGGACCTACAGAGACCATCCCATCCAATTCCTTGATTGTCTTGATAGAAAACCCCTTGCATCAGGTACAGCCACAGCAGACAGCTAAAAAGAATCCCCTGCTCTGAATTTCCAGCTCGTCAGGCAGCACTGAAGTTCCCCAAAGCATTTGGCAGTGACCAACACACCCCCTGTGACCCCTGGAGCCAGGGACCAGGCAGATCTTTCCAGCAGCAGCAGCTCAGGGTTCCTGTAACTGGATGATTTAAGCCCAGCAGCTCTGGCAGAGCGTGATGCTCAATCCCTTTATCATGTCTCCTCTCCCTCCAGCAGCCAAAGCCAGGGCTAATTTTAAAAAGCAGCGATATGGGGCTGCTGCAGGAACACACGTTGCAGTTGGCTGCTGGGAACTGAAATAGGACTGGGCATAGACTGCTCTGCAGTTCGGGTGTTGTGCACTGACTCTGTGGAGCAGAGTTAAAAAGCAGAAGGATATCCTGCTGGCTCGCTGGAGCCTAAAAGTTATTAAATTAAACCTGAGAAGTTACTTCATTTGAGTAATTTTAGGGGGTTAATAAACCAAAGACAGGAGTAATTTCAATGAAAACAAGCTAATGATCAAAACAAAATTTTTATGTGACTATTACTTCGGAAAAATCACCATTTAACATTAAACCAAGATAAAAATCAGTGCCTCGAATTTCCTCTCTGGTGGGCAAAGACAGCCCAAGGGAATGTCTGGAGCTGTGTCAGGGAGGGTTAGGCTGGATTTTAGGAAACGGTTCTTCCCCAGAGGATGGTCAGGCACTGTGAGTGAAGAACCTCATCCTAAAATCCAGTCTAAACCTCCCCTGACAGCTTCATTTCTTCCACACCCGACTGTGAAGCCAAGACTGGAGAAAGTTTTAAACCTACCCTTGCTGCTTTTATTTCACACTGAGCCCAACCACGCTGGAATTGGCAGGTCTTTGTTCAGGGAAGCAGAACGTGGTGCAGAACTTTATTTCACAGTGCTACCTAGTGGTTTCTGCAATAAATGATCAGCTCCTCAAAACACTTCTCCAGACAGAAACAGTGTGGAGTAAATACAAATGACAATAAAGTAACTTCCACCACTACCTGAAATTAGTTAAATTGCAGGGGGGGAACAGAAGGAGGAGGGGGGAAAAAAAGGAAAACACACTTGAAAGATAATGCCAAGGGTTTCTGACTGGATATTCATGCACATCAACAACCCATCCTAACCTCCCACAGCTCTACCCGATGCCAGGAAAGGCAGCACAGTAATGCCAGAACCAGGATTTTTGCTCCTCACCAGTGCCAGAAACTGGCACGGGAACATGGAGCAAGTGGCACCCTCAGCTCTTCAGAGACTGTCCCTGCCTCTCCTCCTCCCAGCACCAGTGGAAATCCAGCTCTGCGCTCAGATTTTCTGCCAGCACGGGGACACTCAGCGTGAAAAATCCTCCTGCCCTCCAAAAACCCTTCCAGGCTCCTCTCGAACTTTCCTTTGCCCCATAACAGAGGTTGCTGTGCTGATTTCTGCTCTGCTCAGGATCAGCTCCTTCCTGCTGCCAGTTCACATCGATTTACACGTTTTCCACACATTTTCCAGCACCACAGGTGCTTTGGCAAAGGAGCAGCTCTGCTGCCCTGCGTTTGCCCACGCCAGACAAGATGCAGCAGCACAAATTAACAAAGTCCTGTTAAAACCTGACAGGACCCAGTGGAAAATGTTCGACCCAAGCCTGAGGCACAGCTGCTGGATGTGACAGTTTTCCCGCAGTCCTTGCCTCCCTGGGATCACCAGATGAAAGGAATCATGTAAGTACTAAGTAGTATTAATAGTCCCAGGCACAATATTTATATATGAGAATAATACGGCCAAACAATACTTCACAGTTATTTCCAATGGCAGCATTCGTATAATGCCATCGACACTCAACTGCTGATAAGCTGGACACACTTAAGGAATTTTAATAAGCCTTTGAAAAGCTTTAACTGATGTGAATTAAGCCCCGAGATAATTCAGACGCAGGGCTATCATTCTTCAGTTAAAAATAATTGATCTTGGATGTAAACGTCACATCTTGTGCCCCGGAGTACAAAGGCACAGAAAATGTCATTTGTCACCAGCGGTGCCTGGGGCTGGTGGGCACGTTCCGAGGGACCCCTGGGCTCTGCTCACCCGCAGGAACTTCTCCCGTGGGGTCAGAGCCGAGGAAGCTCCCAGGAATGAGGCTGAGATAGGCGAATTAACAACCCACGGGTGCTTTTTGGGACCAAGTCACTGAATCCAGTGCCCCGGGCCAGGGCACAGAGAGCTGCTGCTATCTTTTGGCTTTAACCCACCAAAATAGCTCTGCTGCCATTCCCCTCTTGCAGGGGCGGAGGGAAAGGTTTCATCTGCAGGTTAATACTGAACATGAAAGGTTTTTCTCCTCCTACATTTACTGTTTGTTGTGGTAGGAGCGAGGCTTCCTCCACTGCCATTTCCTCAGTCTCTTCTGGAATCCTCTGACAGACTTTTTTTGACAAGGTGATAAGACCAGGAAGGTCTTCTCGAGATTTGCAAAACCTAAATGCAAACCCACATCTTCACAAAATTAATTAACTTTCAGAAATAAGAATGTAAATCCCCGCTTGTTGTCTCTCAGCATGAACATAACATTACTTATTGCTTACAAAATTATTTACCATTAAGTCTGTGAAAGATCAGGAACCAAGTTTGGGTCAAAGGCTGCAATTACCAAAGACAAAATTATCCTAAACCAATCTACAGATAAAGAGAATTATTGTTTTGGGGTTTTCTTTCCTCAATTAAAAAACCCCAAACTTATTGGTTGGTTTTAGATAAGCAGATTACTGCCACAAGCCAGTCAGTGAAAGCCAGGAGCCACTAGCATTTACCTCTTAATTTTTGTTGTAGCTACTTTCAAACATCATCTCTAGCACTTCGACAAATGGAAATAATAGAATGAAGAAACTGCAAATGCTTTTAGGAACATCCAGATGAGAAGCAGCAAAAGCAGCATCTTTTAAGAACACTGCTGAGAAAGGAATCCATCATTTAATCCAAAGTACATTGCATGATACATATATATATTATGTGTTATATGTATATCAACATACATCACAGGGGAAATCTTGCTCGTATTTGAAATAGCGAGTTACCATTTTTTAACATGTATATACTGTATTTCTATCAATCTACTGAGCAGGGGGAGGCTTGTTTCTCTTGGAAACATCAAGTTATCATCAGAAACAGGACAGAAGGCCGACCGGATCAATACACTTGCTCAATATAGAAAAATCTTATCTTCCTTTCAGGCTGGCCAGCCATAATGTCAGCACCCAGATGCCTCTGACAGAGTTATCGCCCATCAGCTGCGGCAAAAACCGCTCAGTGCTTGGGTGACACCTACGAAAAGCCAATAACCCCAACAGGAAAATTTTGTCCCGCTGTCCATTTTGAAGATAAAGGGACACGGAGCCGCCCCCGGCCGCTCTTTGAGGCTTTATCAGGACGGCAGAACATCACTTCGCAGCGGGTTTGGGTTTCACATCCCCGTGCCCTCGGGCAGACGCGGACTGAAGAACCCGCGGGGACAGCGAGCCCAGACCCCGGCGGGGTCAGGTCCCAAAGCGTCCCTGGATGTGACACTCAGCCCTGCCGCTGTTGAAAAGAAGAAAGCTCGAAGCTTTCATGTGGTTCTATATATACGCGGGTCTATCTATAGGCGCTGGTGTGCGCTGATGCCCGCGGAGCCGCTCTCCCCGCCTGCCCTCTGGGCGCTTATCGCCGGCCCCGAGGGACACACGCGGCTTTATCTCCGGGCCAGGCTCAGAGCAGCCGAGTGGCATTTTCCTTTCATGCCGCCCCCGACACCCAGAGAGGGGCAGAGCCTGCCCGGCACAGCCCCGGCCCCGCACGATAAGCGGGATGCGGGAGCCGGCTCTGATGTGGCAGCAGGGGACAAAGGCCGGCAGCGACAGCACCTGATCGGCCTCACGTTGAGAGGGTAAAAAATGAAAGGAAACCCGAGTGGAAACGGTGTGAGGCACGGCAAGGTGTCACGGGTCACTGTCCCCCAGGGTCACTGCCAGCCCCGTGGGGCAGGAACAACCAGGGCAGAGCCCCGGGGCGGTGTCGGGACGACCTTCACCAGATTTGCTTCTCAACTGGAGTCACAGAATACTCAGGGTTGGAAGGGACCCACAAGGATCATCAAGTCCAACTCTTGAGTAAACGGCCCGGTCATCAGCAGCGGGCTCTGACCAGCTGAGCCAGACAACTCCAGCACAATTATTTTTAGTGGCTTCGCAAGGCTGCAGGAGCCTCAGGAGTCGCTCAGCGTTTCAGTGCCCAAGGCAACGCTTGGAGGGGCTAACCCGAGTGGAGATCTCTGTGAGCACGTGAAGGGTCAGCGCCTAAACCCAATAAAGCTAATAAAGATCCCAATCCCTTCCTCAGACTGCAGCTCTCTATGTGGGAGAAGATCAAAACTTGAAGGCACAGGTACAGTGAGCCACCACCTCTCAAGCCATCACCCAAAATACCTGGCACAGTCTTCACCACAGGATCCTGTGAGAAAACCAAACCTCAATTCAGCAGAACTGTCATTCCCTCTCTGGTACAGAGTTCATATTACTTTATATAAGATAGCAGATAAAAATAAAGTGGTGTTTATTCAACAGCCTCAGCAAGCCCACAATCAGCTTTTTGATAGCAGCAGGATGATTTAAGTGCCTGGATGTGACATTTGATTATGGTACAAAGCACCTACAGCCTGTTTGGGGAACAATTCTCGCCTTTGTGGGGAAGGAAACGCAACAAACACTCAGTGACAGAAAGGGCTTTGCAGCAATCTGCAATCACCAAGACACCACACCTGGGGAAAAAAAACCTGCTTCAGATTCTCTTCTGCAAGAATCACGCCATTACAAACAGGGTGGTAAAGCCGACATTAAAGCTGGTTTCCATCGTCCCTTTTTCCAAAGCAGAGCCCCACGTATTTGCAGACAAGTATGCACATGTCCCCTGGATATTCTCAGCCCCCAAAGATTCCAGCCTGACTTGCCTGGCTTGCTCTGGGCCACTTGGCATGTGATAGCAGCCACGCACATTTGGCAGAGACATTTTTAGAAACCTCCAAGCTATGAATTCACCTTTCCATTTTGGTAAAGTCAGTTATGTGGAAAGCATTTCAAAAGCACGACTTCAAATACAAACTTCATTTCCCCTTGATTCTTGGAGGGAATAATTAGTATGACCCCCTTTATTTGTTTTGCCAGAGTTATCCTGCAATATTTCTGTATTTAATAACGCCACAATATAAAGTAATTATGAGTCAAAACAAGTCAGTCTCTCTCAGCACATTAACAGTGTATGTTCAATTGCCAATTCTCCTCAAGTCCACGTTTATTTCAGTCACTAAAAGGTGACTTTCCAAGGAAGCACAGACATGACTGAAAGCTCTGGAAGTGACCCTCATGCTGCAGATTTCAAGGTGTAATGAACACCTGGCAGGCACCTGCTCCTGCCCACAGGCTTCCCACCACAGCCACGTGGGAAAGGAGACCAGGATCAGATTCACAGCCACAGCCCCCCACCCCTGTGCTGGCAACACAACCAAACATCCAGCAGCACTGCCTGCCTCCTGACACTCCAAGGAGCAACTTCCAGGCATTTTCCCCCTTCTTCCACAGGTGCTCAGACAAAGCAAATCGCTCTCAGTGGGTTGGACTCCACAGCAGGACCTTACATTCATCACAAACCTCAAAGTTTTAAACCCTTAAATGTGCTGAGGCATCAGAGCTGCCCTAAGTGGCTCCAGCTGCACAGACAAACACCCACGGTCCCGGCAGTGGCTGCAGCCCCCTTTGCCTGCAGGACACAGTTAATGAGCCACCACTCAGCTAATGAGCTGGAGTTCATTAACCCACAGCTACTTGATTGCTGCCAGCTGTGTGTCTCAGCCCCACAACTCCACAGCAAGACTTCAGCTCCTCTTTAACCTCCTAATGGCGCCTTACTCCTTATTTTAGAGAAGCGCTGTCCTTCAAAGGAAAAATATTTCTAATGCAACAGTTTTGGGTCAATAAATCACACACCCCACTTGCAGGGAGGGCACCTGGTGCCCTTTGGGGAGTAACAGGACCACCCCTGTTTGCTTTCACTCGTGCATGAGCCCTCCAGCACAGCCCTGAACGCTCCTCCTGAGACCTGTTTCTTCCTTCCTTCTCAAACGCTTTGTACTCCTGCAGTCCCTGGTCTCAGAAGGGCTCCAACCCTTGGCCTCCAAGTCCTGGCCAAGACCAAAATCACAGAGGCTGTTCCCTTCTCACCATCCCTGATAGCTCTGCTACCCTGGGCAAGGCAGACACCTAAGAAAACACTACTTTTCAAAAAAGCCCCAGCACAATACCATTTTTTACCCTTCACAGCACAACCTTAGGCACACAGCAGCAAGGCCCCAAGACACAAAATCCTGAGCGAAAACATAAAACACAGAAAAACTGCTCAGGCACAATTCTCCACATTCCCTGGATCAGACAACAAAAAGCCACGCACAATCACTCCCTCTTCCCAAAGCGCTGCTCCTCATCACATATCCAAAAAAAAACCAACAAACTGAGTCCTACCTTCACTGGAGGAGCAGAGCCTGTGGCCAGGAGCAAGGCAGACACCAGAGTGAGCCTGGAGGGAGGGCATTTGAGCACCACCCAGGCAGCCCCAGCTGGGCACTGTCAGGGCTGATTGGGGCAATCCCACCGTGCCAGCAGGGACCAGGGCATCACCACCAGCTGTGCTCTGCTCCAGGGTGGCTGCTGAGACACCTCTTGAGGTGCTGCACCAAACCACCCTTCTCACCCCACAGAGAAACAACATTCATCTCACTGTCTCCACTGATTATTTCCTATGGCCCCTCAGGAGCCTGGATGATTCCTGGCTGCCTATGAAAATAAATTATTCAAGTACCAAGTGCTGCCGAGCAATCTGTTGCATCCTGGAATTTCTCTTCTTCCCCTCTCCCAAAAAATCCAGTAGTCCTTGCTATTTTTTTCCCTAATTCCTTTGTCTCTAATTGTCTCTCTGTAAATTGACAGTTTATTTACAAAGATTAGGTTTTTGAAGATGAGTAATTTCTCTTATTCAAACCCTGCACGCGCACATTGTCAGTTTATTTAGTTCTTGGTGCAATTCTGTATCTCAGGAAAGGCTGTGAGGAAGAACTGCCCTGAAAGACAAGGAATGAACAATATGGAAAACCAAATCCACTCTGTCCAATGTGCCTGTTCCAGGGTCACAAAACAGGAGTAAACCCCTCCAACTCCCAAATGCATACCTTGGCAGTAATTTTGCAAAGATACAGCATGAAGTGAAATTATATATAAAGAAAAGGAGGGAAAAGGCTTTTGATTTTAACAGACTGCCAATCTAATTCTCTTATTTATTGTGTGAATTCATCGTAACAAACGGGGTTCCCATTTTTGCTTTGCTCAGAGCCCTCCCAAGGCCAAAGGGACAGAGCCAGGCTGTGTTATACTCCCAAAAAAACATTGCATAAGCAACCACTGCTGCAAAAGAAAAAGCAGAATTTTTACACTGAAAGGCTCTTTCAAGCCATCAGATTTTGTTTTTAAACAAAACTCTGTTGACATGAGTATACAATAAATATTTTATTAATGGAATGTGTGAGTTTTTCTCTTCCATCCTTCCTCTTACTCTCAGCACCTTACACACAGATGGCAGAGCAGCTTCCAGTCCAAGCCAAGGACAAAACTTACTTCAAGGCAAAAATCAGTGAGAGGTTGAAAGTTCAGACTGGCACCTTGTAGTTCCCTGTCCCTCAAGTGTTTGATTCCCTAAACCTGCAAGCAAATTGGCATTTCTTTTTCCACAGCATGATCCATCAATCTCTACTGAGGCAGCTCACAAGCTCCATGGGGACAGCACAAATTCTTGCCTCCTCTGATGCTCCTCCAGCTATTGCAACATCCCTTTTATTATTTCATTTAAAAGCCCCACCGTTATCAACCATCTCTTTCTGATTATTTCTTTTAATAGTTCGGTGATTGCTGGAGTTTTACAAAAATGGGAAGAGTCTCTTTTTGAGGATGTAGAGCACTGTGGCCAGGAAGAGGGCAAGGGCCAGGAAGATGAGCAGTTTGTCTGTCAGCTCCCGGCGGTTGTACTTGGTGATCAGCTTCCTCCCCAGCTGGATGGTCCCAGACATGGACTTGAATTCCTCATTTGCTTCCAGGATGGTTCGGGAAGAATTGGCTGAAATTAAAGAGGAACAGAAAAAAAAAAAAGTCAATAAGCAGGTTGTGCTTCAAAAATACACAGCAAAGTGCGTGAGAGTGAGATTTGGTAACGGTGCCTGAGGGATCTTTCTGGGTCAGGCTGACTTGTGGGTGACAGACACAGAGTTCTCACAGCTCAGGGGTGCTGAAGTGCTGAGGAAAAGTGCAAAGTGAAATAAGAGCACTGAAAAGCTTAGAGATCCTACTAAAGCTCTGGAATTTTGAATTTTTGGGTTAGCAGGTCAAATCTAATTCAGGTTTTTCAGTCAGTGTTGCTGGAAGCAGAGTGAAATAGGAACGGTGCTAGAGAGAGAAATCACCAGCAGTAGGACAGGAAAATATTTGAATAGATTAATTGCACCACTGGAAGTGTTCCCCCAAGCCCCAGCAGTAAATCAGTCTGATTCAAGTGGGCTTGCAGAATCATTCAGCTACAACAGTTTTAATAGTAATTTTTGACACATGGCAATTTTTTGCCTAATAAAAATGAGAAGGGTCAACTAGAAGCATGTGAGAAAACAAACACATGCCCCAAACTTCTCAGCCTTGCTCCTTTCAAATTGCTAAATGAAAGCAAAAGCCATGGAATCCCCCTTTTTCCTGCTTTACAGAAAGCACAGCCTGTAGGACAGTGCATCACCCCACACTGCCCTGCTTGCTCACAGAAAGGTCAGGTCCAGCATTGTCTGGTTCACAAAAACAGAGTAGAAATAGGTCTGCAATGTTTTTGCAAAACACTTTGTCCCATCCCATCCCATTTCAAGAGGCTTTTTGATCCAAGTGAAAACAGACAACTTGTTTCCCAGAGTTAATGACAAAGCAGAACTTCCCTGCTCCACGGCCTCAAACACTCACTGCATCCCAGGAAATGCTCAGGGAAACAGGAATTCCCACTACTAACTCAGAATTTGCAGCTGGGATTTGTAAACGACCTTTGGTAGTTCTCCCCTTGATGGATTCCAAGTGCTGTTCATTCAGAAACAGGGTGAAGAAGTGCCTGCCAAACTGTCCTTTTAATGGAGAAGGAACATGCTACTCCTTCAGCAACAAACTGTGCCCAGCTGCCAACCTCAGATGGGGCAGAAGGCAAGGAGGGCAAACTTGTGTTATTTATCCTTGTCTTTAAAGTTCCCTCCTGCCCAAAAGCACAACTAGGAAGAGGCCCAGGCAGCAACTTCTAAATGCTCCATGAATCACCAGTTCTGACAGGTCACTTGATTTATTGTTTAAGGAGTCAAAGCCAAGGAACTGGGTGAAATCTTGGTTTCACAGTCCCTGATGCACTGCTGACAGAGCAAGTGACCTCGGGTTCAAGGCACTTGATCTCAGTGTCTCGGCCATGCCAGCTGGAGCCTGGCTGGAAGCAGCCTTCCAGACACTCCTTCCCCTGTGCAGGGACTTGTGTCCATGCTTTCGTTCCCTCTGTCATTCCCAAACCCATGCCAGGACAGTGGCACAGAGTAACACCAAACACACTCTGGGCACTGCGTGAGCTCACGTTGCTTTGACAAGAAACTAAACCTCATCCTGACCCCCTCTTCCTTCTCATGATCATGAAACAGAAACTCCATCAAACAGAAACCCCACACAAAGTACACTGCTATTTCCTGTTTATGTCCAGCTGGCCAGTCCTTTAATCATCATTGCAGCACATTCTCCGACTCTGCTCCTCTCCCCAGGCTGACAGAGCTGAACAAAAGTGCTTCCATCTCCCCATCCATGCCCAAATTCCAGCTGTACCTAAGGTCTGCACGGTCTCCTCGCTCTGCTGCACCTGCTGGGACATCATCCTGCTGATGCCCATCAGACTCTCTGTGATGTTACTTGCACTCTCTGCCAAACTTTCCTTTGTGGTCTTCCTGGAAAGAGAAAAAAATAGCAGGAAGGGGTTAAATTATTCTTTTGGATACTCTGGGAAAATGCTGCTGATAGGGAGATTAGAATAATACTTGGCACTAAACATCTCTGCAGTGTACAGAAGACACAACTGGTTTTTACTGCACGAGAAATTCGGATTATTTTCACTAAACAATAAAAAATAATCACTAAATACGGAAGTCCTGAGCCCAAGCAACAGTCCGGAATCTCACAGGGGCCTGCATTTCACCACTTGTACACCCAGGATTGTGTAAGTCCATGAGCTGCTGTGGGAGTACCAACACAAACCCATTTTATCATCTTGAGTATCCCAGCTGTTGCTTTCAATACACAGCCTGCACACACTCACATCCACTTCTGTATGTGCAAACAGCTTGGATAATGATGCAGTTCTTGTTCAGAAGCTATCTGGAATTAATGTAAAGGACAATATGTAAAGTTATGAAGGTTAATTTATCCCCTTTTCTGCTTAGACATGCCAATGCCAAGAAAACCTTAGATCATCACAATCCTTAACAGCCCAAATCTCCACAAAAGGAAAATGCACTCATAAAAGAAAAGCTACACTCGATATAATCACATAACTTAAAAATATTATGTCACTTCCATTAAAAATGAGTGAATATAGGAGACACTGCTTAAATCCCATGGTGCAGTGGGACAGTCCAATACCTTTGTCTTAAGACATCTCTTCCCTGCAGCAGCTGATCTTTCTCAGAGTTGTCAATAGCAATTTTGCAGGCCAGATTTGCCTTTCTCCAAGCTGCCTGGTTGCTGAAATCACAAGAGCAGAGTGCCATAATGTGATGGAAACACCTTGCAAGCACAATTTTCACAAAGCAACCACCACTGTAACTGGGCACCCCAATAACATGCAAGGAACCTCAGAATCCAAGAAATATTTGGGCTGGAAAATATTTCCAAGATCATCAAGTTCAAGTTGTGCCCCATCCCCACCTTGTCCCCAGCTCAGAGCACTCAGTGTCATCTCCAGGGATGGGGATCCAAAGCTCCCTGGGCAGTTCCAATCCCTGAGCACCCTTTCCATGCAGAAATTCCTGCTGCTGTCCACCCTGAGCTCCCCTGGCCCAGCCTGAGGCCGTTCCCTCTGCTCCTGTCCCTGTTCCCTGGAGCAGATCCCAAATCCCCCCGGCTGTCCCCTCCTGTCAGGGAGTTGTGCAGAGCCACAAGGTCCCCCCTGATTCCCCTTTTCTCCAGGCTGAGCCCCTTCCCAGCTCCCTCAGCCCCTCACTTTGTCTGTATTTCTACACACAACAACAACAACATTCTCCCCCAACATTCCTGCTCCTCAGTGTAGCATTTATGAAGTAAGGGAAGAAGAAAACTGTGCCAGCTGTCAAACAACACACTCCTAAGCCACCTCCTTTGAGCTCAAGTGCTCAAAGGGTACAGACTGGAGTTAGGAAGTCAGGGCAGGAGAAGGGAGCTGTACCCTTTCTGCCCCTGACCTCTTGGTCTGAGGCAAAACTCGTGTCAGCGTCAGTACTTCCAAACCAGACTCAGAGACGCTGCACCAAAATCAGCCCATCTCTGCTTACAGAGAATTTGTGAACAGCACCGGCTGCCAGACCCACCTGAGCATTTGCTTCTTGTGGTTCTCCACCTCCCGCAGCAAGGCTTGTTTTTCCGACTCCTTGTCCTGCTCCTTGGCCATCTGCTCCAGCTCCTTCGGCGGAGAGCACAAACACCAGAACCTCAGCGACCACCCGCGACCCGCACAGCCCAGCCCCGGCCGGGCAGCGGGTTCGGAGCACGTTTATCTGATAAACCCCCGGTCCAGGGCTGCGACTCACCAAACCACAGCCGGCACCTCCAAACCCAAGGCCAGGATATCGCAAAACGCGCTCAGAACACCCCAAACCCCGGCAGGAACCCAAAGCTCTGGGCCGGCTCCCCGCAAAGCACAGCCGGGACCCTAAACCACAGCCGGTGGGGCCGGAGAACAGCTCGGTGCCCTCAGCAGCCCCCTCACCTGGATGCGGCCGCGGAGCTGTCGGAACTTCTCCTTCACGGCGCCATTGAGCTCCGTGAGGGCGCTGAGCGGCCCGGGGCAGTCCCGGATGTCCTGGAACACAACGGCGCGATCAGCTCGGGCCCGGCTCTCCCCGCGGCCGTGCCGGGGTGTCTCGGGGTTGGTGGCGATACCTGCACGGCCGCTTTGATCTCCAGGTCGAACTTGACGATCTCCTGGTGGCAAACCCGCAGCGGCACGGCCGCGGCCGCCGCCATCTTGGCCGGGCAGGGCCGGGCCGGGCCGGGCCGGGGCGCGCGCGGGCGCCCCCTGCGGGCGGCGGGCGGGGACCTGGTTCTGGTTCCGGCTTTGGTTCTGGTTCTGGTTCCGGCTTTGGGTCCGGTTCTGGCTTCGGTTCTGGTTCTGGCTTTGGGTCCGGTTCTGGCTTCGGTTCTGGTTCTGGCTCTGGGTCCGGTTCTGGCTTCGGTTCTGGTTCTGGCTCTGGCTTTGGTTCTGGTTCTGGCTCTGAGGGGAAGGTGAGGGATCCACAGGCACTGCCGTGAACGAATGACAGAATTCCGCGATCGCCGAGGTTAAAAAGCACCTCCGGAACCCATCGAGGCTGAGCTGTGCCCAATCCCCACCTTGTCCCCACCCAGAGCTCTCAGTGTCACCCCCAGGAATTCCTTGGGCACTCCAGGGATGGGGATCCAAAGCTCCCTGGGCAGTTCCAATCCCTGAGCACCCTTTCCATGCAGAAATTCCTGCTGCTGTCCACCCTGAGCTCCCCTGCCCAGCCTGAGGCCGTTCCCTCTTGCCATGGATGCCCCTGGCTGTCCCCTCCTGTCAGGGAGCTGTGCAGAGCCCCAAGGTTTCCCTGGAGAAGCTCCAGGTTTACATCCAAAACCTCCTTGGGTTTCTGGACAGGCCAGGCTGACACTGGCCATGAGCAGGCTGGGGGAACATGAGGTCGCTTTTGTGCCCCCAAAATGAGAAGCAGGGCAATGACCATTTGCTTTTCCCACAAATTCCGCCCCCCGTGCTGTGTCCTTCCCCTGCTGCCCTGGGACCCTTCGGACAAAGGAGCTGCAGACATTTCCATAGGTTCTCCAGGCACTAATCCAGGTTCTCCAGATGGTCCCACAGCAACCCAGCAGTGCTGCCAGGCAGCTCTGGGCATGAGGAGTAAAAAATCAGGTATTTCCTTACCTTGCTGTCATCTCTTCCAAAGGAAAGTTCCTGGAAATACCAGACCAGGGAATTAGTTCAAGGCAGCAGATGCCATTCATTATCATTCCACACACACAGTGATTCGAGACAATATTTCCTCCACAATTTTTATTTTAAATTACAAAGGATGTTGCATACATTGATGAATTTGTATCTGAATAGAAGTGCTAGGGATCAAGGGTGACAAGAGTAAACAAAGTCAATAGTTTAATTGTGCCTCTTTTCAAAAAAATAAAACTGCACAACTATTAACCAACATTTAACATTGCAACTCTTAACAGATCATGCTTTGAACAAGGTAAATTTATTTTCTAACAGAGACAAGACTTTCAGTAAGTTTTTCTGAGCTCCAGTTGGAAGTTGATTACAGAATATCAAGGACAGCATTACAATCATGACCCCAAGCAAAGGTGGAACAGGATGCCATGTTTTGTTTAAAATGCCTTTTTTTTTTTTTTTTTTTTTTTTTGCATCTGTATGTGCCATCAGCCTTAAGAATTCACCCAACCACAAATACTGAGCAGGAAGTTTTCCTTGGATATATAAGATTCTGGGATGATAGATGATTCCAACCAGAATGTATGAATACCCATAATTATAGGAGAGATTAAAATTAAGTTTTCTGACTAGGCTCTGTTTCCTAATCAGAAGATTTTGATAGGGTGGGATGTGCTTTTCCCAATACCAAATCCAATCCAAAAGTTTTCCTTCCAGGAGTTAGTTAAGTCACCCAAATTTGACTTTAAAAGATACCCAACTACAAAATATTTTTTTCAACTCCAAAAAAAACTCTGAACGATGACATTATCTAAAAAGTTTGGAATTTTTTTATGGGGGAAACAAAATATTGCAAGCGTGGCTTAAAAGAGCTCTGGTTCCACTTTTAGCTCCAGAGCTCGTTAGAAAGACAATAAATGCAGAGTCAGTATTTGCTCCTGTGGAAGTTCATGGATGTCTAAGAGGCTGAGGATTATATTCAGAGTGCAAAGACACCTTCTAGAAGCACTGGAGGGAAAACATGGCATATTGTGAAATGCAAGTTGTAGAAAGACAGAGATTTTTGTTTGCTGCAAAGAAGATACAGCCTGAAAGTGCCATCTTTGATTAATGACATTGAAAAATCCCAATTTACATTGGGAGATATTCAAGAGTGGTGTTTTCTCAACAGACTAATGCCCTTAATACAGTTACAAGAAGGATCAGTCACTGAGGCAGCAACTGTTTGAAATGTACTTCACACGATCCCTGGGGTAAACAAAATAAACCTCAGCTGTGTGCAAGGCTGTGTCAACAAGCCAAGACCACAACTAGCAGCACACTCCACTAGGTGATTCCAACTGAAGCCTCCAAAAGAAATTCAAATCATGATTAGATGCACTCTTGAAACTCAGGTCTCAAGGCCAAATACAGATCCTGACATTCACGGTCCAGAACTGGGTTGTGCCTCAGCAGAATTTCAGGAAGACAAGCAAGCACATTTGAGGAACAGAACTGCATTTGCTTTTTCTGCTGGAGGCAGATTGGATACAACCCTTGGAAATTCTCCTGATAAAACCTTTTAGAGCTTTTTTTTTAAAAAAAAATAGCTATGTTTAAATGATTTATGGAAAAGCACATCCAGTCATTATAGTTGTGAATAAGCTGTTTCATTAATGAAGGCAAATATTAGTTAAATATCGGGGAGGGTGTCTTTTAAAAATAAATTTTAAACTGACACCTCTATATTTCTAAAGTGTCTGTTTGCTTTTAGCTTAGTTAAAAGACCCTTCATCCATTTTAGGTTGCTTTTTTTTGTTTGTTTTCTTTAAAAAAAAAAACAAACAAAAAAACAAACAGCTTTTCCCTGGCCCTTTTAGTATGGGAAAAAAATCATTCTGTAAATTAGGAACTGAACACAGCTGAGCCTGACTCTCACATCAGCTTTACAGCAATGCAACTTTATTAAATCACAATGATTTCAACTGGTATGGTAAGAAAATCCAGCCCATCCACACGTAAACATAGCTTTAGTAATAAGTCTCTCTCATCCCAAAAAACAAGAAGTACTCACCAAGTATCAGTAAATGTGTTCAATAAACCATAAAAGGAAGCGTTAGCAAAAGGGGTTTGGGGTTTAAAAACACCCTTCAGGAGCACCCCCACGTTTTGCAAGGCCATTCAAAAACTGGTCTTCCATAAAATACAAAAGGACTACTGAGAGAAACTGAAATCAGCCCTATCCACGCTCGCTCCAGCACGCTTTCATCAGCTCTGATTCCATCTCAGGAGCTTTGACGAGTTCAGAGGGAATGAAAAACATTTAGTTCTAGATGTACAAGTAAGGCACAATATAAAGCCACATCATCATCTGTCATGAAGGGAGGGGGAAGGACGAGGGTCATACATGGTACAGCAGAACAAGCAGCCCATCGATTCCAAGTGTGGCACCTACGTTCAGACTGACGAGATCTCGACAAGAGCAGTTATGACAGCATGCTTTTAATATGGAAACAAATCCTAGAGAATCCAGTGTATCAGAAAAAGGAAGAGCTTCTGGTTGTATTAAATCAAAAAAAAAATAGATCATTGTTTTTGGATATAGGATTAAAAGTGAATATTCACAATGCCTACACTCAAAAACAAACAAAAAAAACCCAGGACTTCGTTAAGATCCACATACTATGTATGAACACTGAAAATCTTTAGAAAATGGTCTTCTCTAAAGATCACCCCAAAACGCATGCCACAATTGCCAAAGAACAGAACATGTACATTTGTTGGTTTTTATACCCTTATAAGATTTTTGTTTGTGATAAGTATACACTAAATGTATATATTTTAATGACACTAGAGGAAGCAGATTGTTACTGGCATTAAAGTACAACCATTTCTAGACGGTTTAAATGCCACAGAGTCCCCTGGTTAAAATGTAAAGCTGCACAGCTTGCCTATGTCACCTTTATGATAAAGTTAAACCAGCAAAAGGTCTTATCTTTACTCTACATTTTACTGCCAGGTTTTATTTATCTCAAGTATCGCTGCAGCATTCTGACCAGCCCAGAGTTAGCAGCAAGTGGCAGGAATCATATAAAACGCAATTTCTTTTTTTTTCCTTTTTCCTCTTTTTTTTTTTTTTAAACAAAGTGCTTTTCTAAGATATACATACATATAAATAGTTACAAAATAAAGTGTCAACATTAAAAAGCTCAACTATTTCAAAGCTTTAACTTAAAATAATACATAGGAAACACTGAAATGCGAGGGTATGGAACTCACTAAAGATTTAAAGTCTACTTTGAAATGCGAGACCAAAATCATAGTCTGGTTTTCAGACAAAAATAAAAAGCTATAAAGTTGTGTGTTGCCCGGGATTCCCAGGCAGAAAATTAAAAAAAAAAAAAAAGGGGGGGGAGGGGTTTGCTTTTAAATACCTTGTCAGTTGAATTTGTCACAGAAGTTTTTACCTGATTTCAAACTGCTCTCTCTCAACGTTCAGAGATGCTGCCTCGCCTGCAGGGTTTGGATGGAGCACAGGGACAAGCTCTGTGTGCCAGCCCTGCTCAGGCACAGCTCGCACCTCACAGGACACATTCTCTGTCGGGGTTTTTGGGGTCCAGGGCAGCTCCACAAGAACAAGAGGAATACACCAGACCCACCGTGGAAAGCAGCAGTCAATTCTCACCTCACCCGAACAACAACAACAACACAAAGCCTCAAAGGAAAACACCCACATTCCACTCTGATTTTGCAAGCCTTAAGTGGATTTACAAAGTTTTGCCTAAATTGCCCTGGGTATTTGTTCAGTCTCCTGCAGGAAAGACTTTCTGTACAGCTCAGTAGTGGTATTTTGGCCTCCTCCTCCCTTTTGAGTCTTCCAAAATATTTAGGTACAAAGGAAGCTGTGAGCGTGGCAGGGCCACCACCTTCACGGGCCACTCTTCCTGCACTGTTACCAATTCAGCGTTTTTTTCCTCTTATAGTACAAGCTTGGATATAAAAATAATCTACTTATAAACAAAAAGGAATCACAGTACAAACAAACTTAGACAAACTGGAAACGAAGTGGAGAAATTCCCCAAAGGGAGTGGGGAAAAAAAAGCCTTCATGGACTTTTGCATTTTTTTTTTTTTTCAGCAGCTACATTTGAAAATATTTGGTATTTCTATTTTCAGTAAACAGTGTTTTGTCATCTTTAAATAGGGAGAGAAAGAACAGGGAGGAAAAGGAGGGGGGGGTCCATGAAACCAGAGAATGATCTTGCCTTGAGATAAAGGACTTTCTCATCAAAGGCTAAAGCTTTTAATCTGTACGTTAACACTGACTACAAAGCCAACTCTTATTAGCAGAAGAGCAAATAAGAACTTTGTGTTAATATTCTTCAATCATAGAAACTACTGAATTAACAAGAATAAGTCACATATAAGTCTGAAGAAGCTAGTTTCGAAATACCTGTACAAAAATATAAAAGTCTATAAATTTTTTTTTTGTTTTGTTTGAAGCCTGTGTTGATCCTTGGAAACATCACATGCATAATAATACATCAACTGGAAAAGTGGCAACTAAGGAATTAGATATTTGTAGCTCTTTTTTTTTTTTTTCCTCTTTACATATATACACGTTACAATAAAAATAATTTTATTTTGGTTGTTTGGTGGAAGTATACTACAACAAGCTAAATATTTTTCTTTTTAAATTCTCAAAGTCGAAAACTATTTTACCAATAGCTTACTAAAATCCAAATATATTAAAATCTCCTACAGTAAGTGCAGAGAAAAAAGATTTAAAGACTCCAAGACGGCCACCAACTTATCTACCATGGAAGCGAACTACAAGAACAGCAAAATAATATTGTTATGTATGAATGCTCCTTCTGTAGATAATTGGACCCAAACAAAAAAATTCACAGTTCAGTAAGATCCCTAACCCTGACCTTTTAATTTTTTTTCTTTTTTTTTTTTCTTTTGTTTTTACATTCAGTACAGTATCATATAAGCTGTGCAAAACTTTACTTAGACTGGCAGTTTGCCATATCAGTTGCATTTGTCTTTGGTACAAAAATAAACAATCGCATTAATGTGCAAGTATTTGTTTTCTTCCGGCCAAAGTACCGAAATTGAGTTTTCTAGAGCCATCTTTTATACAATACATAGACTCTGTGGCATATATCTACATTTTCAACATATTCCTATATACATTCAAAAATTTTTAAGAGCTGGAACAAATACATTAAAACCTAAAATCTCACCATCTATACAGCTCGCTTTTGCCCCTCAGGGTTTTCTTGATACAAAACTTTACCAGCTTATACTGATAGCTCTCCCCACAAAATACAAGGCACAAAGAATATACTTTTTTTTTTCTCTTGCTTGCACAGACATTTAAATACTCTATTAAGCTCAGAAAATTAAAGTTTTATATGGCACACTAGCTCTAATGCTGCGTGTGCTATGTACAAGTTAATGGTTGCAAAGAAAGCTTACTGGATTTTTTTAAGAACAAGAAAAGAAAATCCAATTATTTTAAAATAAAAAAGAACAAAAAATTCCCTACATTGACGGCTTCACCAAAAAAATGCTTCCTCTTACTTCACTTGGACCATAAACCTGTCACAACGTCTGGCAAATGCTAAAAATTTTCACTAGCAAACCCATGCTTTTGCTTCTAAAACACAAGTGATATATTCTGGTCCTAGATCATTTGAAAGAGAACTCTCATTTCTGCCCTTGAGCTTAAAGCAGCTTTAAAACAATCTGGTTTATGGTCCAAAAAATGCTCTGCAGCATTTTCTACCACGCCGTGATTTGTTTTCCTACACTGTTACTTGAAACCAATGGAACCTACAGGTGAGTGTTTACAGAATGCTAAGCTGACATGCAGACCAGAATTGCCATTTACAACGAGGAACTGGACAGCACGGGTGGAACCTGGGCCAGGAGCAGCTCCAGTCCCATCCTAAACCTTGGCCGTGGGTATCCGCAGCCCCACGAGGCCGCCCGTGGGGTCTCCCTCTGCTGTCTTCTCCAGCACCTGGTTCACAAACTCTGATGTCTGTCCAGCCACTGGGAGTCCTGAAAGGGAGGGAAGAGAAGCTGCTCTCAGGTCACTGCTCACTACACATTCCTACAGGGGATGCTTTGGTTGGGACAACTGGAATCAGGAAAGGGTTCGTTCTTGATTTCAGAAATGGTTTGTGAGTGAATGCTGTGAGACCAGAGAGATGGAGCAGCTCTGCTGGGAGAACTGGGATTGTTCAGCCTGGAGAGGAGAAGCTTTGGGGTGACCTCATTGTGCCCTTCCAGTCTGAATAAGACAACAAGATGGAGAGAGAATTTTTACAAGACCTGGAGTGACAGGACAAGGGGGGATGGCTTCCCACTACTAGAGGGAAGGGTTAGATGGGATTTTTGAAAGGAATTGTTCCCTGTGAGGGTGGGCAGGCCCTGGCAAAGGATGCCCAGAGCAGCTGTGGCTGCCCCTGGATCCCTGGAAGTGTCCATGACCAGGTTGGATGGGGCTGGAGCAGCCTGGGACAGTGGAAGGTGTCTCTGGTGGAATGAGAGAGCTTTGGGATTCCTTCCAAATTCAGGGCATTTATGATTCTCTATCTTCATAACCAGTTAAATACACAAAGTTCAGTGCTTACCAAGAGTGTCTTTAATAAGTATGTTCAACTTTTGTTCCATGTTGAGTCCTCTGTCATCTTTAGGTACCTGCACCCGATTAACTATTTCTTGTTTAATGGAGTTGATGACAAAGAGCAAATTATCTGCAAAGAGAAAAAAAAAAAGGGACTAGCTTTACATCACATTCCCCTGGAAGGGATTCACAATTATCCACACAAAGCTATCTGTGCCAAAGGTGTCACATCACACTTAAGTAATAGTTTACACCAAATATGACCAATATTTTCAATAGTATTTACAGCACATGCATACATTTACATAAGTTACATCTGCAAAATAGCTCAACATTGCAGGTAACCCAATTCCCATTCACTTTATTCAATGGGCTGGGTTTGTACCAACAGAATTGCTGGGTTTGTACCAACTCTTTGTGAGCCAGGTTACATCATGGTGCAAAACACAGACTTGCCCAAACAAAAGAAAAAATACCATGTCAAGAGTTGTATTTACCATATTCTGTGTTGAGACCCCAGAGTTTTACTTTATTGGCTTCATACTGGGCTTTCTTTTTTAGTCTACAAGCCCTATGGCAAGAAGAAGGGAAGAATTAGAACATACCAGAAATTCCAGAGCAGTAAGAGCCACATGAACTCATCCACAAACCCTTCCCAGAGCTGTGATGCACAAACTCATCCATCCTCACTCACCTTCACTGAAAACACTCTGCTACCTGCATTCGCTCTCATTTGACACTTGTGGAATTTATCCCTGTCCCAGTTGGTTGCCCCACAGCTAAGGAAGCCAATTCCAGTGGAAACACAGCCTCATCTAGGGGACAGACAAACCACAGCTCCCAAGGTGCCAGCTGCTCTGCTTTTTGATAAACTGGTAATTCCCATTTGATAAACTGCAACTCTCACTGCAGGAGCTGCCATGTGAAGCAGGATTTCTTCAGGCAAAAATTATTTAGATGTTTATCATTCACTTGCAGCAATCCAAATTTTCTCATCCCTGCAGCTTTACCCAACACATACCTGGAAGCCAACTTGTTCTTTTCTTTTCTTGACCTGGGTCTGGCAGTTAAGGGAAGTTCACTGACAGGTGTCAGGTCACTGATCACCTTATTCAGCTTCCTCAGCTCGTTACCAATCTGGAGGAGTTTTCTGGGGTTGGGAGTCAGGTCTTCTACATCAGTCCTCCGTGACTTCTTTGCTGCGTATTTTCCTGTTTTAAATGTGCAGAAAAATGGGTAGGGAAGTGACCAATACATACACAAACCTCTGAGAATACACTCTAAAATAGGCATTTTTTGGGTGCAGTAGAAGTTCCTTTGTTCATTGCAGGAGAATGGGCCGGAATCAGGTGATGCCCATGGCCTCTCACAATAGAAAGAGCATTTCCACACAAAGAGCTCTGTACAATTCATATTCTATCCAGATCAGATAAGAGCAAGTACTGCTGGCCAGCCCACTGGATGTGACAGAGAGCATACACACAACTCTGCTGAAAAATGTACGAAACAAGTTCAAACCCTGGTGTTTTGCTCCAGCTGTAAACTTGTTAACTCATATTCAGCCAAAATAGCATCCTGCACACTCCAGTGGATTAAATTCCTAAATAATCTTATTGCTAAAGTTCTGTACTAAGAAAGAGTGCTGAGGCCTGGAGCTGAAACAATGTTCAGTGATGCTGAGATGAAATGCTCCACATAAAGGCAGTTATCCCCTTTTATTATTTGTATCTGAAGCTCTTTAAGGCCTGATTTTGCACTTAAAGGCCAAGTGTCTGGTGGGATGGAGTTCTCAAGGCATGTTTGGTTATTGTTTGTGTAATAGCAAATATAAAATAATGGAATCCCAGAATGGTTTGGGTTGGAAGGGACCTTAAACTCATCTTTTTCTCCCCCTTGGCATGGGCAAGGACATCTTCCAGGATGCTCAGAGCTCCATCATGAGGAAAAGCAGTGATAAGGACTTTAGATACTGAAATTTCACTACAGGATAAAGAAGCTTTTAAAAACTAAGGAGATTTAAAGAAAAAAAACAAACGCTTTCTTCTCTGAATAAACCTACAGGTAACAGCAGCAACACCAACAACAAAACCTTTTGATTTAAGAGAAGGCCAACTGCCATGTTAAAAGCAGTAATTTTCAACTCTAAGGGAATATTAATCTTACAACCAGGGAAGTTGATTTAATTTGCTCCTTCAAAGCCAAAGTCAAATGGAGGAGCCTAAAAGAGGTTCTGTGACAAGAAAACAAAAATATCCCTTAGAGTGGTTTGTTTTGGGTGATGTTTGTGGTACAGTAATTGCTCACTGGGAATAAATCACAGTTATTAGAGCAACTGGTTGAAGTTTCTAAGAGGGCATCTTAAGGAAATAGTTTCTTCCCAGAGGAGTAACTGCTTCACTGTGCTGCATTCACAGGGGGAAAACAAGGAGGGAGGAGCAGAGAGAGACAGCTGTGCCTTAGTGCTTGTCCTAAGTTGATACCACAGTTCCCTGAACTTGGCACCCCAGAGCCCTGCCAGCCTCCTGCTAACACAGGCAGCACTGACAGGAGCAGCCAGGAGCAGCAAACCTCAGTCAAGCCACCCATCCAATATTTACAGTATCACACTGAGAAAGCTTTGAACTCTCGGGGTTTCCACTGAGAGCCCCTGCAAGTCACAATTCTCAATTCATCCACACTCCTGTGCAAGAAACCACACTGAAAGTCCCTACTGTGTGTTCACTGTGCCTCCCTGGGCACTGTAGAGTAACTGAGTAACAGACTTAGAGTGCTTGAATTTTCATGGCCAAAACACAACTTCTCAGCACTTGCAAGGAGGGGACTTTGACTGCTGAAGGTGTCACAAGGAGAAGACAGTCACTGGTGAGCAGGATGAGGATTTCTTACCATGGTGGAGCCCATTCTTCTGGTACATGTTGCTGGGCAGGGTGTCCCGGTTCCACTCAGATGGCCTCAGCATCCTCTCCTGCTGGGACGGCGTCAGCTGCTCGCTGTACTCCCAAAAATATCTTCTCTTGCCTCTTTTCCGAGAGGATATGGCAGTCATTTCTTTTAAATCCTCCACAGAATCGTTCTCATACCCTAAAAAGGATGCAGGGTGATGTTTAGGATGTTTATAGGCTGGTGACAGAATTGTTGTAGCCCTTCAGCAGCGGACTGAGGATTCAAGTTAAGAACAAAACCACAGACAGATCTGTTTCGCATTATCTAACAGACTTGGTTTCCAGCATCACTGCTCCTGGGTACTGGCCTCAAATTCAGGATAGACACTGAGCCACTGATGGGGCTTCATTAGTTGAAAAAACCCAAATTATTTATGCATTTAAAGCCAATTTTTGTTCTTTAACCCCCCCTAAGCTGTAGTGCCCCACAATCCCAGCAGTGCCAAGTACAGACAGATATTGGACCACGTTCTCCCATCCTGACAATTTTCTCCATTAATTGGCAGGAACACAATCCTAACTCACCTCCACATTTGACAAAAGCATGGAAAGAGAAGCAGGCAATAAAGATGGACTAGCGAAAGACAATAAAGAAAAAAATTATTCAATTATAGGACATTCTGAGTTGGAAGAGACCCACAGGATCGAGTCCAACTCCTGCTGCTCCTTGAGTCCAAAGACCTGCAGGAAAAAATCCAAGCACTGATTCCTCTTGGCTAGAGAAAGAGGCTCTGTTATCAGGACAGTGACCAAAGGAGACAATCTAGGATGAAGGCATCTGGACCCACTGCTCAACCTCTTCTTCCTCTTCAGTGGGATAAAAAGAAACAATCCTCAGTAAAGCTGTACAATATTTTAGAGGTGAATTATAATGCACTTGATACCATGAACTGCTCATGAAGGACCTCAAAATTGTGACGCCATTATCCACATCACAGACATATTTTACCATAACTATGTAAACACAAACCACAGGTTTTCAAACCCCAGATATACTTCAGAAAATAAAGATAAGCTACACTAAAGTTAAATAAACAATCTCAAACCACTGCATGGCCTTTTGTGCTAAAATGCTAAATAACAGTCTATATTACTTATAAAAGGAGCATTTCTAAACATCACATATTCTGATGGAGCTAAAGGAAAAGCCACCATGCATGGAGTGCAGGCTTAGCAAGCCTTGACCCCATATGCTTCAGCTCTGCTTCATCTTCCACCAGCAAAAAGAACACTTTCTTCTTTTTAAAACAGTCCACTCAATTAGTCTGTTTGCACTTGAAAAACCAGTTGAAAGAGGAAAAACAAACTTTCTTGCTTTGGTCTGACTCTAACATTATAACCCAAAGCATGAACAGAAGTCAGGTATGCAGAAGGATGAAATCCATCCTGAAGTTCTGCTTCTCATCACTTCATCAACTCATTTGCTTGGATTCTCTGGTTTATTGGAAAGGCAGGATTTTAAAGGCACACCAAACAATGAAACATGCTTCATAAAACATTTGTGTTGTAAAGCCAAAATTATTGACACTTCACATTAAATACAGTTTCAATTACCATAAATATTTGTAACTGTATCTCCGTTTTACTCAAATGCTGTTTGATAAGTATCAAAATACATTCAAAAAGTCCACTGACTTTCCACCTAAAAAAAATAGCTATGTAACTCATTATACAGAAATATATAAATTGAGCCCATGACAACACAGAATTAATCCAACCAATGAAAACAAATCTCTGTAAGAGCTGAAGTGTACAAATGTACAACAAGGTTAAAATCAGGACTTCCTGTTTGCTTGTTCAAACTGTAATTAAGTTAGCAACTTCAATTACATTGACTTAATACATCCTGCCTTGCAAGCCCAACACTGACCTGCTACCATTATAAAGTTACATAAAAGAATCCAGTGCAGTGCCCTAACCTAACACACAAACTTGTTTAGCTGCTGTGCACTGTATTTATTCCTCCTCTTGGCAAAGATCACACAGCAGGGCAGGCTTCTAAGGAATCTGAAAGGGTTCTTGTATTGAACTCTGAAGCCTTTCACAAACCTCTCCTAAAAGTCATTCTTCACATCCCTCCCTGTGGCTTCAGGTTTAAATTCACCAGGGCTAAACGAAGCAGAACAGAGAACAGCGTGCACGTGACTTCTGCATCTCACCAGGTGAAACCCAAAAATAGTCCCATGAAACAAACCCGGAGAACTCCTCCTCTTCACCTCCTCACCACTTCACCACAGAGGCTTCTGGCAAATCATTTCCAGAGGTTTTCCCCCAGCTGATGGTCCAGGTGCTCAGACTGATCTAATGCAGCTTCTTAAAACAATCTCTGTCTCTCTAGGAGCACTTTTTCACTCATTTCTTCTCCAGTGCTACTGACAACTGAATAAATTGCTGCATTTCTGGAATCTCCTGACTACTTGATGGCAGGAAGAGTCATTCAGAAGTCTTTCTACTAAATGAGATAGGAAAAATACACTCAGTAATAACAAAACCACCATGTTTAAATGCTAGAGAAGGCCTGGGCTGGTAATTCCCATAATAAACTACTTTTTTTTGCAATTGAAAAATTGCTAAATCTGTGTCATGGTGATAATAAAAACACCATTGTCCGTACTCACCTGAGAGCCAGTCACATTTTTAGCTATTTCTCCTTCACTATATCTAAGTATTTCCTCAGATAACACTTGAAGAAAGCATTTCATTCACTCTAAAAGCATATGATAAGAATAACCAAAAGCAAATCATGTATAAAGAAACATTAGAGGTCCAGCAATAACTCAAAGATTTTTGTCCTTTCAGTAAATTACATCCTCACTCAAAATACCAACTGATTTTGCTTTCAGAGCTGTGGAAGATTAAACCTTCCTGTGCTGTTCCTATTTTTAGATACTTTACCTATAGTATTTGCCTTCAAAGGTAAAAAAGCAACACTGAGTACAAGACCGACACAATTAGAACACCTGCAGATGTTATTTTCTAAAACAGACAAAATATACGATAAAATTTTTAATATCGCCGCATTTGAAGTGAGTGGTTGTAGGCTTCATTCATGGAAGGTTTTAGCAAGCTTGGATAAGCCCAGATCCTCAGCTACTGCTGCAGAATGTGGATTGTTGGTCAGTAAAATAGTTAATTAAGTTAATTAATTCCACCCACAGCATTTAACACAACCTCTCTTTTTCATGAATCCCAGGATCCCAATACAACACAACCCCCATGGGCTGCAGAGCTGGAACAGAAAGCAGAGGGAGTTCACTCCAGAAGGGAGGAAGAGGCTTCAAAATGTTAATAAAAATGTGTTGTGTGCATGTGAAAGAAAGCATAAAGGGCAGAATGCTTAATGAGTTTAATGCCAACGCAGGAAATCTAATTAGAAAATAATTTCATCTGAGAGTTCATTATGACAAACACTGACAAGCTTTAGGGAAGCTGCTGTTCTCAACAAGGAAAAATTACAGCTGCATTATCCCCCTCTAAGTTGCATACTGCCAAATCTCTGAATACTTTAATTCTTATACTCTTCTATAGGGCATTTTTAAGATGTGAGTATTGTAATACTTTCTGAAATGAAGTTAATACTTGGTTACAATCTGCATCCTGTGCAGATTTTATTTTTCTACAAGGTTACTGTTCTGTTACCTTCTAGGTGAAGGTTAGTTTTTGTTCCTGCTGTTAGAACCCCACTTCTACAGGCAGAAGAGAGGAATTCAGTATCCTCTGAAGTCCCACTAAGTGTTACTGCTGAAAACCATCAATAAATTATTCTATTAATTTCAGTCATACTTTGGATTCTGTAGAAAAATTCCACCTGAAAGTAGGGCTTAAGTGATTATGAAATTATTTCACTCTGGATGTGATTTCATCCTGACAGATCCAACTCTGTATAAGTTCACAGCTACAAGAAATGCTAGAAAACTCTGCACATCCTACCAGAGAGCTACAAGAAAAAAAAAAAAGAAGGTCACACTTGTAGGCAGCTGCTTTGACCTCAGGCTACAGCTGGGCTTCCTGTATTCTCTATTATTATTTTTGTTGCACGACCACAGTTTTTCATGAAACAGGGCAACAGAGTCTGCATACTTTGAATAAACTGCATTTTACAGAGCACTTAGAAAATGTGGGAGGAGAGCTCACAACTTAAGATCAGTGCTGCTCATCTGTAACTACCAGGAGTTGAAATGCTTTCCTTCCCACCCAGAGGAGAAATCCATGAACTCCACGTTACCAAACCCCACCATGCTGGTACCTGGTTCTGAGAAGGTATCGCTGATGTCATCGTCCTTGTCGTCCTCGTAATCTTCTTCCTCATCGTCGTTTTCAGACAGCTCGTGCTCACTGCCAAATCCTTCATCGTGGTCCTCATCTTCAATGTCATCCTCATCCTCCTCTTCTTCCTCGGGCTCTGCTTTGGCTGACTGTTCACCCAAAGTGTCTGTTACAAAAAGAGAATAATTGTGCTCTTCTTTCTTCTGCGAGGAGTCCGACACGGACGTGCTGGCGGAAAGGCTGCTCTCCCCCACAGCCAGCCCTGGGCTCTCCTGAGGAGGGCTGAGCAGCAGCTCTTGAGTCTCTTTAAAAGGCAAACCAGGAGTCGTACTGTGACCATGGGGGGACTCGAGTCCTTTTCTCTCTTGTCTCTTTGCCACAGCCCCACAGTAGCACGTGTTTTCCTTGGCCGCGTCGGCGTGCGCCTGGCTCAGCACAGGCCTGCTCTGCGGCAAGGGGTTGATCTTTACTTTTGCCTTTTTAACATAGTCTTTACATTCAACGTGAACGTTCACCTTTTCACTGCTGCACACGTTGGTCTTGGCCACGATCTGAGTGCTGGAAGCAGGCTGGCTGCCAGCCTTGCTGGCCTTCGGGGCACAGTCCGACAGCGCGGCCTCGGCCTGCACGTTCTTGGAGGAGCAGACCGGCGCCGCGGCTCTGCTCGCCATCTTTTTGCCAGGTAACAAAGGGTTTAAAGGGTTTTGTTTTACACTAAAGAGCAAATCGGGGTAATAGAGTGAATCTGAGACAGGCTGGGAGTCCTCGCTGTTCAGCTGAGCCAGTGTGGGTGTTTTGCTTATCACTTCTTCATCCTGGTACGGGCTTGAAAAGTCATCAAGGCCCAGGTAATCCACCTCTTTTGTCCCCCAGATGTCACAGCTGGTTAATTTAGTGTACTTAGTTAGGTCTTCACAGTAGGTATCCCACTGCTCCCACTTGGAGGTGAAAGCAGCTTCCTTGTCCAGGATGTCCGTAAAAGACTCCAGGTTCTCAAGGTCTTTGCAGTCCTCCATGAAAAGCAAGTTATCCCTGGAGCTTTGCTGATAGTCCATTTCTCTGTCCTGTGCACCGTAAGATAAGTTAAAAGTTAATAAAAAAAGTATCCATCATCTTTTTCCTTTACTTAATCTGGTAAGGAAAACTCAATCCCAGTGAAGTATGAAAGAGTGGTGACATAGGAAGAGACCTCAACTTTCAACTAAAAGCTTCTTTTGAAGCCAGAATGAAGTTCAGCTCCTGAACTGCTCTTCCTATAAAACTGTATTTTCTTGCTATTGCAAATCCATCTGCTCATCAAGAATTAAACCAGTACCAATATCCATGTATTTAAAACATGAAAGCCAACACAGGCATCTGTACAATCTAGGTCAATCTTTGCTGTGTGTTTAACAGAACATGTCTGAATTTACCAGTTCCTGGAAACCTCATTCTAACACGACCAATGAATGACCACTAGTGAACTTCTTCCTTTGATGCAGGGAGAAAATAAAAAAGGGAATGCTCATATAAGTAGCTTGTGAGTTAACTTTTATTTTCCTTCCCCTACATTCACAGTTTGGGTGAAGGAGAACATAGCAGGGGAAACTGTTCCCTGTGAGGGTGGTGATGCCCTGGCACAGAAGTGTCCAAGGCCAGGCTGGACAGGGCTAGGAGCATCCTGGGCTAGTGGAAGGTGGATTTGAGCCTGTCCCAGTGGCCAGTGTGAAAAAGTGCCTGCTGAGGAAGCATCACATTTGCTGGACAAGCAGTCCAGCTCTTCCCTAATCAGCAGCTAGCAATAATGAATAATTTTCCATTATTCTTGAACCAACAACCCTTTATTCCTACAGGAGCTGGTGTGTCAGTCAAGGAGATGAAATTCTGGGCACACACAGGTGACCTACCAGTTCATACATGAAGTCTGGATCTGAGCTGCTCGCCAGGACATCCGTGCTCATCAGAGTCTGCTCTGAAAACAGGTGGCTCCGAAAGGCATCCCCAAAAGGAGGGTCCATTCCACTCACACTGGGCTACAACATGGATAGACATTTCAAACATGATGTAAAAAAAAGCACATCTTCACCTTCAACAAACAGAAAGGATTATTTCCTCCTAGTCTCCAAAGGCTTTTACTACCACAGATAAGCACATAATTCCCCAGAGCCAGAGAATACTTCAAGAGCAGCTGACATCAAGCAGGAGCAAAGGACACATTTTTATCCACCACAGAGCTGCAAGAGCATTCACTGCACCTTCATTCTTCCCTGTTGGTTTGAAAGTCTTATGTTTGCCAAGTTTTGGGATATGCTGGCATTTGTAGAGGATGAGGGCCAGTCCTGGCAAGATCTGGGAGTCCCTCTAAAACAAATAATTTTGTACTACAGCAGTGTTGATTGTGTTTAGAGCCATCAGAACTCATAAAACTTCCATATGAAATTGTAAGGAAAGCAGAATTTATGACAACTAAATCAAGACTGTTACCCCTCTCTCAAGAACGAAGTGAAATTTGGCCAAAAAAAAGCATTAAGCAGGATGGCTGGGCATGCAGGGAATGGGAAGCAAGGCCTTCTGCTACATTTAATTCCAGGCCTCAATTTCTCTTCTAGACACTCTCACCCTGAGGGCTGGGAAGGGAGAAACACTGTGCTGCTGAAAGTCATTCAGTGTGCCGAGTGTGAATCACTGCAGCAATAAAAGGCTGCTCTGCTCTCCAGGCACCCTCCCTCACCAAGAGACAACGTGGCTGAAGCTTGAGCAAACACAGGAGCAGGAGCAGCACCACAGCTTCCACCACAGACACTATGCAGGGACCTACAAAATATACATCCTTTAATTTCTTACACATCTTCCCTCCCAGTGCTGGACAAATTTGTTCTTAAACAGAGGCAAAATTATTTACAGAAGTGAATAAAATCCTAGCAGACTTACCTGAGGCATTTCCAAGCCCAGATTCCCCAAATCCAATTCCAAACTTCTTGTTTTATTCACTTGTAGATTCCTTTCCAGCTTTACTTCAGTCTCAGGGAGTTTACACTACCCATGCAATGATTTTTTTCCTTAGGATAACTTCAGTTCACCCTGATGGAGCTTTTCTATTTGTTGACTTCTGTGCAGAATAAACACAGCAAACCCCCAAGGAGGTGAGTAATCCTTCACCAACAAGGTGAATGCTTAAAAAACAACCAAAGACAAGAATTTCCCCTGAAAATCAAAATCCTCATGCTGGAATGTATAGAAATTTTCTTCCCCTGCTATCTTTCACTGGATGAAAAGCCACAGATGCTACAGAACAGAGCTGCTGCAAAACCATTTTTGGCCAAGCTATATTTTGTTGCCTTTTTTCCCTCTCTGTTGAGACCAGCAGCTCTACAGACGCACCTGAAGAAAAAACCCTGCCAAATTTGGAACAATAATCAGCACACTGCTGGGTATTCAACAGACACACAACCTTTATGACTAATGTAACAGAGCAAATAAACTCTAAAAATGTCTCAGGCAAAAGTCTCAAAATACAAATTTCAGAAGAGGCAGAAATGCTGTTTCAGTGGTATCTCCTCCTTTTCTTCAGGGATGAATCCATCCAGCATCAGATAAGATTACATCAATCACTCACACAGCAACATCTAGTGGTAGAGGATCACAGAAACCATCCAGCAGCAGAGCAGGAGAGACAGATCTCCCCAAGAGAACAAATTAAAAACTGCCAAACACACAGCTGTCTAATAAAATATCTTGTCTATTAATTCAAGTAAGGCATATGTTGAAATTGGACCAATTTATCTACAGGTAATTTTACCAGTTTAATAGCTTCTATAGATCTGCTCTACTTCAGATGTTTGTCTAATGACTCTTCTGAGCTTAATCCAGCATTTTGAACAGTGTAAGGAAAACCCTCACTCAGCATTGCTCCTAAATCAGGCTTTGGTGCAATCTGCTCAGGCTGTGTTTATTCTCCTCTTTTGAAAAACAAATAGTAAACTCTGAGTGTTCTCCCACAGCTCAGAACCCACCCCCAGCAGCACATGACAGCATCCCCGTGACTATTCCCACTTTCAGATGGTATCTCAGCTAGTTTGTCCTCTTTAGCATATGGACCATCAGACTGTGGTAAAAACAGACACTATGCAAAGAAGTCTTTACTTATCAAAGCAGCCTGCTTTGCAAAGAGCAGCTGGAATATAAAGAACAACAGTTACAGGTCCAGTTACACAGGAGCTCTCAGTTGAACCCTCGCTACCCTTGCCACAGTGGCCATTCCTCACAGGGCCCTGTGATGAACGAGCCAGTTCCTTGTGAGAAAAGCTCCTTTCTGCTCCAAAACCTCCAGGGAACCCTTTACTTATTTAAAGTGAAGTTTGTGCCTCAGCAAGCCCCATCTCCCTTCAGCCAGCAAAGGGCACAGCACAGCAGGACTGGTCCTTCCCAGGTAGGGACGTGGCACCAATGACTGAGTCATTGTCAGCCTCACCTGGGCTAGCAGAAAGGGCCTGTTCTTTAAAACAAACACAGGATGTTCTCAGACACAAAGAGAGAGGCAAGGTCATGATCCTAAATACCCAAACACTTTCTTTCCACAGGCTGGTTGATGCCTTTTTCACCAGATTAATACTTTGACATCATCATCAGACTGCATTCACAAGGAGACTGCCAGAGTTCTCCAGGATACAAAGGGGGAAGAAAGGAAACATTTGCTGCTTCTTCACTGGTTATTCTTTGTTGTGGTTTTTTGTTAGAGCATGGGCCTCAAGCTGCTCCACACACAGCCAGCAAAGGGGGGGTGAAGCTTCATCTCTACTGACACTGATTTCAGTAACAACCACCCAACACTTCCAGGTGCCAGCTTTTGGATCACTTCCAAATCCTCAAAACAAACATTAAAGGCTCAAAATACTTCAACCATCTCCAAGACTGGAGTGATAAACTTCTTGCACTGTTTAAGGATGCCAGTGCATGTCCTCTCAGCTCAAAGTAGTGTATCAGCTAACCCAATTATTCCCGTAATTCTCTTTATATTTAATTCTTGGCATTTTATAATCTTCATATTTAAATGTGACTTGAATCCCAGTAGGATCTAGTCAACTATTCCACAACACAGGATTTTTCTTAGTAGCTCTGTGGAGGGGGAAAACACAGTGAGACCATGAAAAGAAAGACACTGCCGCAGGGAGCTGCACAATCCAGATATCCTTCATGCTCCCGACAAAGCAGCCCTACTTCCAACTGCTTTCCAAATTTCTCAGAAAGATCAAGGTCATCATTAAAAGCCTCCTGCTGTTTGTACTTAACTACCAGTGTTTCTCCATGAACTGGAGAATAAAGATGTATGGCACAAGTCAATGACACATACGGAAGCACAGGTGTAAAATCAGAACTTGCTGTGAAAGAAAGTGATTTGTAGACTGCAGTTAAAGTGCCATTTTTACAGAGTTCATCATTACTGGCACTTTCAGCCCAAGACTGAGTTAGAAAAGAATAGTCCAGCTGTTGTGTTATCCATAATGAATGCAGCTCTGAATGAACTAAAAGAGCTGTGGCAGAGCTCAAGTACAGCAGCACTAAGAATTACTGAAGATAAATATAGCAGGAATTTCTGCTTCAGGACAATTTCCATTAATGCCTTCCATCAGCCCTTCCCAAATGCCCAGAGCAGGTGGAACACAGAGCCCGAAGCAGCGGGCAGGGTGCCGGCTCCTCGGGCAACAGCCTGCAGGGAAATCAGATTAAGGTGATTAAGGAGCCAGGCCCGGAGCTGGTTCTGTGTCTGCAGGTCTGGAGTCACATCAGTGCCCAGCTCCGTTCCTGAGAGAAGGCTCCTTCCTTCTCTGGGACCTGAAGAAGGGCAGGACACCTGAGGGGAGCCTACAACACACTTGGAGAGGGACTCTCTACAAGGGATGGAGTGACAGGACGAGGGAGCGGCTTCAAACTGACACAGAGGAGGGTTAGGTGGGATATTGGGAAGGAATTCCTCCTTCTGAGAGTGGTGATGCCCTGGCACAGGTTGCTCAGAAAAGCTGTGGCTGCCCCTGGATCCCTGAAAGTGCTCCAGGCCAGGTTGGATGGGGCTTGGAGCATCCTGGCATAGTGGAAGGTGTCACTGCCCATGGTAGGGAGTTAAAATGAAATAATCTTTAAGGTCCTGTCTAGCCTGAACCATTCAATGATTCTGTGATCTCAGGAACTGCAATGCCCTTCTAACATTTCAGAATCTGGGCTACTGAGGGAGGCATGGGCATGTACATTGCTTAAAATCCCATCAGTCATCAACAAGGAACCAAAGCCTGTTCTGTAGAGTTAACACCTAATTAATCTAACAACAAATCCTAAATAAAAATTATCCCTTTTATTTAGTATTTACTTTCTGAAGAGGAACAGTGTTTCCAAGATACCCAGGAAGACTGAATTTCACATATGGGAGCAGCAGGTGCATTACCTGGGATTATTGGTCTAACCCAGCCCACAACAGGAGCTAAACTCCAAATATGCAGCATTTAGGAGACACAGTGCAGCTCCTGTGCACATGCTGCCTCTTGGGCCACTAAAAGACCCTCCTACCACAACACAGCACCTCCAAAGAAGCCCCTAGAAGAGAAAACCCAACAATCAGCTTGTAGCTTAGCACCTCTGAAAGTCTTCCTCTGTCACCTGTGTGAATCATTTGTACCATGGCTCTAAGGAAAGTTGCTATTTCTGGCCCCGTTCAGCTGTGTGTTTTGTACCACTGGAAAGGCACACGGAGCGTGGCTGTGCTGTTTTGTTGGCTGCACAGTGCTTATTATCCCAGCAGCTAAATGCCTGCTGTAAGTGCATTACAGGAACAATCACACTTTCATGATGGTGACTGCATCACACAGCACAGCTTGTCAAAGTCACAATTTTGATGCATGTATTAAAAAATAGCTCCCAAGAGCCTGCCAGTACTAAACCTAAAAGCTCAGGCTAAAACATTCATGGCTAACTCTGAATTTCAGAGAAAGCACAAAAACTACGCCACGTGCTTGGAAAGAACCATTATGTACCACGCACCGTTTGCTGTATCTGGACATTTTATGAAATACTGGAGTTAGAGATGCAAGAAGTTCTCCTTCACATCTCTTAAGAACGTATTTTCCTTCCACAGTTTGTGCCAACTTGTTTTCTGTTACAGAACACCCTCTGCTCAGGGCAGTCCTCAAGCTGAGAACGTGCAGACTGCCTGGGGTGGAGTCCATCCCTGGACTGTCCAGGGAATGTCTGGACACGGCACTCCAGGTTCTTCTGGTTGAGAAGGTGGCAATCACTCACAGGTTGGACTCAATGGCTTTGGAGGACTTTTCCAACATCAATGAACATGTACGTTTCTTACTTTTGTTTCTGAAAAATGGGTATTTTTTCTGTCTACACGATTCTTCAGATAATCCAGACTTTAAAAAATTCTTTTACTTTTCTCCCCCACCACAAAGGCACTAAGTTTATTAGCCCTATTATTATTTTATAGCAGTGAGCAAAGACACACTTTTTAAATGTCTTCCTGTATTTCCACCCACTGCAGTCTCATTCTTGGACTCACAAAAGCAGCCAAGTCCCTCTATCTTGTTGGTGAAGGATTTCTATTAAAATGCCAGCATAAGCATCAGAGGCATTATGCTCTTCGATTTTTCTGTCCTGAAGAGAAAACAACACCTGCTTAAAACCCCCAGACCTCGAGTCTGATGGAGCATTGCCACTTAAAAGAACTAAAGACACAAAACTGTTTCACTTCTTCTAAGCCTCTTCCCTTCAGGAGAAGGAAACTCTTACTTCACCGTCTCTGTTCCTGTTCCTCTACTGACCATCCCTTCCCCCTCCAGCGTTATTTTTCCAATCCTACTTGCCCACAGCAGACAGACTTCAAGACCTGGAAGTGATACCTCTATAAAGAGAAGCTCTGGTCTGCAATCACACACACACCACCTCTGGCAACAGAGCCCAGGAGGCTCCAGAAGAACACAGAACTCATGGACCCCCCCATGCCAATGCAAATTCCCAGCTCTGGGGGTGCTGCAGCTGTGCCAGCAAACAAGCAGATCCCAGAAACTGATGGAATCACAGAGTCAGAGAATGGTTTGGGCTGGAAGGAAGCTGAAAGATCATCTGGTTCCACTCCCTTGCCATAGACAGGGACACCTTCCACTGTCCCAGGTGGCTCCAAGCCCCATCCAAACTGGCCTTAGACACTGCCAGGGATCCAGGGACCTCCCCACCCTCACGGGGAACAATTCCTTCCCAAAATCCCACCCAACCCTGCTCTGTCAGCTGAAGCCATTCCCAGTACCCTGTCACTCCATTCCTTGTAGAGTCTCACTCCATCTTTCCTGCAGCTCCTTCAGGCACTGAGGCCACAACTGTGTCACCCCACAGCTTCTCCTCTCCAGGCTGAGCAATCCCAGCAGAGCTGCTCCATCCTCTCCTCATCCTGGTGCCTCCTCTGAGCTCTCTCCAGCAGCTCCAGGTCCTTGCTGTGCTGGACCCAGGGCTGGGGCAGCTCTGCAGGTGGGCTCTCACCTGAGCAGGGCACAGGGGCACAATCCCAACCCCTTTCCTGCTGCCCACTGGGGATCAGCCCAGGGCATGGGGGGCTCCTGGGGGCCAAGGCAGGTCCAGCTGTTGGCCACCAGCACCCTCAGATTCTTCTCCCAGGGCTGCTCCATCTGTGCATCCCCAGCCTGTGTTTACATCCCAAGCTGCATTGATATTGATCATCGTGCAAGAGGCAAAAGCAAAAAAAAGTGATTACTTTTTAATCTAACAAACATTGTCCATCAAGATATTTTGTAACAACTATGCCCAGATTGATATATTCCTACTAGAAGCACTTTTCTGTACGTTCTGGAACGACTGAGATTTTATTCTTATTTTAGTGCTAAGAGTGGGATGTGCAGCATGTTAAACTTATTAGAACTATATTAACAGACTTTAATTAATTTTAAAAAATGGTTACATTTAATATATTCATAGCATAAACCTTTATTAAAATAACACTGCAGAGTTAGGAGAGTTGTTTGCACATGAAAATTGGGAGTAAAACTAACATGTTTTTGTTTTTTTTTTAAGCTGTAGATTTCCCCTGAAGAAGAACAGGGTAAAAGCAAAGGCAAAAAACAAAAGCAAAACTAAACAACAATTGAGCTTCCAATCTCCAACAATATTCTACATGGATATTCTACAGGATGGCTGTTCCTACATTTTTTTCTGGCAGAGTCTTTCAGACTAAGAGAAAAATTAATTCTGTAGTTTCCAGGAAAAAACAAAAATGCAACACAAGTCTTATGATGAAAGGAATGGTACAGTCTGGTCTGTTCTTCATACTGTGAAATTACAATTGTTATACTCTTGTTAGAAATGGGGCATCTGTACCAAATACTTCAAAGCCAGCAGCAAATCTGAAAAATGCATCAGTCAAAATTGTCCAAAAAGTAAAAGTGGCTTAAGAGTTTAAAACCAGAAGGATTATAAAAATCAGGGAAATTATTATAGCAAGGTCTAAACCTTAAATTTCCAATTTTCACAAAAGTTTTGGTTTAACTGTCATGCCAATGCCAACTCTCAAGCACTTCTTATGCAGTGCCAAATCTCCTTATCAAGGTATGATGTTAAAATATTCAATTAAACTTCCCAAATCACAGAGCATGGACATGCAGGCCATGGAATCTAAACCTGTGTGTTCCCTTATTTATCCCACTCTATTTAGTGGGACAAAAACTTCTGTCTGTTCCAAATTAATTCCTGCTAATGCTGACTTCTATCTCTGTCCTTCACAAGGCTGTTTGCCTCCCTCATTATTTAAAAACCACCTGAGGATGCTCAGGGGGGAACTGTTGCCTCTGCTGCAGATTGCTCTTATCAGGGAATACTCCCATCAAACACAGAAAAAATCCTTGTTGGCTTTGGTGATCAAATGGCTATGGACATGTTTGAGGTCTCTGAGCTGCTGTTATTTATGCATTTCAAAAGGAATCTCGCTGAGATTACTTTAGCAGGAAAGGTTTCTTGCAGAACTATCACATCCAGAGAAGCTGAAGTTTCCCCTGGATCCCTGGAAGTATTGAAATCCAGGCTGGATGGGGCTTGGAGCACCCTGGGATAGTGGATGATGTCCCTGCCCATGGCAAGGGGTTGAAATTAAATAAACTTTTAGCTCCCTTCCAACATAAACCATTCTGGGATTCTACGATTTATTTTCCATAGAAACTCTGACTTCTTATTTAAGCAGCCAACAACAAAAATCGACCACGTTTCTAAAGCACCTATGTATGCCCCTCTGCAATTTTTACTAGGAAAACATATTCAACAATAATTATAATTAACCTTCCCCACAAGGATGCTTGAAAGCGACCTTAGAGACCTTTAAAAGACAATCTTTATAACGTTTACAAGCGTTTAAAAGGCAATACGAGAATCTGATTCTGTTCTGCCTGTTAGGTGGAGCATGATTTCGACAAGTTACCCTTCGAGTGGCAGCAACAGAAAGATCACGATCACTTTGAGTGAGAATCGCGCATTTCAGGCGGCAGCGCTGAGCGCTCCAAGCCTGTTGCACGGGCTGCACAAACACCGTGTGCCTTACAGCCAGCGTGACAGCAGAATTGTCTCGGATAGCGGAATTAATTGTCTCGGATAGCGGATCCCACCCAGAGATGCCCTGAGAAATGCCGTGGGCTGAGGGGCTGGCAGGGACCAGGGGAAGGCACGGCAGCGACACCGCGGGGGGAAAATAACGCCCAGGGTGGGGACCCTGGGGACAAAAGGTAAATAATAAAGATTGGGTTTGAGTCCTCGGTGACACGACGGGCTTTCATCAAGGTGTTCCCGGTCAGGAACCTGAGTGAGCTTAGGGAAAACACAGAGAAGTGTTCCACACCCGTGTGGGGACACGCTGAGATCCGCGGGCGGCTCTTGAGGCGGCCCCGGGGAACTCGCCCATGTTTTATAACCCAAATGTGCGGGGACGGACCAGGAGCAGTACACGGGAACGCTCCCCATCCTCCCCTCAGAGCGGGGAAACGGGACCCCCCGTGCGCGGGCACCGCCCCGGGCCGCTCCCGACGCCTAGGTGGGACAGCCCCCCCCCGAGACAGAGAGCTGCGGAGGGACGGGGACCGAGGGTGGCCCCCGCGGCCACGGCCTCGCGCGGTGCCCGCGTCCCCCGCGATGTCCCTCGGCCCGGCCCTGACCCACTAACACACCTCCGGCCAACATGGCCGCCCCGCCGCCCGGCGCAGCCTACCCCGGCCGCCGCCGCCCCGCCCTCCGCGCCCGCTTACTGGCTGGCCTCTCCGCCGCGCGCGCTCCCATTGGCCGCCGCGCCCGCCGCTCACCCGCCCAGCGGCCCTTTCAAGCTAGGGTGAGGCGACATGTAAACAAACCCCCTCCGGCCGCGGCCCCGCGACCCCCGCGCCGCGCCCGCCGCTCCGGGCACTCCTCCGACCGCCCCCGGCCCCGCCGCGCCGGACGCAACGCACAGGGACCCGTGTCCCGCGGTGGGGAGCGGCTCCCGCCCGGCGACCCCCGCCGGGACTGCGGACAGCCGGAGCGCACCCGCGCTGCCCGAGAGAAGCCCCTTCCCGGGGCCCCGGTTCGCAGCGAACAGCCTTCCCCCCTGCTCTGTCATTACATAAACGCCGCGCCGGAGCGGGGACGGTTCCGTCCCGCCCTGCCCCGCACTCGCAGAGCGGGGATCCCTCTCCGCCACCTCTGCTCCGCAGCCTTCGGAGCGGAGCCGCCCGTCGGCACCGAGACCCTGCACGCCCACGGGTCTCTCCCGGCCGTCCCGGGCACTCAAACAGGTCTCGATCGGAGGAGGTGACTACGAGCCCAAAAGGCAGAGGAGTACAGGACCTGCCGAACCCTTCTCCCCCTTTCCGGGCAGCCCCTTCGCCCGCACGCCCAGAGCGGCCGGGCTCCCCCGGCAGGACGGCGCTTTCCTCTCCCCGGCGCTCGCTGCGAGACTCGCTTTCCTTGTAAAGGCACGGGCCGCTCCTGCCGGGCGGAGGCTGGCGGGGACAACGCCGACAACTCTCCGCCCAGCCCACTCTCCGTCCCTTCAGCCCCTTTTCCTCGCCCCCACGTCGGCCCAGAGCCCCGCTCCGGGAGCGGACACCCCCTGCGCACCACTGCTCTCCGGCGGCCCCGGCAGCCACACCCCCCCGGCGGGCGAGCGGAGGGGCGGCTGGCACCATCCCCGTCCCGCTGTCCTCGGCAGCCGAGCAGACACCTCCGTCCCTCTCATCCCTCCCTCCCTCCCTTCCTGCAGCCCCCTAGCCCGGCGACACCGCCTCCTCCCGCCGAACCACCCGGGGCCCCCGACCCCCGGCCCTCCCGGTGCCCCCCGGAGCCCCGCGGCCCCTCCCGAGCCCCTCACTCACGGCGTTCAGCGGGGGCCGCAGCCCCGCGCGGCCCGGCCCGGCCCCTCCATGCGGCCCCGGGTTTGTTTGTTTATGTCCCTTCCTGACGGGTTCCCGGAAATCGCGTGACTCGACCCTCACGTGGCCCGAGGGGGCGGGCGCGCGCGGGGGGCGGGGGGAAAGGGGTTGCGCCAGCCAATGGCGGGGGGCCGGCTCTGTCACGTGACGGCGGAGCGGCGCGCGGGGGGTATTTAAGGCGGGGAGGCGGGTGCCCGCGGGCAGAGCTGAGGCTGCTCCGGGCTCGCGGCCGACGCCCCGATCCTGCTGCTCTGCGATCTCCTCCGTGCACTTACCCCCCTTCGCCCCTCCATCTCCGACCTGCAGCTCTGTATTTTTCCTGCCGCACAACCGCCTTTCACAGTGACAGGTAGCTGGCCTGGACTTCTTTAGACACAACTGGAGAAATCACTACTAATAGATGTAATAAAAAATAGATCCACCCCTTCTTATCTTGCTATTTGTAAAGAATGGCTTCTGTTCTTTAAAGAAATTTTTTCATTTCACCCTATTTATTCTATTTTTGCCCCAGAGAGTCCATGACATTTAATTCCGGGAACAAGGGAGCACCCACCCACCTCTGATAACTCAGCCCTTCACAGGAGTAAAATGCTTCTGTGATTTCCACTACAGGAAAAGTAAACTTCTATAAAGTCTCCAGAACAATTTCTTGTGATGGACAGAGATGCAGCTATTTGCATTTCCTAAACAATATGAACAAAAGCAGTTACAAGCATTTTAAATGATCCTGACCTGAACTCTTGCTCTACGCATTGCCCGAGTCTATGACTTAAAAAGTCTTCACTGCACAAACTATGGAGTCAGTTTCCCCAACCCTCTTCATTTTTTACCCGGATATCTTTCAACACAGGCACAGGTTTTCCATTTCAAACACAAACTTCTTTTATACTTGAACATTCTGCCTTCTCCTCTGCTGTCAGAAAAGAGGGATGCATGATAAAAATTCTGATACCTGCATTGTATGTTAAAAAAAAAACAGTGGCTGAATCACTCTGTTCTCATTTCCTACAGTCATGCAAAAAAATAAAGAAATTACCCCAAGCACTGTTAATTCTTGGTACACACAGAGCAGACCATTCTCCAACCACCATGCAACATCCAGCAGAACAGACACAAAACTATTCTTCCAGCTTTTTCAGTCATGCTACCACCTGGCACCTGCTTCAGAGGAAATATTAACCACTCTGGAAAAGGAGAATGTCTTTCTGGGAAGCACCTAGGTGAAAATTGCTCTATGGCTTCTTTGTCCTGGCTTGGAATAGCCCTTTTCATTAAATTCAGCACCAGTGAGACACCCCATGGGAATTCTGTTTTACTTCTCTCTTCTAGAGCAAGTGATAGCTTAGAACCTGAAATAAAAAGCTTGTTAAAGACAGGGCTAACACAATAAACAGCACTGAGAGTCACTGAGTGTTTTCTTTTGGGATATTTTACTTTAGGCTAAATATCACAAACAGATCAACATATTTTAAAATCTCAAATCTGCCACTGATACCTTGAAGTATTTCTCTCCCTCTCCTCATACAATGTCAACGTATTTTACTCTCCACACACTTCAAAAATCAAACAACAACCTTAAGGTTTAATATGATCACTTGGTTTCAATTTTCCTAGGAATTATTTGGTACAGACTGTGTAACGTGATGCTGTACAACATATTGCATGGTAAAACACAGCTCTTAGAAGGTAACGTGACAAAAAAAGATCCACTATTCCAGCCTCAACAGTTGCTATGCTTATTTGTAATAATGGGCACATTCTTCCTTCTTTTGCAATGCACACTGTCCAGTTTTGGATCACTGCAAGCTACATGTCAGAAACTTGGAATTTCCTGTGTAGCAATGAGTGCTGTCCCACCGAACATGTTAATGGTGCTACCCAAGAGGGAAAAGCAAATAAAATATTAACCATTCCATTATGTCCTTGTGCATAACAGTAAAGGGAGTAACTGTGATTTATCTGGCCACGAGGTAAGGAAGCATTCAGGAAGCAGAATTTATATCCTTTGAAGCTGTTGCTCAGCCAACAGCTGACCAGATCCATCCCCAGTCCCACGGACTCAGCTGATGCTGAGGAACCTCAGGAACCTCTTGCCTACGTTGCCATGTGCTTTCCCAGGTCTGCAATTCCACATGCAAGGGTGAGGTCAGTACAAAACAACTGCAATGTTTGCTGTTCAATTCAAGCCATTTGCTCCTATCAATACCCAGGGATTAAATCAGCCTCCTGTCAAAATCACTCTGAAGGTTTCATCCAAATTAACCACGTTGCCTTTGCTACTCTGAGTACTCCTCACACAATGAGAAGTTCCTGGAAAAAAGGCTCTCAAGCCACGCTTTCACTTAGTCCTGCACCTTTCAGCAATCTTAGATTGCAAATTTAATCCTATTATAGATCTACCCCAGAGGTCTCCATACAGGCAACAATCCCCCATTTATTCCTACTATTTAACTTCATTATAATTTATCCACATCATCTAAATATCCTCAGCTCTACTCCAAGTATCCAATTAAAACCACAGAAAAGTAACAGTTAAACATGGCACAAGAACATTTTGTATCAAGCAGAGGATTAGGTTTATTTCCAGGCATGAGAAATTTAAGGCCAGTTTCTCAAGAATACAATTCATTAGAAAAAAAACAACAAAAAAAATTGCCATCAGCACGTGGTACCACTGTTTCTCCTCTCCTCACACAGTTTATTGCACACATTTTTGTCCAGTGCAAGCAGAACAGGGGTGAACAGCACAGTGACAGACAAGCTAAGACCTGCAAATAAAAAGTGTTATTACAGATAAAATGTGATTCCATGACCCGTAAAAATAGAAATTTTCATCACATCTGGAGTTAACAGTCAAAAATTGACAGCACCAAAGAGGAGTATAAATTGCATTAGGCAGTCTGCTAAATGGAACAGTAGGAAAAACCACAGAATTTTGAAGAGGCCACTTGAAGAACATTAGAAAAGTTAAGGCATTACTGCAGGCTTCATATCCAGCCAGCTATGGAAAAGGCACCTTTGGGTCAGTGGAGTTTTTCATCTCTTCTTCACCTGCAAAGCAAGAGGCAACTTCATTATTCCCTTCCATGGAGACAATTTGTTAATTGAAGGCTTGGCTGTTAACCACAGCAATTTCCATTCCACAGATGCACTTAGCAGTGGTCAAGAACTGGAGATCATTCATCTGTGTGGATGTTTGCTTGGCAGTTTCGTTTCTGAAGTTACTGCAAGCAGTTTTAGTTACATTATAAGCCGGTAGAACAACTGCTTGCCTCGAATGTTTTCACTGCTGCAACAGCACCCAGTGAGCTGGATGACAGCCCTTCTCCACTTGCACAAAGAGAGCTCCTGCTCTGAGAACACAGACTGTGAATTCACCAAGCTGAGGAGAAAAAGGCAGTGTTGGATCACAGCTTGGAAAAGTCCACGGTGGATTTACCACGGCTACAGAGCTCTGTGTGCTCTTACACACTGCCATCCAAGCCATTAACCTGGTGATGTATCAGATGAATTGCTATAAAATCACTCCTTGGATGGGAGGGAGACTGCCTGAAAACACAGAGCAAACCTTGTGGAATTTGGCACAGATCAATCAAGCCAGCATGTGCAGAGTTGCTCAGCGGAACATGAGGAGCTCACTGGAGCATTTTCAGGCTGCTCAGTTGGTAAAGTAAAACAGGTTTGCTTTAATCATCCTTATTTTTCAGGATCTTTCCACTTTGGGAGTTAGCACTTCATTCCCTTTGCATTTTCCATACTAATCCACCCAAACCTCAACTGAAAGGAACAGGAGGCAGAAAGGAGTATAGTACATGTCCCCTGAATGCTGGAAAAGCTCATCTCAAAATCCAGAAATAACTGGTTGCTACACTGAAGGGAATCCAAGCAGTGTCAGAGAGATAGCCCAGCTCTTATCAGATGGAATCTCACTCACAGCTCCTGACCAGGCACAAACTCCACAGGAGCAAGGACAGGACATGGAGCACCTCAGCCCTGCAATAGCACTCAAACTAAAGTGTGTGACCTGTGACAGCACTTTTCAAGCAACAAAGAAAAATATTTGAGGATTATTATATGCTTCTACTTTTCTAAACTCATCTTCTTCAGAAACAACCTTAATTTTATTCCAAAATCAAGCCAATAAAATCAGATGAAAGGTTGAAACAAATTCCTTCATGTAACACAACAGCACTGCGCTATGCAGGGCTGAAATGCTCCATTAATACATTTTAAAATGGCAGCTCCTCAGAAACTCTACAGTCATCTCCAAACACAAAAGTTCCCTCTCTTCCTTGGTACAAGTTTAATTCCACTTCTCTGGAAAATCCTTCACTGAAATGGAGGGAAAGGCCTGATTCTGTTAGCAGGAGTCCAGACGTTGTGTCTCACCTCCTGCCTGTCCTTGCTGGTTTCCACTGTGAAGCCAAATTTTTATGTCCAGATAAGTCCAATTTCAGATCCCAGGCAACTGAATCATCCTGTGGGATTCAGGGATCTTTGTGCCCATTACCAAAACACACTGTTCTCTGTTTTAGCTAACTAATTATATGTTAGCACCCAAGCAGTGAAAATGCTCCTAGGAAATTCTGCTTGACTGACTTAGCTAATTACAGGCCTTGAATTGAAGCAGGGCCAAGTCTACCTTTAGCTTCTGCTTGGTACTTAAAAGGAGCTGCAGACACACACAGGCCCAGTCTGACAACATCTCAGTTCACAGGAAACCTTCTCTGAAACTGGGGAGCAAATGTCCAGGACACTTCACAGAAAGCATTTAACAGAGCTATAGCATCAACTGTCACTGCCTGCTGCACTGAACTGAGACTGTACTGGACAAGGACAAAAAAAAAAAGTGTTTAATTATTCAGTTACCAGCTTAAAAACTCTAATCACGGCTGCTTGTTTCCACATTTCCTTCATTTGAATCTTCAATTCCAAATGCTGCCCTCCTGAAGAAGCCCAACAGCATTAAGGTACTTTTAGTACAACACTTCATTTTTGCTGGCCCTGTCAAAAATCCAAGGGGCTGCAAGAATCACATTCCAGCAGCAGTGCCCAGATAGCAACCACCAGCTCACCTGGGATTAAAGCTGCACACAGGCTGTCATTAAAAACAAAATAAACCTTCAAGCTGTGAGCTCAGGAGATAAAGAACATTCTAATGGCAGCTCCCAGTCCAACTTCCCAGATGAATGAGGGCAACGCTGTGTTGCCTTGGAAATCAGGACAGGTCTTAGATGAAATGGTAGCAGGCTTGAGGAGAGGTTTAACAATTGGTAAAGATTAGGAAATCCACTTATGTTAGCTATTAAAAATCACCCCAGTCCAATTATATATTTTTTTAGAAGTAATGTTTTGTTCTCCTTACAAACCCCTGAACACAGCACCACACAACAGAACAGGAAGAAAAATAACTGTCAATAATTCAGATCAAGCTTTTCACGTATCCAATCAAGACTAACACCCAAAATGTTTCATTGCAGCCTACAGAAACACAGATTTCTCCCACAAAGAGCTACAGCAGTTAGAGCACACTGCTCACATTATTATTCAGTGTCTCCTGAAGCTTTAACACCCCAAATATATCAATAAATCTGATCGTACTCACCTGTCAATGAACTGCAGCACAGCACAGACATCCTTAAGGCCAGTGATATCTAAGATACCAGATTGTTTCATTGCTTAACTGCGGCCCAAAGAGAGGGTTGAGTTGAGCCAGAATTGCAATCAGCCAACTGCAAGACAACCCCCCAACCCAACAGAGACACATCAGCCAAATGACAGCTTGTGACAATGGAAAAGTTGTCCAAACGTGAGAGCTATCAGAGAAGAAAAGGGTATTTCAGGAAGGTCTAGGTTCAAATAAAAATTCTACTCAAGTTCATACACAAGGACCAGCCACCAGCAATGAAGTTGGGCCCCAAATCAATCTGCAACTGAAACAGATTGTCCTGTTCACCTGAAAGCAACACAAAACCACCTGACAGCATTGCCCTCACACCTCTCTTTTGACAGGAAAATGTTTTGGGACACATGAAACTCAAGTATTTGGGGGCTCAGAAGATGGAAACATAAAAGAGGCAGACCTTTTTTCAGTGCCTTTGAGGCATCCCTTAAACAACAACCTCTGAGAAACATCCTCTCTCTCATTTGCTTCTCAGTGCATGACAACCTGCCCTTGCAGACATGGCCTATTTTTCAAAGACTGAACAAAAGTGAATTTAAACCTGGCACAGAGGTCAAGAAACAGGGACTTGAAGCAAAAGGGTACAAAACACAAAAAAAAAGACCAAAAAACAACCCCAATATGACACAAACCCCAGATCATCAGCACAGCAGCCTTGTCACTGGAGAAGAGCATGAACTAACACTGCAGAAGCCATGGCCAGAACTGAGAACAAGAGGAATGTAGTTTGTGGAAAATATCCAGGAAAGCTAAACGGAAATAAATATTCCACTGTTAAAAGATATATTTGCTTTGTAAATGTTACAAGACTCAGAAAAAGCAATGGATGCTTCCATGGATTTAAATCTATGTTAAATACTAACTATATAAACACATTTAGTGAACACACTGGCTCATCTGTCTGCTATTTCTAGAATGCTTTGTAAGGAGGAGAAAAAGCAGAGCAGCTTTGTAATGGGAGCTGCCACAAATGTATCAGAGTGCTTAGGCAGTCATGGAAAATTCCACACAAACCTTGATGCTCTGACCAGCAAACCAAGTGCAGGTCGGCTGCGAAACGCCTGCAACAGCCACGGGTAAAAGATGTGGGTCAGACTTAAAGAAAACACATCAATCCTCTTCAGATTTACCAATATTTCTTTGCCGTGCCCCTTTCAGTTTTGCACGGGGTAGAATTCCAGCTAAAACAAGGAGCTGAGCCTGCAGCAGTCCATCAGTCAGACAAGCCTTGGAACACGTAGCAGGCTCTACAAAGGAATTAAAACATCAGCAAGACACCACTGAGAGCAGCCAAAAACCTTTAGGGTGACACGTTTCTACTTTGCTGTCCAAAGCAGTGACAACAATGTATTTTGAGATCATGGTGTTAAATCTACTTAAGAGAAAAACAAATTAGCTCTTCAAATTATCACGGAATTTCTTTGTGAGGGTTAATTTTTCAGATCCAACAGACAGATCCAAAGAGCACTGTGCCATCTGCCTCCAGCATCCTGAAGTAACACAAGTGGGAGGAGGGTAGAACACTAAAAGCCTGTTAAAGCACATTATTCCTTTTGTCACGGCAGAGCAGGAAGGAACTCCATGCAGGAATCTCTCACCTCTCAGCATGGCTGTGAATTAAACGAGCCGGGAGCACTTTCAGAACCTCAACCTATGTAACCAGGCTTTGGGAAAAGCCTGGTGGAGGTTTCAAAAGGCATTTGTTGGGCCCGTGCTGGATAGCCGAGCTCTGAGCCAGGGTGGCATTAGGGCAGCAGCACATTCCTCCTCCCTGCTCTTCCAGGGCTGAGGAATTGAAAGCAGCCATGAGGCTGCAACTGCCTCGCATTCAAGGTAAGTCATGGAAAAGCTTTTCCCGTGTTTTGCTTAAGTGATGCTGCTTTATACAATAATCCAGCGTGACAACACACAACAAAATGCAGCATTCAGAGGAAAACAAACCTCTGGATCCAAGATGCAATGATCCAGAGCTGCTAAAAGCAGGTATGGCATTCGAGCCACCCACAGGTCCTTAAATTCTACCAGATCCTACTTAGAACAGTTAATTATTCAGCTCAGACAAGGAAATTAAAGTCCCTTCTGCTGTACCAGAGAGATTTTTTAAAAGGTCTTCCCACCACAACTGCCATCTGTCTGTGCTCGTGTTACAAATTAAGGTCCTGCTATCTCTGTTTAAATGTCAATTTGGGCATCCATATTTTAATCCTGTTAGAATCAGTAGCAAATAATACAATTTTCCAAGCACCCTGTCCTCCATCAGGACATGATGACACTGTTCAGGAACTGCTTTGTGCACAGCAAAATAGATTTAGACCCTGGCAGTACCTCATGATATGGTATAACCTCTAATTTCTGCAGCAGTAACTCCTTAGGCTTCGCCTTAGATTTTATGAGGTTCCTGGGAATGGTTTATTCTTCAAAAGGCTGCTGGGTACAGGATCTGTACACAAATTAGATGCAAATATCTTCCACAAAACAACCAAATGAATCCCATGTAATCAATATGGTTATTCAAAATTACCACTGTTAAATCTAAATACAGAAGAAATGGCTTTAAGTTGAAATGTGACTGACTTTGAACTCAGTTCAGTGAAAATCAATTTGTCAGTCAGGCTGTGTTTAATGAAGACAGGAAATTGTTTGGTTGGTTTTTTTTTCTATTTTCAACTGGAAAGGAAACTCCAAGAGTATAAAAGCAGGTCTAGCAGAGAGTAAGCAGCTGTACATAGGAGCACAGAACAGCACCAGCCACCTGCTAAGGACACACAAATATTTGGGACAGCAGAAATTATTTTAATCCTAACATATCCAGTGAAGAACCCTCAGAAACAATTCTTTGAGCTTCCTTCAAAACTGGTGTGAAACAGTAATCTCTTCTTTAATCACCCAAAGTTAAGGTCTTAAATGTTTTCAATGCTTCCTCCCCCAGAAGGAAAAGATACCAAAAAAAATAAACTTCCATACGTTTGAATAAAACAGAGGGAAAAAGGTTGGACAAGATCCTTTCAGGCCCTTTCCAACCAGGGCTGTTCTACAATTTTATACAGAATAAATGAGCAAATAAAAAAATAAAGACTGCGTGATGAGGCAAGTTCTTGGAAGATGAGGACAAAAATCTGCTTTTTGTTGCACTCTGGCAACAAAAATGCAATTTATGTGGTTGGGTACAACTACTGAGGGTTGAAAACATCCTAAGATTTTGCTGCTTTTTTTTTTCCCAAAGTATAATTGAAGAAAGCCAAAGGAAATTCAGAAAACAAGTTAGAGCCCATTAGAGCAAACAAAATTACCAAAGAACCCCTGGACATGCAAGAACAAATTATAAAACATGTTAATGACAGTAGGCTTTATAATAGGTCTGTTTAGATAAAATAATCAATTAAACCTGTAAGTCAAATACCACTGTACATTTGAAGAGCTCACAGAACTTAGCTAAAAGTTAAGAAATTCTACAACAAACACATTTCACATCACAATCCAGGGGATGCTGCAGATGACAAAAGGTCTCTGCTTCAAGGAAAACTCTCCTTCAAATAATAAAGACACCAAACCCTTTGCCTCAAGGGTTTTAGAAGAGTGGGATATTATTTCTGTAGGGAAAAAAAAAAGAGAACTTTAAATTTAAACAAAACCAAAACAAAGCTCAACCCTCTTCTTAATTAAAAACTACCCAACTCACTGTAACATAAATGCAGCAACCCAGTAAAAATCACCAAAAAAGTTGTCCTTTCTTAGCCAAACATTTGGGACCTGTTATGAGACTGGGCTGCTACAAACTTCATGTGCAGGGCAAGGAGACCTTCACAGCACTGAGATGCTCAAATTTCAATCCCAAATTCAAGCTGCCTGCATGAATTCTCCAATTTCTATATCCACTCAGCAAAACTTAAATGTAAAAACTTCTGTGGATACAAAACAGACCCAAGTTTGCTGGACTTTTACAGTTAAGGAAGAATGAATTCTTATGAGTTCACATATCAAATACTCTGACTAGAAATAAACTTTCTATGGTATAAACTGCTATTAACCCTTAATATCACACTATTAACCTAAACCAAAGCTGTGTAAGTTGTACCACAGTCGAACCCAACAGGCCTCTCCTACAACATGCATTTCCCTAAATATTCATATTAAATTCCTTTGAATAGCATAAATAATGCCTAAATAGTTTCAGAAAGTTCAACTACTACTCGGGTTTGAATGGAACTCCAAGTAATAATTTTTATAACAAGTTAACCCTTAAGATCAAACCAGACTTTTACCATTTTACTCTCTATAACAATTTTTTTCAAAGTTATTTCTGCACAAGAGTTGCTTTTTTACAAGATCAGTCTCTACAGTTTTTTAAAAAGAGAGAGAAAAACACAAGCAAGCTTTGTCTTGCAGCTTCCAGCTACAGCTGGCTTAAATCTTGATTAAAAAAACATTATATGAAAAGCTCTCAACAAGTCACTTTGTTATTGCTACCAAATCTCCTACAGAAAGGAGGCAGCCTCAAAATACACTGTGCATTTAAACAGAAATGCTCTTAATATATCAAAGTCTCACTAAAAAAACCACCATACAGCAGCTTTCCCACCCACTACTCAACCAGATTTTAAGAATATACTCAAGGAATCTAAAAGCAAAACTGTTCAGTGGGTTTGAATTACTATTACCTCAGAATTAAATACAGAGTGGAAAGGAAAAAGGGAAAAAAAAAAAAAAACCCTAAGAATCAGGAAAATCCTAGAATTGACCATACTCATACTTTGAGCAAATGAGGCAGTGAACTGGTGAGGAGGAATAGCAAATCCATGCAGAGGACAGCTCACAGTTATGTGTCACAGGACAATAAGAGGAATTCAAGTTCCTTTTAATTCACTATTTTCCAATTGGAAAATCTCTTCAGCACACTGAAGGTCTTCAGGACTCAGAATTCCAAGAGCTGTCAAACAATGGGTCTAAATCTCTATGACACATTCAAAAAACCTGTTCCGAGGCTATAAAAAAGGAACTTGTGATGATAACAGGACTGGGCCTTGCTTAAGAGGCAGGACATTATTTGTACTTACAACAGGTAGCAGCAAACAGCACAGGTCACCAGCATAGTGTTGATAACCCTGCCAAGAAGAAGGAAAAATGTGATCAGGTGTGGTGTTGTGACTGACCACAAGATCCACAGGGAAAAACCCCACAGCAAACAAGGACAAGTTTAACTTTGATCATATGAAAGATGACTCAACGTGAATGCTCTGGATTCTTCCAGCTGAGTAAACTGCAGAGAGCCAGATCTGCAGGACTGACACAGCTCTGCCCAACAGTTTACAGCTGGATTTAACAAAATCACTGTGAACAGCAGCAAAATCTGATGCAGTGTCCTTCACATTAGTGAACCACTGAGGATGGATGTACACCATAAACGCTTTCTCCATTTGTGGAATTCTAGTCAAAGAAAATTGTAGTGTCAAATTGTCACTTTTAATTTCATATCATCAATGAGGGGTTTACAAATCAAATACAAAATAAAACCTCAAAGCTGTAGAATAAAATTCTCCTTTCTTGGTGAAATGCAACTGTGTCAGAAACCACTGGAAAGCTGAAAAGAAGGAAGAACCAAGCTCTTGAAATTGATATTTCCATCTCTGTACTTCCTCCCCCAGCTGAGTAACAAAACCTCATGGTAGGTCAGTAACTTCTGTTGGTGAGGCACAGAATTCCACACTTTGATGCCTGGAAGCCATTTTTCCAAGGTATTTCTGAGGACAGGCACGTTTCCAGGTATAAAACACACATCAGGTTTGAAAGTGAGGCAGGAAATATCAGAGACTGAAGAATATTAAGGACTTAGATAAAGAACTGAGAGACAAGACAGTTGGTACCTGTAGAGTAGAGGGAGTGTCAGAGAGAGGAAGAGAGATTAAGAAGCCATTATCTCCTAGAGAAAAGAGAAAGACAAAAACTAGTCTGCTTTTTAATCTGAGCAGCCACAAGCACTGCAGGCAAAGCCCCAGCTTGGAAGCCCTGTTGTCCTCAGCTACAAGGGCACCAGCACACGTTTAACCCAGAACTGCAACCCACTACTGCAGCCCTTCCAGTCTCACCCAGCGTGAAACCAGAGGACGGTGGAGTAAGTTAGGAAAGGTCAAGTAAGGAAAGAAAGAGGAAGTTGTTGCTCAAACACCGCCTGATAATGAACCACCTTGACACAGAACGTTCTGTCTGCAGAGGTTTCACAGAATGGTTTAGGCTGGAAAAGGCCTTAAACCTCATCTCGTTCCACCTCTTGCCCTGGGCAGGGACACCTTCCACCGTCCCAGGCTGCTCCAAGCCGCGTCCAACCCGGCCTTGGACACTGCCAGGCATCCAGGGGCAGCCACAGCTGCTGTGGGCGCCCTGTGCCAGGGCCTCAGGGGAAACCCAAACCCGTGAGGGGCCCCAGGGGCGGCTGCTCCGCTACACCTCAGCCGAGCCCAGGCCCGTCCGCGCCGCGCCGGGAGCCCGCGGGGCTGCGGCGGCCCCGGGCCCGGGCAACACCGGGGCGCCTCAGAGCGCCGGGGCCGCCTCCGCCGGGGCCTCCCCCCACACCCGCGGGGGACGGAAGGCAAAGTGCTCGGTACCCGCCGCTACCCCAGTCACTCACCCGCGGTTCGGCCCTTTGGGTACGAGCCAGGGCAGGACGCCGCCGACCACCCCCCAGAACACGCTCATGACGATGATGGGCACCGCCAGGCCGCCGTACGCCATGGCCGCGCTCTGAGGGGCGCGGGGGCGGTGCCTCCCTCTACGCCGCGGCCGGCGCCAGCCAATCAGAGAGCGCTACGTCACTGAGCCGGCGGGAGCGCGCGGGGCGAGAGCGCGCGGTGCCATGGGATCGGGACTGGAACGGGATCGGGACCGGAACGGGAGCGGGGCCGGAACGGGAGCGGGGCCGCCCTGGGATCGCTGGCCCTGTCCAGCTCTCATCCTCATCCCCATCCCAAAAAGGCTGCCTGCCGGGTAAGAGGACATGGAGCTCCCCGGGGAAGTGAGGATTCGGGACACGATCCCACGGAGCAGTTCCGCACCTGGAAAAGTCCCGGTAATGAACAAACCTCATGGAATTCCTCAAACACCCACCTAAGGTGAAGAAATTTCATAGTAAGCAGCCCGAGCTGGAGGGACAAAACCTCTGAGCCTTCATGAGAGAAACACATTCCCAGTCCATCTAACACAGCTTCACTGTCAGGCCCATGAATGGCTTCTAAAATGCAATTTTCCTTGATTGCCAGTATCCTCTTTTTCAGATTCCACTGTTCTTCAGGCAGATTGATTTCTTTCTCTTCGTACCAGCAATCAGAGGGCCATTCACTGAGACAGTAAAGTCATTTAACTGCTGCAGCAGCTCTCAGTTATGGAGGTATGAAGTGCCAGGAAAGATCTCTGACAGAAAAATTCATCCAAAACAGCACCACCACCAACACTGAGACTGCTTCACCCCATCCCTTCCCAAACCAGTCAGCTCTGCCTCGTGAGTACCACTCTATCCCCAAGCTCTGCCATAAGACCTGAATTAATTATATATTCAGTGCACAGAATTAACATGTTAATATGAAAAAAATGGAGGTATCTAATGAAGAGACAAAAAAACAATGACTATTAAATGTTTCAGGGTTGCACTGCTCTTTCAGGTTAGTTGAAACATTACAGGGAAAAAAACCTGTTTTTCTTAACAGCACAAATCAGTACAATTTTATGTATTTTTTACAAAGCCAAAATATAAAGGATATGTAAATGCTGAGCAGGACACGTCAAGATTTTTGAAAGAAGACACACAACAGGTTGAATTTTAGCAGTTTTTTAATGGTGTCAATCAGGAAAACATCTATTCTTGCATCTTCTCGATCGTCTCCTCCTTGTACTTGCCCTTCTCCTTGCCAACCTGGCGGGACTTGGCTTTACGCTCCAAGATTTTCTTGCGGTCCTTGTCCAGCTTTAGCCTGGTGATCACCACCTGGAGAGAGCACAAGGAATTCAGGGTCCCTGTGCAGAGGAAAAGGGCAGCAAGCAATACCAAATCCACCTGAGACACGGCACAGAGCTGATGACACCACCAGAAAAGCAGCACTCAAAGCTGGCTGTGGACACTTCCAGGTTTGAAACACCACAGCTTCTCCAGGCACCCTTTGCCTCACCACCCTCCCAAGGAAGAATTTATCCAACAATTCCTGTTCCTGCCTCCTTAAACTGGCAGAGAAATTGCTGTGTTGGTATTACTGAAAGCATGACTTGGAAAACAGAAGTAACAATCAAATCCTAGAAATCCCATATAAGCACACTTTCTCCTTAATTCCTTGTGCATTTAGGTCTCTCTTAATTGTAATTCCTACCTCTTTGCCCAGGAGAAGTACAAACTGTTCACACAGCCAACTGAAAGTCTGTAACAAACATTGCTCTGCTCTCTTTGCATTAATAACCAGAATCTTTATGCAAAGCTTTATTGAGGTCCAGTTCCCAATTAATGAAAATTTTCACAGAGTGAAGAACCAGCAGAAAATTCTGTTTCTCTCACTGCTGTTCAGCAGACAGATACGTGCACTGGCTCCACCACAGTGTCACGTTGTCTGTCAGATGTTGTAGCTGCAAACAAGTCGTGATGTTTTGGAATAATTCTGCCCTCTCTCTGCTGAATACACCAAGCATTTACACCACAAAACCTGTTACAACTGGATTTTTTTCCACCAACACTTCCATCTTTGTGCCCACATGGCAAGGCTGAAGCAAACCGGATTCATCTGCTTCAAGCCAGGTTTTGGCAGTTCTTGTGTTTAGTTTGAAATACTTCCTGTTATGATCTAAATGGGCTTTGCCTTGTTTTCACCAGCTCTAAACACCTCAGGCTAAACCCGGATTCAGAAGTATTCATGCCACAATTGCCAGCAAGAACAATCACAATTCTGAGCATTTATTTAAGCCTCTCCAACATCCATCCTCTTCACCCAGTGCAAGTGCCACATAGCAAAGATGAAGGATTGCTTTAAGTGATCCATTTTGTGCTTTGAAAACATCAATCACTTCAAAGAAGTATTTCAACAAGATTCCAAAACCTCTAGCTGCTTTCTACTCCTAGAAACAGTGAAGAGTTCTTGGTTTCAACTCACATCTCTGCTCATAACACCCTAACGTTTCCTTGTGGTAGCATCTCCATTCCTTATGCACAGAATGGTTTGGGTTAGAGGGAACCTAAAGATCATCTTGTTCTGGGCAAGGAAAGCTTTAACTTTCCCAAGTGGCTCCAAGCCCTGTCCAACCTTGCCTTGGGCGTGTCCAGGGATCCAGGGGCAGCCACAGCTTCCAGGGCATCCCTACTCTCCCAGGGAACAAGTTCTTCCCAATATCCAATCTAACCCTGCTCTCTGTCAGCTGAAGCCATTCCCAATATCCTGTCACTCCATTCCTTGTAGAGTCTCACTCCATCTTTCCTGCAGCTCCTTCAGGCACTGAGGCCACAACTGTGTCACCCCAAAGCTTCTCCTCTCCAGGCTGAGCAATCCCAGCTCTCCCAGCAGAGCTGCTCCATCCTCTGCTCATCCTGGTGCCTCCTCTGGGCTCTCTCCAGCAGCTCCAGATCCTTGCTGTGCTGGACCCAGGGCTGGGGCAGCTCTGCAGGTGGGCTCTCACCTGAGCAGGGCACAGGGGCACAATCCCAACCCCTTTCCTGCTGCCCACTGGGGATCAGCCCAGGGCATGGGGGGCTCCTGGGGGCCAAGGCAGGTCCAGCTCTTGGCCACCAGCACCCTCAGATTCTTCTCCCAGGGCTGCTCTTGCCCTGACCCAGGTGCATTCCCACCACCTGGTAACAAATTCTACCCAATCCCAGAGTGCCCATGTGCCCTCCAGCTCTGCTGGCAGGTGCCAGCCCCCAGGTTCCCCAGTACCTTGCTGGGGTGGATGCCCACGTGCACGGTGGTGCCATTGGCCTTCTCCCGCTGCACACGCTCGATGTAGATCACGTATTTCTTCCTGTACACCTGCACCACCTTCCCAATCTGCTGCCCCTTGTAGTGTCCTCGGACCACCTGCACAGAACCAACACACTGAGCTGCACTCCCAAACCACCCCTGGAACAGCCACCCCGTCTTACAAACCATGAGTGAATTCCCCAGGATGAAACCCCAGCTCTGCTCCTTGCACGCACAAACCGCAAAGCCATGAGTGACCAGACAATTCTGCATTACTAACATGGAACATACAATGGATCAGGATTGTGTTTCTCTCCCATTTTCCCTGCAGTAAACCCTAATGAGGGAGCTCTGAAGCTTTGCAGCCAGGTTTCAATTTTTAATAGTTTTTACCCCAATTTTTCACTTATCATTGTGTTTTATATAAAATGCCATTTAGGTTGGACTAATTTCTAGTCTAATCTTTCAAATACCACAGGTTGCAAACAGTCTATAAAAAGAAATTATTATTTACTTTGTCCTTTACTGTTGGAAGTTCTTAGCACAATGATCAACGTACATAGCTGAAGTGCAGCAGAACTGCCAGCACTCTTGTGTTCCTGGTGTCATCCCTGTCACCCAAGTGAATTTTAGAAACACTTGACAGCCCATGTCATGACTTGATTAACTTGTATTATTTCTGCCATGCTGAGGGCAAAGCTCCAGCACCAACATGAGTTAGTCTCGTCCTTCCCGTTTGCACAGGCTGCACATGACCACAGCACCCCAGAATCAGCTACCTTGGAAAACACTTCCAAGATCTTCAAACCCAAATTATGACCCATCCCCACCTTGTCCCCAGCCCAGAGCACTGAGTGCCACATCCAGTCATTCCTTAGACACCTCCAGCGATGGACACTCCAAACCTCTCAGGGTAGTTCCAATGCCTTTCCATGGAGAAATTCCTCCTGAGAAGTGCACAGAGAGAGGCTGAGGTGTGCCAGAGCAGGGCAGTACCTGGACCTCGTCGTCCTTGCGGATGGGCATGGAGCGCACGTTGTACTTCTGCCGCAGCTCCTTGGACAGGGGCGAGGACATGATTTTCCTGCGGATGTGGGAGGGGGCATTGAAGTGCCGTTTGCGGTTCTTGCTTCGGTCCGAGGTCACAAAGGGGTTGAACTTCATTTTGGCTGCACAAAAAAACAACAGTTGGAGGAGAGGTGCTCACAGCACACACACTACACTTCATCACCCGTGCTCACAGAGTCTCCCACGGCATAAAAAAGCCATTTCAACTGTTTTTAATCCCTCCACTGATCAACAGACGCTGATATCCCAGGCTCCAAGTAAGGCTGAAGCCTCTTCCCTGACTGGCAGTGACTGACACAGGTGCACATCAGACCATTCTTTCAATTTAAAGCGCCCCGTTCTCAGCACTCAGGACACCTGGATCCTGCCCTGCAATCACGCCACCGCTCTTATTTATATCAATTTATAAAAATGTGTATTTTGGGCTCGCAGAGAGAAGTCGCACTGCTCCAGCACTTCCAATAAGGCTCCTCACCAAAACCTACATGTAACACAACTGCAAATCCACGATACTTCTGGTCTCTCCCAAATTATAGCAACTGTGCTACAGGACTGTCTGTCATGGCATCATGAACCGGGACAGCAAAGAATAAATTAAACCAAGGATGAATTAAATTAAAGGCTGGTTTTGCTCAAGTGCACACACCGGCACCTCCCACGCGGGCTGGGCTGCGTTAACTCAATAACGCTTTAGGAAAGCACAGACTGACGGAGGCCGAGCTGCCCCCGCGGCCCGAGCTCTCCCCGTCCCGCAGCTCCGGGAGGGCCCCCGACCACCCGAGCCCACTCCCGCTCCCTGCCGCTGCCCCGCGGAGGCCCTGCCGGCCGGAGATGGCCCCGGATGGCCCCGATGGCCCCGGATGGCGACTGCCCGAGCCTCACCCGCTGCCGCCGCCGCGCCGCCCGCCCGGAAGAGGAGGAACGAGCGCTTCCGCTTCCGCTTCCGCCTGCGCCGCCACTTCCGCCAGAGCCGCGCCCCCTGGCGGCCGGAGGGCACAGCTGCAGCGGGGACAGAGCCGGGATAGAGCGGGGATAGACCCGGGACAGAGCGGGGACAGAGCCAGGATAGAGCGGGGATAGAGCCGGGACAGAGCGGGGACAGAGCCGGGATAGAGCGGGGATAGAGCCGGGACAGAGCGGGGACAGAGCCAGGATAGAGCGGGGATAGAGCCGGGACAGAGCGGGGACAGAGCCGGGATAGAGCGGGGATAGAGCCGGGACAGAGCGGGGATAGAGCCGGGACAGAGCGGGGACAGAGCCGGGATAGAACGGGGATAGACCCGGGATAGAGCGGGGATAGACCCGGGATAGAGCGGGGATAGAGCGGGGACAGACCCGGGGACAAAGCGGGGATACACCCGGGACAGAGCGGGGACATACCTGGGAGACACCTTGTATAGACCTGGGCCACACCTGGGCCACACCTGGTTATCATCCCTGGCGCCCACCTGAGCATCACACGCTGGTACCAACCTGGTACCGAGCTGGCACCATCTCCTGGTACCCATTTGGGCATCACCCCCAACAGACCCGCTCCCCACCTGGGCACTGTCCCCAGCACCCACCTGGGCACCCTCCTTTCGGTCAGTCCTCCCCTGCTACTCACCAGCAGCTACTTCACGAATGAGGGTGAGAACTGGTCCCTCAGCCCCAAGGGACACCAGTGACACCAGTTCCAACAGTCCCATGTTCCTCAGCCCAAAGGGACACCCACCAGTGACACCACTCCCATGTCCCTGCTCCTGTGTCTCTGTCACCTGCATCCCTGTCCCCATAAACCAGATCACCTGCACAAACCACTTCCCTTTCAGGTAGATGTGGCCCTAGTACATATTTTCAGGACACAGATTAATTTATTTTCAATGAAAATTGGTAGAAAATAACCAATTAATTGGCTGAGACACAGTTTGGTTAGGTTTGGATTGGTTTTTTTATAAAGATAGGCTGGAAAAGTTTGGGACTGAGTTGCAGCAGGCTGGGATTTGGACAGACACCTTCCCCAGAGCCTTTATTTGTCATTTAAAGAGTAAGGGACTTTCAGTACCACCCCATCACTTGTGGAAAAGTGAGTTCCAATCATTGGAACAGGCAGGATCTCTTCCTGCACAAAGATCTTGTTCAGCCCACACCAACATAAAGGGAATTTTTTCTTAAGATGGTGCAGATATCTTGAGCCCAAACTCACTGTGGTGTAACCCCTTACTTCTCAAACTTTAATAATTGCATCAGACATTTATTTCTAAACAGTTACCTGGCAAGGCTAAGTGGACATTAAAGGAGGAGGGGGATAAAAATTGGGTTATTTCATACACCAAGGAGCACAATGAAAGCCAAACCCAGCAAATCCCAAGCACAGTCCACTCACCTTTCCTTAAAAAAAAGGGAGGGTGGGACACTTGGTGCTGTACAAAACCGAGCACTGAATGTCCAGACATGACTCAGGGCTGATTACAAAAGAGCCTCGTGCTAACTTTCACCACAGTGACCTGGCTCCCAGTGATTTCACTGTGTGATAACGCTCAGCTCACTGAAATAATAATAATTAAAAACCAAAGGAATTTAGATTGATTTTGCAACAGGAGCGCAACAAGAAGCCAATCGAAACACGTAAGAGTTTTATTTTTAATTATGGAACTAAAAAGGCTAATAGTTTATTAACATAAAGTTGCAAATTAAAAAGACAAATGCCAGAACTCCTTAACAGTCTCCACTGTAGAAATATAAAAGACTTGTGCTTTAAACATTGCTGTACCAGACACAGCAGGGCTGCTCCTCCTCCCTGCCCCTCTCTCCCACGTTCTGAGGACAAACCCCTCACTGACATCCCTAAACTGCAAATTCAAACAAGTCTTGTAAAGCAGAGACTCATCACAGCCATTCCCAGCCCCGACAGCCCGCGTGTCACACAGAGAAAGAACATGAAATGAGAAATATTCAGCAACTGGTGGCAGACAGGGCCACCTACATTGCAGATCTCATTTTTACAGCGCACATAAATGCAAGTGTTTGAGAGATCAGATCAAATATTCACAGATGCATCTCTCCTGGATGTTTGTACCCCATTTCCATTTCATTTTCTTTTAAAAATGTTCTTCAGCAGTCCAGATACTGCCTAGAATACACCTAATAACTTTCCCTACAGCTAGAAGTTTTGAACTCCACCATTGCAAAGCATTCTATGCCTCAAGTTCTCAATGCAGGGGTGGAGTCTGGAGTTACAGGGAATAATTTAAATTGGGAGTTTCAGATATTTCCTCGGGGATGTCTTTCTTGGAAACCCAAATACTTCTATCAAAACACTGACTTGAAATGGCAAAGTCAGAACTGGGGGATTCCTTCTGACCTGACTCAAAATTCTTTTGTTTGCAAGGACATTTAAAAGCACAATTTAGCTCGTTTTGCCTGCAGAAAATTAAGATTAAAAGTGAAATCTCATGGGTGCAGAGGCAGTAACTGCCTTGCTTTCACATGTGGGGAGATGAAGAGCAGATTCTTCTGCAAACACACGAAGCAATTCCATGGTGTGACCCGAGCCAGCCATGCCTGAAGGTCAAAAGGGCAAGCTCACCACAACTTCCAACAGCCACAGAAGGTGGCCTTGGCTTGGCAGCACCCAAAGGCTTAGACCTGGTTTAGAGAACCAAGGTACAGATTGTTCCTCCTGCCAGAACTTGAGTACAATTTGGTTTCCACATCTTAAAAAAAAAAACAAAAACAAAAACAAGCAAAAAAAAAAAAAACCAAAACAAACAAAAAAAAACCAAAAAAAACCCAAAAACAAACAAACAAAAAACAAAACACAAAAAACCCCCAAAACTAAACTAAAAGAAAAATCCAGTGATTTATTACCTTATTACATGGGATATTTTGGCAGAGACAGCAGGCACACTGCAGTGTGATATCTCCCAAAAAAAACCCCAAACAAACCAATTTCACTGGTCTGGACTGCACAGGAGGCAGTTTAATGCAGACAGGGAATGGGCAGAAGGATGGGAATAACACACCAAGAATCTGCAACCACCTCTGTTTGTGTCAAAAACATTGTTCTAGAAGAGACATTCCAGAAAATGAACTGTACTGCAAAGATCTCTCCTTGCTCAGCTCAGAAGGATGCACTAAATAAATCTCAGCATAAGGAAGATGCTAAAATATAAAAAAATCTCATGGTTGTAATCCACTGTTCTCAAACTGTCAGCAAATACTCACCAAATCCAAAAGGAAAAATTAGGACATTTTAGCTGTGAGTTTCAGCTGGTCACAGTGGATTAGAGGAAATCCTTCAGCCAGCAGGAGAAGCAATTGCCATGGAAATTCCCACATCCAGAGGGTTCCACTCGCAGGACACGGACACACACCCCAGATGAACACAAGCATCTGATTTTCAAGTTCATTTTTGTAAAAATGCTGTCCCAAGTCACTACAGGGAAGAGCATGGCAGGGGGACAGCAGTTGGCTGCTGCTTTTTGGTGGGTGGATAAAACTAGCTACACTTACCCTGCTTCCAAAAAAATGGGACAACTTCAACAGACAATCAGGAATTCTTTTGAAATGCATCTGACTCTAACAATAACACTGAATATTCAACAATTCGTATCATCACAGCATAAAGTTTGGATATTTTGCCTCCAGGAAAAGGCAATGAGTATCATCCAAGAGAAACCCTGCAACCATATTAGAATTTACAGCACTGATTTTGAGATTTTTATGTTTGCTTTTTTTTTTTTTTTAATCTATCCTGAAAGACTTAAAATTTGTGTATCCTCAGCTCAGGCATTCACAAGGCATGTGGAGACTGTTGCTACTCAAGGAACATTGATGAGGCTCTGGAAAATGCACTGGGGGCATTTGGTCTCATTTTTGAGACCTCATGCCCACCACGACATGCAAGACACCCCTGGCAGGAGTTTTCCCCTCACACCTCCGTTTTTTGGAGGCTCCAGAAAGCAAGGCTTGAAGGAAGGGACAGGGAAGCTCAGGTACCATTGTAAGGGATCAAACAAAACTCCCAGCAAGGGTCAGCCTGTGGGAATGCTGCCCTGTGTACCTGTGGGAGAGCAGTGTCAGTCCAGGGCTCAAAAAAGATGCCTTGACTGAGTTTTGAAGGAAAAGGGAGGCACCTTAAATCCTGAAAAGTCAGAATTCCTGTGTTTGACAGGTGTATTGAATATACACACACAAAGCAAGAGAGGAAGCTGTGCTCATCCACCCAAAAGGCTGCACCGTTTTTCTGAGCACAGAGAATATAAAACCTCTTTTCAAAAAAACAACAACAACAATAAAGCAGAAGTGCAGAATTCAAACTTTTGGGTGGTCTGTGTTTAGAAACAGAAGAAATAAAAGCTAATGCTGTAAAGACAACTATTCCCTTTCAAAGCAAAGGCCACATAAAACTGTGTTGCTCAGTTTGGTTTTTACTTCATGCCACCTGTAAACACAAGACTGGATATTCAGTTAGTGGGAAGAAATTAAACCACTTTTACATCCAGAGTAAAAGAAATGCCCTCCACTGCTGGGATCACAGACTACCCAGGTAAAGGTAGCTGGGGAAGGCTTCCTCTTCTCCTTTTTTCACTTCTTTAGAAAGGTTGTATCTGAACAACTGAGCTTTCAATAGAAGCACAAAACATTTCTTGACATGTTATTTCTGCCCTCTGTCTCTTAGGTTTGCTGTGGGGACTAACACTTCCCATTCCTCACCAACAGATACATCACCTTTTTTGGCACCATGGGTGGAATTTCTTCCTCATGTGTAGTTTTTGCCCTATACAAAAGTCGATTGTCTGATCATGCAAATCCTACAGAACTCCAAAAAGTGCCACAAGACAGTTCAGCTCTTTGCCATCTACTCCCTAGCTTGTACACTGCCATAGGAACCTCCCAGAGCACAGACTGCCAGCCTTACTTAGATCTCATATGGCATTTCAACCTCTCTTTCTGGGGGGAGGGAATCGAAATCCACACCCTGATTCTACTGATTTTTCCCTCTCAGAGCTCTGAAATGCATGGAGATTTCTTTGATTTGCTGAAGATGTCTTCACTGAACAGCCTGATTAGAGAAAAACATACTGATTCAATCAAATAGAAAATAAAGACAAAAACAGGTAGTGGTAGATTTCTCAATCTTTGCTCCTGTCCTTGGAGTCAAGGGTAGTTTCACTGCTACTGCATTTTGCCCAGCTGGATCTTCTTCCAGGCCTCTGATGCTGTGAAAATGCAGGAGTCCAGGATCCCAGCTACAGTAAATGTTCCTCCAATGATGGCACATATCTGGAATTACACAGAGAGGAAACACGTTTGTCACCAGTGAGGGAAACTTTTACACAGCTTAAACTGGAGGAGGGATCCTGCTGCTGGGGGATTTTCTGGAAGCACAGTAAGAATTGGGTAAAAGCACTGGGGATGGAATTACATGATGATCATTCACAAAAACCATTCCCTACAGTGGAATAAATTAGTGCTGAACTCCTCACAGCCTGAGCCCATCACAAATCCCAGCTCCCACAGCTTCCACTGCTCCTTTCTGGGCTAAACTCCACCTAACTCAGCTTTCTGAGTTAGTTTCTGTTTTTTTGCTCACATCTTCCTACTACTGTTTTCTGTTATAAACACCACAGTCTAGTAGTCTTTTCCCCATTTCACAAGATAATCACCTACAAACGGGCAAAAGACACTGAAAGAGCACGTGAAGGGCAGTGACTAACAGAGAAACCCAGCTCCCAGTGACACCACAGCTCTGCCTAACACTTTCCATGACAAGGGCTGCTGACAGCAGCCAACTTAACTCTTTGTGGGACAGAGTTTTCCACACAAGATGTGGACCTTGGGTCAAATTAAAACACATAATTACTTCTAAGAACAGGGTTAGGGAAAAAAAATTAATCTCCTGATTAGCCTACTTCACTTCTCAAGTGCTACAAAAACACAGGAATATTCTGTGTACTCTGTCAAACCAGAGTCCTTGTGGAAACAGAATCACAGAATTGTTTAGGCTGTAGAAGACCAACAATACAAAGCATTTCCCTGCTACAATGACACACTGCGTTGGGATTACTCTCTCCTTCAGCTCCTAGCTTGTAACAAATCCCCTTTTTCCCAGGCAGGCCCTTGTCAGGAGATAAGCTCCATATCTTGTTCCCCTTCTCACAACCTGGTGTTGTTATTCTCAGAGCCACCTCATCCTACACAGCGTAAAAACCCAAATTAAAAGAGCATCACAGTTACGAAGTAAAAAATGTGGGAGTTAGGAAATTAGAACTGTGTAATGAGATCATGGCTGGTAACATTTTTAGGGGACATTGTGGTGTATCACATTGCCTGCTGGCACCCTGGGACTTTCTACTCCTCCTGTGGTGTTTGATTTCTGCCTCCCCACCAGGTGATTTGCATGACGCCAGTCTTGAGCACAACCCAAATGTTTTTTGTATCAAAAACAGTGTGGCAGCAGGAGCAGGGCACTGAGTGTCCCCTGTGCTGGCACTGCTGAGGTCACACTGGGAGTGCTGTGTCCAGTTCTGGGACCCTCAATTCAGGAAGGACATGGAGGGGCTGGAGTGTGTCCAGAGAAGGGAACGGAGCTGGGAAGGGGCTGGAGCCCCAGGAGGGGCTGAGGGAGCTGGGAAGGGGCTCAGCCTGGAGAAAAGGGGGATCAGGGGGGACCTTGTGGCTCTGCACAACTCCCTGACAGGAGGGGACAGCCGGGGGGATTTGGGATCTGCTCCAGGGAACAGGGACAGGAGCAGAGGGAACGGCCTCAGGCTGGGCAGGGGAGCTCAGGGTGGACAGCAGCAGGAATTTCTGCATGGAAAGGGTGCTCAGGGATTGGAACTGCCCAGGGAGCTTTGGATCCCCATCCCTGGAGTGCCCAAGGAATTCCTGGGGGTGACACTGAGAGCTCTGGGTTGGGGACAAGGTGGGGATGGGGCACAGCTGGGACTCCGTGGCCCTGTAGGTCTTTTCCAACCTAAATAATTCTATGATAAACGTTATAAACCTGCAACCCAGCTAGCCCAGAAGGAAACTGGTGCCACACTCACACACCCTGCCACGTCTCTTCTCCCACACAGCACCCCATGGGCAAATTCAGAGACAAAAAAATAATGTAAGAGCAGCAGCAGCAGTGCTGAGGGGAAGGAACAAACAGCTCATGAATGGTGGGCGAAGGCAGTGAGAACCACAGCTCCTTTCCCTGGGTATTTATAACCAAGAGATGAACAATTAGTGAGCTCAGTGAAACAGGGAACTGCAGGAAACGTGGCTTTTGCAGGACACTCAGCATTCCAGCAGATCAAGGCTGCTAAAATCAGAGCACCAGCCTGAGACAAAGTCAGGATTTTTAGGGGACAAAAAGCTCTAGCTCCTGCCTCTGTGGTCCCCTCCCTGCTGTCCTTCAGGGCATGACACAGGGTAAGCTCCCAGGGGAAATGCCCACCATGGAGCTGGGTTATTTCAGCTCAGAGCAGCTCAGCTGACAGGAGATGTCACACCACAAACACAAACCTCATCCAACAGCCAGATCCTGCATCACACAGCAGGAAAATCTGACTTCAGCAGCACAAGGGGCTGGGGAATAGAAAAAAAAATATAAATTCATCTGCAGAGCTCTGTAGTGCTGAGTGGGGATGAGTCACACACACCTGGCACTGGCTTGGGGCCTCCTGCACACACAGCTTTGAGTCCTGGTGACAAAAAAATGAGCTTGGAGTCCCTTGTGACCAGTGCTGGGCTCTAGGTCAGCACAGGAGCTGCACCACGGTGTTCCTTTATCATCTAATACGTATGGGGAGCAGGCATCAGACACTTCTTTAGATTTAATTATAAATTATTGGGAATTATCTGTGTTTAGCTCCATGAGGTCTGTTTGATTCAGGCTCAGCTGTGAAAGGATGAATGCAAAGAGACACAGAAGTGGGATAATCCCAGTGAGAGTCCTCTGGGCATGAGGAATGCATCTGGAACAGAAGGTGGTCACAGGAGACTCATGCCTAAAGGAAAACACAAGTGGATACACAGGAGGAGGCAAGGTTGCAAGCAAGGGTGACAAAAAGGTGTTAGATATATGACTGTGCTCCTCTGGGATATCTTAAAGTCTGAAAATTACATTTGAAGTCAGAGGGGACCAGTAGGACTCTCAGGCAATTCCTAAGGTAAGCTGCAGAATCCCACCAAGAGATTTTCAGCACATCTTGCAGAACAGCATCTTGCTTTAAAAATGCTACAGAACTGAATCTGTGACATCTGCCAGTACCAGCTCCTATGGCTGAAATCACTCCGCCTGCAACCACTCTGCTCCAGTTCCCACCCTCCATTATTTCCAGTTTAATGTTTTTTTCACACCTAAAGGGCAGATGAGTCCTCTCATACCAGGACAAAATACTTATTTGGATTTTGAATGCTTCAGCAGAACTTTGGCTGCTTTTCCGCCTGCTCTCCCCTCCCAGCCCCTACACTGATCTCATGATAAAACCTTCTTTCAGCTTGGCCACTTACAAGAACTCACGAATTTTCAGCAGTGAAACTTTTCCCCTTGCTCCATAACCTCAACCAGGAGGTCCTGAATGGCTTCTCTTTATCAGGGATGAGTTGATTTTAAGCAGTGCAGTTTGACAGCCAAAACCCCCTGTGTTTAACACTCTGCCAAGTGTCTGTGGCTAACTCCAGGATCCCTGGCAAACTCAAGGAACAGTGGCAGTGGCACCACTGACCCACAAGTAATACAAAATCCTTTTTAGTACTGAACTTTTCTGAACACGACATGTAAAGAAGAAAAACCAACAACAACAACAAAAAAAAAAAAAACCCAACCAAAAAAAACCAAACCAAGCAAACAAAAAACCTAAAAAGAAACTTATGCTAAATCCTTTGCTGCTCTTGGCTGTTCTGAAGTTTTGGAGTGACAAGGAGCATCAGACAACCTTGGCAGCAGCAGCAGGAGATGCCTTTGGCTCTCTGCTGAACAGCCAACACCCCTGTCCCATGGGATCACCTCTCAGTGTGTCCTTCCCTCCAACACTGACCCCCCTAAATCCTCTCTGAAGTCCCCGGGATCACCCCCCAACCCAGGACTAATTTAAATTTACTGAAAGCCACAGAGGAGCCCAAGTAAGCAGTGAAGGAGCCCCTGTCCAGAGCCTGTCTTGTGGTTTTTAAACTGAACAGCTGCTGGCAGAACAAGCTGATGCCTTCCACAGCCAGGCAGTGACTCCACACACCCCAGCCCAATCCCTGCTGGCCCTCAGCCCAGTGCTGGTCATCACTAACTGGTCTCCAGAGCAACTGTGATGCAAAAGGCCAAGCTGGAGACACAGGAAGGGGCTAAAGAACAGATCGTGTCATCCAAACAGGGCAGGGCTGGAGGTGTTGTGATCCTCTGCAGTGCTGCTCCCCCTCTCCCAGGCTGCTCAGTGCCACCTGCAGGGCTGTGAAGCTGTGATGCAGAGCCAGGGCTGCCCTCCTGTACAGTAATCCTGGCCCAAAGGAGGTCCAGAGCAGCTCACCAGGGCCACGTGGCCCAGACTGAGAGCCAGGATCTCGCTGCAGCAAGGCTCTGCTTCCACACCTGAGTGTGTCTGACACACCTGTGTGACATCCTGGCACAGCCCCTGCCAGCACCAGCACCATCCTCATCCTCCAGAGGAAGGACATTCAGCTGGAATAGCCCCCAGTGAGCTGCCTGGGACCACAGCCATTCACAAGACCAAACAAAGCAGCCAAAATTAACTGCAAAACTCTCCTTAAGCATCCCAACAGCCAGAAAGTGCCTGGATAACTGTAAAGCCAGACCAGGGCAAAACTCATCCTGGGGCCAGTGACTGGACACTCAGACTTAGTCCAGTGAGGAATATGGTGTGTGGAGAGGACTGTTGTTTTGGGGAAGAGGAGAAACTGAAATTCTTATTTAATGAAAATTAATCAACCTTTAAATCTACTCAGAAATAGAAGTGGAACCAATGTTCTGTTTTTGGATTCTCAGTAGGAAACACACATTTCAGTTTTTGAGGTTATGAGATAAAAACCCAAAAATGTCACTGTGGCAACCACGGAGGAAACTCTCTCCTGTGGTCCCTTGTATCAACTCAGAAGCAGGGTATCATTAAAAAAGATGGTTTTTTATAGGCATATAATGGCAGATCAGCAGTGAACCAATGCTGATAACAAAATTAAAGAATAATCCCAGCTATCAAATCGTTTCCCATGGAAACACCTCCACACTTTCACCCCCAACAAGATGTGTAAGAAACCCCTGGGAGCATAATTTTAGGGAAAGAAGCAGAGGCAGAATGAGATGTCAAGTCATGAAATGCTGATGTTTGACCTTTTTCCGGATTACGTTTCGAAGCCAAGCAGATGTGCTAAGAAGAGAAACTCTTTCACCACAACATTTTGGTTTTATTTCAAGCCCCCTTATCTGGTTATTTGTGTATTCCAGAGATCACTGTCTAAAGTTCAGTGAAGGGAACTTGCTGTTTATCAGAAGTTGCAAAATCAAAATCTTGAAGTGCAACTCTGCCACACTGTTTTTGTGACTTCCAATTAAAACAGGCAAAAAGTTTAAAAACCAGAATTTGAGGTCTTCACTCCAGCCAATTTATCAACTGCTTCACATTCCACCATGCCTCACTGGCACAGCTCACTGCAGCTTCAATTTTAAGCCAGCTCCCTGAAGACATTTGTTTTTTTGTTTTTTTTTTTTTTAAGTTCTGGAAGATCTTTAAATAGCTCTTTGCATAATGAGTAGTTTGGCCAGCACAGCTCTGTTCTGGATGCTGAGATCAGGACTGCAGGATACTCTTTGGACAGATCCAAACGTAGCTCGTCAGGAAAACACCTCTGGAATTTGATAATGCAGCTCTTCTCTACTTCTACCCAGGAGTAAATGCCTGGAATTGGCATTCCCATATTAAGCCAAGGAGCAGCACTGAGTAAAACTCAGAGTTTAAAAAAAAAAAAAAATCTAGTGCCTTGTAGGAGAGGAGACAAGTGGCTGCTGGTAAAATCTCCACTGCCAGTTTTCTTCCTATTTACTGTAAAAATCACCCAAATACCAGCAGATAGCAAGGACAGGCAACTCTGTGTCATCTACCAGGTCTTCCTTCACATGAACAGAAGAAAATCCTCTAGGTGAGAACAAGATGACTTTGGGGTGGAAAAGAGTGGGCAGGCCCTGGCACAGGGTGCCCAGAGCAGCTGTGACTGCCCCTGGATCCCTGGCAGTGCCCAAGGCCAGGCTGGACACTGGGGCTTGGAGCAGCCTGGGATGGGATGAGGTTTAAGGTTCTTTCCAACCCAAACCTTTCCAGATTCTCTGTATATTTATCTCATCATTAATGAGCAGTTTACTGCAGTTTTCCTGCTCACCACATCAGCTTCACTTCCAAGCTTCTGACATGGTGCAATAGAGCCCATCCTGCCCACACAGAGCCTGGCACTTCTGGAATAGGTTCATTTTCCTTCTATTTGTGCCCAGCTGTTAAATCAAGCTGTCAGAGCACTGGACTCACCAATCACCTCACACTTCAGCTCCTCCCCAGTGATGTGCTGCTTTATCTCCACCACGTCACAACACTCTGAGGCACAAACTCAATTCCTCTGGACAAGAAAGGCTCAGGAGAGACACGAAAGGCAGGCAGAGGAAGGGAGAAGGATTGCTTTGGGTCACTCACCGATGTGATAAACCTGTACAAAGGCTGTCTCCTCTCTGTGTACTTCACTGTGATGGGGCTCAGGTCGTAGCGGAACCAGATCGCCGGGATGATGCGGCCAGTGTGGCTGTAGGCTACATATTCCTGGGGGGAAAAGGGGAAAATGGCACAAAAGGAGAGCAAGCTCATCCCAGAGAGTGTCTGCAATAAAACTGTCTCCATGGGTTTGGCCCTCACACCACTGTTTTGTACCAGTGACCAGATGGAAAGAAGCAAACAGTGAATTCCTGTGTGACTGCTCACCTCCCATCCTTATCAAAGAGCAAAACCATCTCTTTCCAGCCTGATAATGGAAGAGCTGGGGACAGAGTGATGGTGATTACTCCCACCTTCAGACAGAGTTACAGGACTAAACAGGAAGGCTGTCACTGATTCTCCATCTGCTCTATTTAAATACAAACAGTTGCAGGTGAAGTTTTGGTTCTGTAAATCACACGTATGTCTATCTTGTATATAAATCATTCACCAAACAAAGGGAATTTGTTTGTAAGAGCCTGAAAATCCCTCCTTGTCCTTGCATTCCTCTGTCAGGCCCCCTCCCCACTGGGATCAGCAATGGGAATGCTTTGTCCTCTTAGTATGAATCATCTGGAACAGTGTTCAAACCACACTGAAAACTCCTGCTGAAAGCCAGGATGAAACTGCATAGAGAGAAATATTGGCAAAGGTTTAAAAAATATTGGCAAAGGTTCAAAAACATATCCCAGGCTCGTTTGGGAGAGACATCTTCCAGATTTCCAGTGACAATCTCCCTTAATCCATTTGTTTCCTAACAGGTCCAGTGCTACCCAGGGCCACAGGACAGCACCAAGCAGGACACACTGCCCAGTGCCAACACCAACATCAGCTTAGTAACTAAAGTCACATCTTCTTGAGGTAATGTTTTCAGTTTTCATGGATCAAGACATTCACAGGGTGAATAAAAATCCAAGGAAAGCAGGCTGGGGACCCAGCAGTCCAAGGAGAGCCCAGAGTGGCACAGGCTGCCTCTCCACCCAGCTGCTCTTCCCTCCTCAGCCCTGTGACAAGCTGCCAGCTCAGATCTCCTCTCCTGGTTCAATTCTTCTTCACAAAGAGGCAAACACAGCCTCAAATACTTCAGAAAGATGACAAAATAACAAGCAACAGGACACTCACGAGCATGACACCAAAAAAAAAAAAAGAAAAAAAAAATAATTTTGCTCTCTGTGTGCTAGTGGAACAGCATTCTCTTCAATCATCTTATATAAATCCCAAATTTCCTGATTTTTAGGTGATTCATCCCATGATGACAAGAGAAGCAGAAGTCCTCAGTCATGTAATTTTCAGGGTTTTTACTGGAGTTCTGCAGCTCACTTTGGGACAGTGGTTATGTGGGAAGTGAGGAAACAGAGGAGCTAAGAGAGGAGACAGAGTTTACCCTTCAGACTCTCCTCACACCAGCCAGACTGTTCCAGTGGCTTCCCATTTCCCTTTCCCACTGCTCAGTGTGGGAGTAAAGGACTGAAGCACCACGAGAAGAAAGCACAGAGGCAGCAGCACTTCTCAGCACCTCGGTTTTGACAGAACTGACCTCATTCTTTCCTTCCTCTCCCCTTCTCCCCACCAGCAATCCTGCCCTAATGAGTCAGACCTGGCTGAACGCCTCAATTCGCAGCCAAGCTCACACAAGTGTCAAAAGCTCCTGCTGTCTATTTTCCAAATTGCTTTCAGAACTCCTGTCACAGGAGTCTTATCAGAACAGCAGTTGTGACATTAAGCAGAACAAAAACACTGTAATCTGAACACAGGGAGATGTCCAAATCCCTGGGACACACCACACAAGCAAGCCCAAAAGTCACTTGTTAGGAACATTAATCTGAGAACTAGCCCAGGAGAGTGTGTGCTTAATTATCATTTAGGGCAAACTAGAAGTAACTGGATATTGCAAACAGAATTTGGAATTTCATTTAACACCTGAATGGCAAATAATTTTCAACTGGAAGATGCTTTCTACCTTACAAAGTAAATAGGGTCTTTTATTTTTTCCCTTAAAAAAGGCAATACATTGAATTATTAAAATGCTGGATGTGGCACTCAGTGCTCTGGGCTGGCAATTGGTCACTGGTAGGATTTGGTGATCTTGGGTCTTTTCCAAACTAATGGATTCTGTGATAATTCACTATCATAAAGCAGGGACTGTGAAATACTCAACCAGCACATATTTGCTGCTACAGTTCAACGGCTTAATGTCTGAATTCAACACTTGTAAAAAGCTAAAAACTCTGCTGATTGATTTGTCTCATACATCTATCACAACTGTTTTGTTACTGAAACCAGGTGTAAGTGATGTTTTGTGTGCCCAGCTGGAATACAGCTCCCATTCAGATGCATCTTGACAGGCACAACAGGAGTTCCTGCAGCCTGTAAACACCTCCCACACAATTTACAGAAACCCACATCAGCTAAACTGACAGGTGAGAACACCAGGAGGAAAAACACCTTTGTCAGAAACTAAAGCAACACCTGCTTTGATAAAACCTCACAATCCCAACCCTGGCAAATGCCAGCTGTGCAGAGCTTCAGTTCCTCCTTCTCCCAGCAGAGGCTACTGCTCACCTACAAACCCACAGGGCACAGAGAGGAGCAGGAGGGCAAGGAATGGTGGCTGCACATCCCCTGGGATGCAGAGAGGAGAAGCAGCTGCTCCTTTACCTTGTTTGCCACCGTGTACTGGTAGGAGTATCTCTGCTTGCCACTCATGTCCTCGTACACCGTGGGCACAATCTTCAGGATGTAGTCGTGAGAGGCGAGGGCTGTGCTCAGGGAAGGAAAGGGAAGGACAAGTTAGTACTGACAGCAAGCAGCCAGCCCACAGAACAATTCAAAAAAGGCACACAAAAGGGTGTCACCCTCCTCCTTATCTCAGTGACAAACTCCACATCCCGCAGTTCTGCCCTTTGTTCAGAACTCTGTCAGGTACTTGGGTGACACCAGAAGCCACCCACCACTTCTGTAGGACCACAACCCACCCAAGGTTTGGGTTACTCCAACCTTCCCAACTGCTTACAACTATAAATGGTAACACTTTCATCATCACCACAAACAGCCTGGTTCAATCAGGAACTGGCTGAGGTTAGGGCTGCAGCCCACTGAGATCATTTTGACAAAAAAACCTGAGGTATCACAACTGTGTACTTCCATTTCTTTCCTGCTTTCTCAACTTCCTTCTCTTACAGCTGTTTAACTTTTTTTTAAATTATTATTATTTAAATGTCTCAGTCTAGGTTTTTGTGTCTGTTTAAACAGTTCTAAAACAGAATTCTAAACGACATTTCTGCAGGATCCTGTAACTAAGTGTAACATAATGACATTTGGCTCCTGGAGGTAAAAAAAAATAATTCCCAAGCCACAACTGTATAGCTTCAGGAAGACCCACTGAAATTTTGTTCCAAGAAATGGACAGGACTGATGTCCTGCAGGAGCCTGAACATCTGAGGGACAACTCTCTACACTGAACTGTAGCATTGATTTTTCCTTTTTGTGCTGGTCTTAAAGAAGGGCCATGAAAATGTCCCTCGTGCCATCCACAGAGTAGAAATTTAAAGGTAATCTGCAACACAAATACAAGGAAAAGTTCTGGTGGAAGTAACAGCAGCAAAGGGACACTACAGGAACAGGATATGGATAAAAAAAATCCCTAAGGACTGCAAAGACCTTTTGGGCTAAGCCTTTTCTGTAGCACTGGAGGAAATGGAAATGTCAGCCAGCAGTAATGCCTGGATCATTTTAGCTAAAGGGGTAAATGAAAGACTTCTGGACACAACAGTGCTTCAGGAATGGCCCTGCTCTCCCTCCTGCAGAGGGTGGCTGAGAGCTGCAATCCCCAGGAATACCCACGGTTTGAGCTGAGCTTGTCTGCTCCCTCCAAGGCATTGAATGCTCCGTGAACGTTATGGACCTGGAAAGCAAAAAGGAAGATGAAGAAACTCTGCTCTGACTTGATTCTCTTGACCTTTGCTTCCCTACCCTGTAACCAGAGGATCAGCCTGATTCAACCTTTCCAAAATAAAAAAAAAAAAGCCTCAACCCAGTAAAAGATGACCCCAAATATCTTTCAGTGGCCATCATTGCAGTGGTTGCTTCCAAGTGAAAAAGCTGATTTCACAACATCTTACAAGATGAAACTCCAAAACCACTCCAAAGCTGAAGGAATTGCAGATGGAAGAGGCCAGTTGTGAAATTTTCACCATGAGGTATTTCCTAAGAGCTTTGCAGAGTTAACTGTGAAATTAATTTGTCAGGCTGAAAGGGAAATAAACGGGAGTCACACTGGGGTTAAAACTCAGGAGTTCTCCTCTAAAGGTGGCTCATGTCATCAGCCCTGGAGAAGGGAAGGACAAATCCCAAAACTGACATCCCTTCAACTCTTCCTGCAGCTGATTTCAGACCTGTGAGTATCTGTTTGCTCAGAACAACAGGATTTCCATGCCTTGCACACGCTGTGACCTGGAGTCTGATCTCCACCAACACAACAACCCACATGTGAACTCTCCAGGCAGGGAAAAGCCCATGGCAGCAGCTGTAGGTCAGAGGTTGTGCTGCTCACAAGGTACAAGGAAAGGACAAAGAACTCCACAACCCAGAAATTCCTGACCTTAAGTCAGGCAGCAGGAAAGAAGAGTTTGGAAGGAGGATCTGGCTGTGGGTGGGACAGTTTCACCTCAGCCACAGGGCAATGCCATCTCTTTCCAGACCCTCTCAACAACTGACAGCACGTGGATGGCTCTGTCTCATCCCAGGGGACATTTCCCTATTCCCAACCCTACAGCATGGATGATGGAGGAAGCAGCAAGTGAACCAGTTTTGCTCAGCAGAAAGGAAACTCTGGAGAGACAAAACCATCAGCAAGTTCAACTGGAAGGTGCTGGGAACAGGAGCAGAGCAAGAGCAGCAGCTGATCCTGCTGCAGGGCTCTCTGCTCTGCTGGAATTTCACACAACCACGATCATTCCCAATCTACATCTGCAGGCTGTGCTCATTCTCTACTCACTGTAAAAGGCATAAGAAGAAAAAGAAGCCCCTGGAGTGGGCTACAGTATTATGTTCCTTTCCTGATACAGCTAAGAAGTCTCTTATAGAATATCTGGGCCAGAGACTTTAAGATTTTGAGACTTCCCCTTCAAACTTTTGGTAGATTTTTCTCCTTGTGTAGACAAAACCAAAATTCAAACCAGTGTGTTTCTACCTCCAGCTGTCAGGTAACCCAATAAAGAGAGAGATGTAGAAATAGGAGATGCTGCATTTTTAATGACAATCTCTGCTAAGTTCTACATTATGGTGTTGAATAATCCTGGTTTTAACCTTGTCAGGAGAGCTGTCTGCCCCCGATAGTAAGAAGGCATCATCTCCTGCTTTCCTCATCTCTCTCCTTACTGGCTTACCTGACATACAGGGACTCACTGCATGAGTTTTAATTCCGCAGATTTTAATTCTGATCTCATCTGAACAAGGGGAAAAATCTACAGGAAGTCTGCCACTATTGTGCATGAAGTACTGATGAAGACTCAAAGCTCATTCAGTGCCAGATGATATTTAAATCTCTGCTTCAAAGAGGCTGGTTTTTCTGGAGAACACAGCCTCAGTGGATCACGGTGGCAGAGTCAGTAACAACCCACAAAGAACAAACTCCCAGCACAAGTGAATGAGAAGCTCCTCATCTTCTTTAAGAAATATAAGCTTCTATTACATCAAAGCAGGTGGAGACAACCTGAAATATTCAAATGTGCACCAAGACAGATTTCAAGCTCTGCACACTTGCTGGCTCTCACTGCTTGCTGAGCCATGGCAGCACCTGTTTGGTGAACACATCCTTCTTTAATTTGTGCTCCTGAAGTGCAGTTTGCCTGCAGCACCAGCAGCACCCTGAGCACTCAGACATTGAGCAGTCACCCTGAACTCTGAAAATACTCAGCTGAGCTTGTCCAAATCAGGAGCCAGCTCCACATTTGCTAGACAGGTTTCTCACCACAAGAACTGAAGACACTTGCTGCTTGTCTCCCCAGGCTCCTCCTTCATGCTGATTCACACTCCAGCTGCCTTGCTCCAGGATTCCATGGTAAAACAATGGGAATGTTCCCTCAGCGCTCCCGTTTCCCACGCAGGCTGCACAACTCCCTATTACCACTCACCTAGTATTTTTCATAATCTCAGTGTGCTTTACAGACACTAAGCCAAGCTTATTTATACGCTAATATTTCCTGGTTCCCACACAAGATAATTCCTAAAAGAAGCCGGGAGCAGAATCAGAGGACTACAAAGCAACGCTTAGACTTGTTAGCATGAAAAAGGGTTTTGGAAGTGGGTGTACAAGGAGCAGACTAATGAGACAGTCTGTGCTGAGCAGAGAAGATTACAGAGAGACTTTGGGTAAGCAATGTTTAGGGTGAGTCTCAAGCTGGGTGTGCACATGTGGAACTCCCACCTGTGAGGCCAGCTCCTTGGAAGTAGGCTAGAGAAGTGCTGTAATCTGTCCTTATTGAGAAATCAGGTAATGTTACATAACGTGCAGCACCTGGTGAAACTCTATCCACTGGGCAAGTGCATGCATTCAGCTTCTTGCCAAGAGGGAATTGGCAGTGCTAAGTCTAACTTGTGTTTCACAGAACAGATTTGACTAATAGGTGTCTGCTGTACAAGTACAGTGAGGTGAATTAAAAAGAGATTGACTGCTGCTGTGGTAAACACAGTAGAGAGCACACATCTTCCCTGAGTGCATCACTGCTCCTCCACAAAGGCAGAAAGGTTTGTTTGCTGTGTTCATCTAAAAACAGGACTTTGCTGAGCCACAAATCCTCAGGAAGACATCCATGGAGTTTTGGGGGAACAAGAAAACCAAAACAGCACAGTTATTCTGTGACACTGCTCCTGCTCAAACTGGTGGCAGCTGTGAGCTCTTCCAGACTTGAGCTTACACTGCAGGGACACACAGGCCTTCCATAAAACCATAGTGTCTAATATTAAACCACTCTCACTGCATTCCCCTACAGCCAGGGAATTTTCAGGACTCACCTGTAACTTGTCCCCAAATGAGAGCTTGTGGATGACGTGAGTCATGTCGGGGTTCTGGGGCTGTGCCGTCGCGCTGTGCGTCGACACGTGGAAGTTACCAGGGACCTAAAATTAGCCAAGACAGGGAAGACAGCATTTCACATTTTTATCCCGCAAGGCATTGCTAGGCTCTGTGATGTGACATGGGAATGAATGCCTGGATCCATCCAGGAAGATGGAAGAATCTGTGATACCTTCCTGCACCTGATCAACACCACCACACTCAAGTGCTGCAGCCCTGGAGTCTGGCACCCCCACACTGCTGATGTTCCTGACCAGGACATGGTCAGTGGGTCACTCCCAGCTCCAGGGATTCCCAGCACTTAAGGCTATGTCCTTCATCCCTATAGAAGTAAAAATCCCATCTCTCTTGCTCAATGTCTTACTCCCACTTCTGGCATTTGCAAAGGGGCCCACTGCTGCAGAGCAGCCCAGGAAGCTGGAGATGTACTTCTCTTCTGGTACCAGTCATGAGCAACCTTACCTTTGAGATTGTGTGCAAGAATGAGTTCTATATAAAGAGAGAATCCACCACCAAACCCACGTGGGCACCCAACCTAGATCTTCCCCTTCTCCACCAGGCAGAGGCCAGCAGAAGCCCTTTCTTTTAATTTTTTTAATTGAGGGAAATACAAAGAACTGAAAAACACAAGTTTCACCTAAAGGCTCAGTTCCAAGACAGAAAATGAGCCCTGGTGTCACTCTGGCAGGACCACTCTGCATGCACACACTTTTCAGGTCACTCATCCTGAACTCTTTCAGCAGATACAGCTCAATCACTGTCATGGATGGAAAGAATATTTTCCTATTGAGAAAAGGCTGTGAAATGAAGCAACACTGGATCAATCTGACACGGCCCAAGGCAGGAGTGGGAGGGTGGTTATACAAGTGGTGCCCAGTGTGCTCTCTGCAGAGACACCACACCAGCAGGGCCGTGAGAGGCCACATGCCCGTTCCATGTGCTTTCAGGAAAGCTGATTTAATGACTTGAGGAGCAGCAGCGCACTCCTGGGAACACTTTCAGGTGTGGACACCAGCTGTGTCATAAACAAGCTCAGCAAACAGGGCGTCAGGCCCTGCAGCAAGCAGCACACACCATCATCTCACTGTCACCTCGTCCTCCCTCGCAGCTGTGACAGAAACACCCAAGTGCAAGCCTTGCTCAAATTCCCAAGCCTGGCTGGGTCCCACTCCAGCTCCCAGCTCAGCCTGTCCAATTCCTGCCAAGGAACTGCAGACTTCCAGGTCACACACAAGAGATTCAGGTTTCCAGAGCCAGAAGCTCAGGGTCAGCTCCCCTCCCTGTGACAGCTGTCCCAGCCACTAAACGAGACACAAATTAGCAGTGGAGGAAGCTCCTCACTGCCACACTCTGCAGCTCCTTTCGGAGCTGCTTTGGTGAGCAGGACTCACCACATCCAGCAGACAAACCCCCAGGTATCTCAGCTCTGTGCTCTGGGAATTGTCCGGACAAGAGTGACCTTTCCAGAAGCCCTTTCCCAGTTTTGTGGACTATCAGCTGCCAGCAATCCTGGTGGCTTGGAGATGAGGAAAAAGTCCTCTTTTAAAATCCCTACTCCTTTCCATGCCACAGAATCAGCAAGAGGTTCTGACTGTTATTTTTAGCTGTGTTTTAACATGACCTGGGAGGAAAAGAAGGAAGTAGGATTTTGTAGCCTGTGGTACACCAAGAGGAGTGAATAAAGGGTGTGCCCTTCTTAGGACATCAGCGGGTCCCACCAGTGCCTCCCCCACCCCAGCAAGTCATCTCCAGCATTACATAGCAAGATTATTCAATCTTGAACACACCCATCCCAAAGAGGAGCCTCCTCCAGGCCTGGATTTTCATTCCTGGAGACAGAAGCAGAGCATCCCCACCAAGCATGCGCTGGGCCTCGTGCTGTATTCCAAACATCCCAGCACAGAGCCCTGGCACCCTCCAGTAGGGAACATTCCTGTCATTCTGCAGCTCTCAGAACAAAGGAGAGCTGGGATGCAGCCATTGCCAAAGACCTCTCCACAGTGAGTCACGTTTTGGAGGTGCAGAAGTCCTGAGGAGTAAACACAGAAGCCCTTTGGCATCTGTAAGGTTTTCACACATCCCCTGAACGCTGGGCTGCTGCACAGAGCTGCTCTCTCTGTTCAGCAATTCTGTCTCCATTACCTGCTTTGGAGAGTGAATAAAAGCCCTGGTTTAACACATTCCCTGTGGGGCTGGCCATGCAGGCTCCTCTCCCCACACTGACTTCAATTTCTGTCTGATCAGGGTCATAAACACACAGAATGGCAGGAGAGACACAGATCTCCAAATTTTCACTTCTACCAATGGATCCTGCCAGCATTTCCCCAGCCAGCACACCCTCACCCACTGTCACTGCCACTCACCTTGTTGATGCTGAAATGACCCTCAAATCTGCAGCCATCCCCATTATTGAGAGGGATCTTCATTGAGTTGTCAATGTGACCCACTTCGTGCCTTCCCATTTCATCCTGGATGTCCAGTCCGACCACTGCAGGGGTGGGAGGAAGAAGACAAAAAAAAAAAATCAAACCAAATAAGTAACAGAAGGTTGCATAGGAAAAGCATGTATTGCTTTTACTTGAAAAAAAAATCCACACCTTTATTCCTGACTGACTAAACTGAGCTATAATGTCCTTTGTCAAAAATAGTTTTATGCCAAAAAAACTTTATAACCGAACTTTGTATTTGACACAAATACACCTCCCATGTCCTGCCAGCTGCCTGCAAATCCCAATCACACAAACAGAAAAACTTCAAGCAGACAAGGCAGGTGACCTGGGAAGAGCCAACAACCAGCTGGTGCATTCAGAGCTCCAAAGAGAACTTGGGAGGTTTCTTGCTCCCAGACACAAAAAGGCTGACATAAAAAAAAAAAAAAAATAAAGGAAATGAGATTTAGAAAAAAGCCAGTGAGGGAGATCAGCCACCAACACATCATCCAAGAAACCAGGTGCCCTAGCCTGGAACAGAAAGCAATGGGATACTGGCAGAGGCTGCAGCTATTTGATTTCCATCCTGTTACAGAAGAAGGGCCACTGTAGCAGTCTGGGCCCATTGCAAGTATTACTTAAAGCACAAAGAAAAGCTGCTAAGTAAAAGGGGTACTCACATTCACAGTGCAGGTTTGGCAAACTGATGTTCAGGTTCACTTCTATTTTCCCTCCACTGTCTTTGTCTGGGTCATCCACGTAGAGCTCATTTACTCTGGAGGGCAAAAAAACAGGTGGGTTCAGGCCCAGGGAAAACCCAAAAACCCGCATGGGGAGGGGGAAAAGGAGACTGGAAAGAGGAGGTTTGATTGTGTGATGGCTACAACAGAGTTACAGAGAGCAGGGAAAGCTCTCCAGGAAGGAATGGGGGCAAAAATCACAGTTTAATTTGACTTCTTGCTTGGCAAGTGCAGGAGGCTTTACATGAGTTCTGCACCAGCACAAAACAAAATTTCTGCTCTGTGCTTCCTTCTCCACCCTGATTTTTCAGGGGTGCCACAAAACAAGCCCCTAATGCTGAAGAAGTTGCAGGTTATTGATCCAACCCTCCCTTCCCCTGGGCTGCTACTCCTTTTAGGCAGGAGGGGAGCATGTGTTTTTCCATTTGTTCCATAAATAGTTCAAGAGAAAGGCTGCTCTCAACTACCCCCCAGGAAATCTTATTTGTGTCTCTAATTGCCTTTTGTTATTGCCACCCAGCTGACACAGCAGCAGCAAGAGAAGGAAGGCAGCAGTACATATTTGTATTCTTCTCCTTAATATCACATTTCAATCTATGAATGGTAACCAAAAGCGGTGACTAAAATTGAGGAGAAGAGGATTTGAGCCAGGAACAGATGGGAAGAAACATCCTGGACAGCAGGATCTCACACACTCTACAGCAGTCTCCCAAAGAGAAATGTTGTCTCACAGCACCCACAGTGCTGGCACACATCTCACAGGAGACAAAACACAGATAGAGAGGCAGAGGAATGCAAGAGTATAAATATTTATTGTTGGCACATCCAATCTATCTGAAAATAAACCAAAACAACCCCAGTGCTGAATTTGCTGAATAGTCCTGGAGAATCCACTCTGGGGAGACTCACCCCATTGAACTGAGAGGATGCTGAGATTACCTAGAAGCTTTTTTCCCTATCCAACAAATGAGATTTGACAATCTATCTTCCAGCTGGGCAGATTAGAAAGCTATGGGAACTTAGATTCAAGCAAATTACACAAAATAAAACAAGTAAGTGCTCTGTAGCATTTTTATTTCACATTCAAAGTGCATTAAACTCTTTGAGAAGCCCCACATGCTAACAGTCACACCAGACTAAAGCAGCTACAAGACAGATTCAAAGTGATTTTGCTCTGGTAATACATCTCTGGGCCACGATGAACTGTTTGCCCTGTGGATGCAGAAGAAACAAAACCTTCACACTGAGAAACACACATGCTGCCAGGTTTTTTGGAGGCAATTACTCACAGGTCAGTGGAGTTTACAGACACTCATTTAAAACCAGCACAGCATTTGTCTTCGGCTTCACAGCCCTACCTTTCTCTGGTTTTAATTGGCTTGACAAGTTGCTTGCAATCATTACTCAACCTATTTTTCAAGTGATTAATAAAAATGACACAGAGGGAGGGGAAAGATTGCTCATCAGTGACCTAGTTAGCAGTTTTTTGGCTGAGCCCTGTCCTCCTGGGTGGAATGCATTCTCTCCTCTACGTGTTCATTACTGACAGATTGGGCAGCCACTGGATTAAGTCATATATCCAAATAGGGCCAGGAGGAACAGCTCCAGCCAGGACGGGCATTCATCCCCCCAGAGCAAGGCACCTCTCAGTGCTCCCATCCACTTCCCAGTTCCAGCCAGCCCATTTCATAACCCCTGGCTCCTTCCCAGAGCTGTGCCAGCCACAGCAGAGCACAGTTAGGTCCAGCAGCTCTGCTGAACATCCCAGCTCTCTGGAGAAAAGCCCCAGCACGGTCAGTGTTTGTATTTGCTGATTTCTGTCAGGAAAATTAAAAACACCAGAGGTTTATGTCCAAAAAGGAGACAGAAGAGTCTTTTTTACTTTATTCGAATAAAGGGAGAGGCCAGGGGGCATTCCCCTGGGATCTCTCAAACTTTTGGAGGATGCAGCTTTTTTACCCTAATTTCCCTCTCTCTTGCCCCATTGGCTGAGGTACTTGAGAGGTACAGACTTCCCAGAACACCTGATGCCTAAGATTCCCCTCTAAGGTATAACCCTCCCTTTTAATTTTTAATTCTTATAGAATTCATAATTTTTCCCCATTGCTCGTTTCATCTTGCAACATCCAAATTCACTTATCAGCAAACCTACAGTTTGTTTGTAAAGCCAAATATCTTTTTCCATTCATCAGCGAGCGGAATCCATCCCATTGTTTATCTTTCAGCATTAGTCTTACCTACCAGCAGATCCACACCTTGTTTGTAAAGACACATCTGACATTCCTCTCCTTTCTAACCCCGAACCTGTCAGAAATCATGTGGCTCCAGCAGCGAAGGCACAGGAGAGAGCAAGAAAAAATTTCCTGTGCACTGGGAGCCTGTGGAAGCTCAGCCATAGGAAGGTGAGTGCTGAGGTCACTTGGCTGCTCACTGGATCACTGAGGCACAGAGAAGTAGGGCAGCATGTCCAGGTCACACATCCCATTAGCTGCAGATAAAGGAAACTGGTTTCCTGTCCCGCTGTCCGGTCACTGGACCAGTGGCTCCCAACCTGTCCCTTGGGCAAGGCTCATGGCCACTTCCTCCTCCTCCCCTTCACCCAGTAGACCCCCCTGCCCCCTCCTACTCACGTTCCACATTTCATAACCCAATCTATCACTCCACAGACATCAGACAGCCCGTGACAGTGGATCTTTCCTTTCCTTTCCTCTCCTCTCCTTTCCTTCCCCCTCATTTCAACCTTTCATGGTGCATCCATCCAGCTGGATCCTGCTTCTCCCTCCCAGATCCAGCCACTGCCTCCTCATGGCACCATCAGCACTTGCTGAGGCCCCAAACTGACAAATCCAGCTCCAAAGTGCATTCTTTGTGTGTCACTGATGCTCCCTCTCACTGTGGGGAACCAAGGGTACAATGACAACACACCACAGGCTGCACTTGTTGGGGCAAACCTCACAAGAAATGTTTTCAACAAACTGGATATTACTCTCCTCAAATATTTGGAGTATTGGAGTTCTGGAAATCTCACAGGTAATGCAAATTTCCAGGGTCAAGGCTATGCCTTCCAGTGAGCCACTGGAACCAGGTTTGGGTGGCAAAGGTGGCACTCACACGTCCCTTGTTATCCCCCACCCCAGGGCCAAAAAGCCAAATTGCACACAGCCTTCCTACTATTTAATCAGACTCTCCTGGGATGTCAGGAAAAGCACTATTTACCCCTTCCCTGAAGAAGTAAGGTCTCTCTGGTGGAAGAAAAGCAGTTGACTCTAATTTATAGCTGTCTGTCCTGGAATACAAAGTGTCCCAGGAGTAAATCTGGGATGGTCACAAGGGAAATAAAACCTGAGGCCAGACAGAGAGAGGCAGTGATATTGATCCTGTTGTGACTCCAAAGGCAGGGTGTACCTTCCCCAAACATGCAGGAGTTGGTGTTTTCCTGGCTGCTACTAAGGAGTATTTGAATTAAAGCAGCACAGTAAAAGAGGGTGAGGGTGCAGAGCTCTGAAAGTACAACGAGTGCATCACGACAGGTGAGAGCTGGAGCCTCCCACCACTGACCCAAGGAACTGGAGGGAAGTTTCTCCGTGATCCAGACATCAGGAATCTGCCTCACTTCTAGAAAGAACCACTTGGAAATACTTCACATTCCTGAGTGATGCTGCTGGGCTGCTTACCCTGCTTGCTTACAAACTTCCAGCGTTCCACGCAAAAAGCTGGAGGGGCCCTTTGGCCAGATCATGGCAATGGCACGTGAGAGCCAAGGAGAGGGGGCCACAGCAGCCAGAGGGCACGCCATGGCTTCAGGGTTTTATCCAAAGAAAGTCAGACCTGCTCCCTGTGCTTTAGGTCTCAGATTTATGACACAACAGCTTTGTTTCCCCAGAAACAAAACTTCCCCAGTAACTTATTTCCACCCAGCAGCTCTGGCCACTAACTTCAGTTCAACAGCTGAAGAGCCTGCAGCCCTTTGGATCCGAGGGTGGGCACTGCATCCACCTTCCAGAGCTTCACACACTGCATGGGTGCTCTCTAAACCCATCTGTCTTGTCCCATGTCCTTCTTGTCCGAAGTCCCTGCTTCAGGTTTTAGCCTTTTTTCTCCCCCATTTACAGTAAACAATCAGCCAGCCTCCTCCTCAGTCATGAGCCACAGAGAAAATACAGCCACTTACTGCAGAAAGCTGCACTTTACCTTGTCCTCCAACTCCCAGGAGGCACCCTCTGATCTCCAGGACCCCATGCCTAAGAGGGAAAATAATTCTTTCTTGAGGAAGCCCAAAGCTTCTCAAAAGACTTTCTCAGGTGAGCCCTCTTGGCTCCACTTGCCCTTTCAGCTCTACTCAACCACCTTCCAGAAACACAACCCTCTAATGCTGACATTCCTGCACCACCACATTTCCCGTGGTGCCAGACCAGAAAACACTAGACAAAGACTAGAAAAATCTTCTTTTCAAACTGTGTGAAGAAACAACGAGCAGATCAGCAAACTCTCTACTGCGTCGCGTGTCTGCTGCTCTTGAGATTTGTCATCTTCTGCATCCCAATCACCTCTTCAGTGTGAAGATCCTTGTCCCAGATCAACTGTGGAGCACAGCAAGCGCGCTGCCCTACAAAGGGAGGAATTACAGCTCTCCAGGAGACAGGAAGAAAGGAGAAGGGTTCGAAAGACGTCAATGTAGACTTGAGTCAGGAATTGCAAATGACATCATGCCACGACCTTCCGCTTCCTGCAAGCCCACACAGGGCACAGCAACCCCACACAAACGTCCAATACCTCGTGTTAGGTAATCCCCACGTTGCCACGCAAACATCAATTAAGCTTCTTACCTGCCCACCTCTCTCAGGGCTGCTAGGATTACATCCTTCTGCAGAAAGTGTCTGTCTCAAGGTCAGTCCCTGGCAGGAGCAGGATTACAGCTCCCATTCCCCTTTGCCTGCAAAGATGTGCTGCTTGTGCTGTTGGCTCCAGCATTTCCTCTGCCCCAGCTGGATGAGGCAGCAGGGTTGGAGGTGCATCTACAGCTCAGTGTCAGGACACAGGAATTGTGGCATCTCTTGGCTTGTGCTCCCAAATTAGGGTTTGCAGCAGAAGAAACCTCTGTTGCAGCGGGATCACACTCTGCTGGCTGGTACCATTCCCATGGGCTGAGAGCCACAAAACACACTCCACACACTCTGGAGAGCCATGGGACAAAAGCCTCTGAAGTCAGGTCTGGTGACAATCCTGCTGCTCTGCAGGATCAGTCCTAGGAATGCAAATGAAGCCAGTGTGGACAAGGAACACTGCTCCCTGAAACTCCTGGAGTTTTGCTTCCTCCCACACTCCTGACAGCCTTCTTGGGGATATCCTGTTTCAGGCCAGGAATTGGGCTTTGATCATCCTAGCGGGTCCCTTCCAGCTCAGGATACTCCGTGATTCCATGATTCATGGTTTGTGCTTTCATAAAAAGGCAGTAATTTTACTGCAGATATTCTGCTGAAGTAATTAATTGCCTCACAGGGGGGCTCAGCTTTCCAATTAGTAAACTTGTCACTTGAGATAAGTTTTTGTCTGTTATTACATTAAAAAAAATAATGAAAAAGCAAAGACTGCCAGGAACAGTCTGTTGCTTCCTACAGTGTGCTGTGGCAGATAAATTGGTGTTGAGCAGCAATATTCATCCCACAAGCACAACATTCATACCCTCCTACCCCTTCCCCTGGCTGCCAATGCAAGGCAGACCAGATTAGTTAATTACATCTTTAATCCTTAATGATGGAATACTTGGAAAACTATTATTGATCTTACAGGACATAATTCATGACCTAATTAGGATGATAAAACTGTGAGATTATCATCTTGCCAGCTAGTAACGTCTAGCATTGAGCTGAGTTAATTAGAAAAGAGGTGATTTCTATGCTTCTGATTTGCAACACAGCACCAGAGGAATGAGGAGGCTCCCAAAGGCAGGACAAGCCATTTTCAGCCCTCAGACTACTCGTAACTCAACCAACTGTTGATCTTGCCCAGGAAAAACCAGAAACATTTAACCCTTTATCTTAATTTCTTCAGCCATTTGAGTCAATTGGCTCAGTGGGGCAAGAGTGTTTCATGCTGTTTATCTTTCAGAGGTTCAAATGTGGAGCACAGTCCTCCTTTTCTTTATCTTTCACAGAATTGTGGAGATCAATCAAGGTTCTTGGTATGGAATCACTTAGGGTGAAAAAAACCTCCAAGGTCATCGAGTCCAACCTGTGACCCATCCCCACTTTGTCACCCAGCCCAGAGCACTGAGTGCCACCTCCAGGTGTTCCTTGGACACCTCCAGGGATGGGGACATTCCAATGCCTGAAGTTTGGACTAAGTCTTCAGTCACTTTCAGCCTGGATAATAAAAACCTTAAAAATCAAGCAGATCCTTGACATCCAGACTTAAACTTGCCCCCCCCCCCCCCCGCCTTAATGGCAATGATGGGTTGTGACTGAGAAAAGAAAAAAGCTCTTTCCCCTCACCAGCCCTTCACTGTGCTTTTCCTGGGAAGGATGCAGCCCCACCTAAGTGCCAAGCTTGGATTTCCTTCATGGCTGCTCACAGGCCTTTTAGGGTCACACGATAAATCTGGAAGATGAGCAACTTGGGAGTTTTCTACCCTCCTCAGGGCTGGTCTCTCCAGGAAACCCGTCAGCAGCAGAATAGGATGTGCCTTTAGAGTGTGTTACCTCTTCCATTAGCTTCCTGCAGTGCCTGGCTTTGACTTCCTAACTGGAGTCAGCTCCTGTGCACAGACTCATTAGAAATGCCCACACGAGTTATGACACAGCTGCTGTCCTCCCCACACAGGTAATGGTTGGCTTTAGGGCTATGACTGTGATCCTCGAGATGAGGCTGTCATTTCTTGGCTCTCTGCCACCCAGACAAGCCTTCAGCAGCTGAGACTGTAAATGCTACGACAATGGGCTGGTCAAGGAAAAACAGCTTTGAAGTTGGGCAAGAGCAGCCAAACCGAGACTTCGAGTAATACCAGGCACTGGGGCTGCTGCATCCATGTGAACGTGGAAGAAAGTCCAGCAGTGAGTGTTTGGGGTCAGTGTGGTGCAGAGCAAACCTTCTTTTCTCATGTCGCAGCACGAGCTCAACAAACCACACCAACCTCTTGGTTTAAATGCAGCCACGGAGGGAAGCTCCCAGAGCTGGGAGTCAGACAGGGAATCCTGTGGGCACCACTGAGGTTGCCCTGAAGGAGCTGTCCCTGCCCACACCCCACAGATTGCTCGGTGTAACAGGGCTCTGAGGGAAGCAGGAGTGCTCAGCAGAGAACCTGCCACGTCTCTGATGTAAAACACCAAGCCAAGTGCTCACCTTGTCATCAGAATTGTGCAGCTCTCCCCACTCAGCTTGGCTCTGTCAAGTGCTTTAAGGGAAACACGACACAAAAGGAGAAAGAGTGATACAGTCTCACAGCACAGCTGGCAGTGACAAAGCAAGAAAGTTCATCCCATGTAACTGCACACCTGTAATCATTCAGGTCCTGGCTGGCATTGGGAAACTTCAGTCTGGGTGAGGTGTCTGTTGTTGGAGACTCTTAATACTTAAAAGAAAACCTTGAAGCTTGCAGTAAAAGTTGATGAGAACTGAACAGTTCGCACATAAGGAATCTTCCACATATTTTAAGTATTGGGATCATGGGCAAACAAGGCTCAAAAGCCTTTTTGAGACAGTATTTCCCCTGTTATTTGCTATTACCCAGTTTAATGGCAGCACAGAGCTCTCACAAGTTCCAGACCACGCAGAGTTCCCAATTCTTACTCCCAATAATGAGGCTCTGCTGCCTCACAATGCACTGCCAGTAATACCTGACAGAAAGAGAACCACAAGAGGCTCTCAACAACTCGTACTGGGTTTCTCAGAAGAGAAACCACTGAGTAAGAAATGGAAAATAAAAGTTTACTCCCGCTTTCAAAGTCACTGAACTGGGAAGGGCTTGAAGCAACTTTCTGAAGTATTTCCACTCTTCTGGGAGAGCCTTTTCACAAATGCTGGGGGTGAATGTTCCCAGCAAGAGTCTGATGACTTGTAACTCATCAGAAGGAGGTTTTCCTACTCTTTTGTGTGAGCTTTTGTGCTGGATGGTCCATGACGAATCAGGTTCCTGCAGTCATTTGTCCCAGACTCTTGCATGACATCCTCTCTCAAATTTTACTGCTTTATTGTCTGCAAACACCTCCTCCCCACGCAGCCCCTGCTGGGAAAAAAACACTTCACCCACCTCTCTGAGGTTTGAATAAGGAACTTGCCAGCTGAGCATGCTTACAGCACCTCCCAATATTTTGGTGGAAAATGCATCATCTTCTTAAGGAAAAAGCAAGAAGACACCTCAAAGAACTATGCAATTCTGCTGCTCAAAAAGGAATTTCTAGTCAGGAAACTGTCACTACATAAAGATGTACACTCAAATAACTGGGTCAAAACTAGGTAAATATTACTAAATCCTCCTGTAAAGCATTAACTGGAAGAAAAAAAAAAAAGAAAACCAGGCAAGAGAATGCGATCTAAGAGGAGAGCAAGAAAAGCAGTGCTTTACTTGAAGCAGTCTGTTTTTTAAAACAAGAAACCCAAGGAATCTCAGCCCTGTGAAGTGGCTGATAAGGTGACCCCGGATTTCACAAGCAAACACACGGAACTGAAGTCAAAGAAACAGTGAGCAAGCAAGAAACCTGAGATACCATCTCTGAAGTAAATGTGCAATAGGCACAGAAAATGATCTCAAGCTTGATTACACTCCTGCCTTCAGTTAAACATTAGTCAACATTAACGTTATTCCTGAAATTATATTCTTGATCTATGACAGAGCTGCACAAAAACAATGGAAGAGCCTCTTGGTTATCAAAACAGCCAATCTAACCAAGGTTTTAGAGCCTTTTTGCTCAGCACTGACATCTGTTGCTTTCAGGACCATCATGTGAGCCTGACAAAAGTTCCACCCTTCCCAGCTATCCAGGAACTGTGCCTCACAGTGAGCTCACTGCCACATCAGCAGGGTGATGGAGAAGGTTTCCTAGAGCCCAAAACAAAGGTAGATGTGTTGAGAGTTACTAAAAGTTTACTTTGAGGCAGGAAGAACTGAGAACAGGGGAAAGAAAATCTGATTAACTCGGTGTTAACATGTGCATCATGCTTGTTCAATGAACAATTTTTATAAGTAGAAATTATTTCCATTTTTCTCAAAGCTGTCACCACCTGGGGCAAAACATCCTCAGGCAGAAAACCTGTGAAAAAGGTTTCCTAGTAAGGCTCAACAAAAAAAAAAAAAAAAAAAAAAAAAAAAAAAAAAAAAAAAAAAAAAAAAAAAAATTCACACATTAATAAAGCTACCTGTATGACTCAGAAATGCAGCTCTGACATTATAAAAAACCCCCAATTATTGATATTAAACTAGTAATTCTTATTTTATGCAATCCATTTCTCTGTGCTGCTAATTATGCAATCCAGCATGCAGCTAATAAAGGATCAAGCAAGTCTGGAACAGCTTCCTCTATCAAAAATAGTTCAGAACCAAGTTTGCCTATTAATTTTAGCAAATTAAAAAGCTGAATGGATGTCTGAGAATTTGGACTCAACCTAAAGGAATCCCAAACCCATTAGGCAACTAAGTGACCTAGTGAAATTACAGGAATATTTTTCTCAGATAACAGTAAAGCTGTAAAGATTTGCATCCACACAAACAAGGGAAAATATGACTTTTACTTACATTTCAGTGGCTATGAATCCAGTGAGCTCAGACAGGAAGAGAAACAATATGAAGAGACAGCAGCAAACAGAGACTGGAACAGAGGCAAGGAGAGGAAAAGGTTAGGTTTGTATGTCTAACCACACAAAAACTGTTTTCACACAACCATATCATTCCCCCCATGGATATCCACCCATACACAACTGAGAATTAACAATCTTTAGAATCCATGACCCAGAGAACCCACCAGAGCAGTGATTTCAATGCCAGGCCAATATCCAAACATCCTGAGGGATATCTTCCATTTTTTGGGGCACTTTTTCTGCCATGATTTCCATCTCCCCACAGCTCCTGCATGCCTCTTCTTGACACGGCTCCTCAACAACATCACTTCTCTGGAGCCTTGGCTCCCAATTTTATCACTATTAAAACCTCCAGAAGGCAGAAAGAACCTTGCTTTGAAAGCACACTGTCGAAGCTGTATTCTTCTTTTTCCAGGGTTGGGACTGAATGTGTCAGATGGTGTTTCTTGTTCAGACTCAGATGTTTATTATTTCTTATCTATTCCACAGTCTCACAAACCCTGAGTTCTACAGCACTTCAAGCTAACAAGCTTAAAATGGAGTCCTGTCTCTCTCTCTACAAAGCCCTTTAAGGGTAAACTGCCCAATTATGAAATGTCACATAATTATTTTTACTTTTAACTCAATAACCAATGGCTCACAATGCAGACTTTTCTGTCTAATCACACAATATCACCCAAACCCATGAAGAAGAAGGTGAAAAAGGACAAAGCCTCTGCCTTAAAACCTCCATCTTGCTTTCTATATATTACTATATTTTAAGCCTTAAACCCTTAAGCTTTCCACCATGTGATATTACACACTTCTACTCAAACTACTCACCAATAATTCTAGTTCTATCATTTAATTTTGGAAGCCTTTTCCATGGCCTCAGGTCAAATGCAGTGTTTTCCTGGGGGGTCAGTGCCTGGCAGAACAGAAAGTCTAAAATTCTCAGTGACCAGGGCTCCAACACACACAGTGCCCTAACATGGTTTTTTTGGGGATGAGGAGACATTTTGGCACTTTGCCAGGTTCCAAAGCTCTGTGTAAGGCACCTCACAGACTGCTGGGACAGCAGAGACACGGCAACACTGGAATTGTGCAGCCACTGCCTGACTTCTCTCATTTCTCCATTTGCTGGCATATTGGCTTTGCAGAGAGGGAAAATCCCCACTGAAGGAATTGTGAGGTACTCAGAAAAGAAGTCCCACATCTTTCCTAAGAATTCCAATCTGGAATTGCATGTAAGGAACCCAAGATAACTGGAATGTTACTGTTTACTCCTCACCAGGAAACTATTCAAAGCACTGAGCATTCAAGCAGCAGTGACAGTCACCCACACAGGAGGGGCTGGAAGGAAGCACAGCTGGAAATCCTATGGATCAGGGATGACTGGAGCAGACAAGGATGTGCCAGCTCAAGGAGACAGGGCTGCAGTATTGTCCCTGTGTTCAATACAATACCCAAATTCGCCATGAATCACTCACAGAAGGGCAAAGCAGGAACTGACAGGCTCTTCCAGGGCTGTGACAGCCAGAGCACAAGCCCAGCACAGCCCCTCCATCCCAGCACAGCTCTCTGTGAAATGACCACTTCACCACTAATCAGGGTTGAGAAATACATATTAAAAAAAAAACAATAAAAAAATCCTGTTCCTCAACCTTATTCCACGTGACCTGTACAGCCTGACTGCCCATTCCTTTGGGAAGCTCAAGTAACAACAGGCTGGGAACAATTTTATCACACAACAACCCTGGTCCAAACTCCCTTGGTAAAGAATGTGAGAGGCAAGGGAAGGAAGAGGTGCTGAGGGCAAGTACTGAGACAGAGCCTTGAGTGACCTAAAGCCTTGTGCCTCATTCTTCCAGCTCTTAGGAAAGAGAAATGCGTTGTTTCCCCTTCCTCATCAGAATAATTCCAACTGTGGATTTATTTATTGACCCTTCCTAAAGTGCAAAAGACTAACAGAGATGCCAAAAAATCCACGAGCTAGGATGACGAAAGAGAGCTGAAAAAGTCCTGAAGACAAGTAGGAAAACAGGAAGCAAGAAGGGGTATTAATTCCTAAAGAGAAACCTCAGATGGCCACGGAGTTGCTCCCAAGTCTTGGCTGTCAGGACACAGGAGGTCACCAGGGCTGGGACCCAGCTGAGCCCCTGGCACGGGCACCACAGGCTGGGGAAGGAGAAAGGTCTGCTTAAAATTCTTGTGACAACATCCACACCAACACAGGAGCCCAAAAAAAAGAAAGCAAGGCAGGAGATGAGCAGGTCCAGTGTTTGTCCTGCTGATCACTGACAGAGACAGGAGATCTCTGATCTCTGGCAGCCACAGGGGAGAGTGTTTGACGTAGACAACCCTTTTTTCTTTAATTGCTTCCCATATTCCTTGCTGCTTTTTGTAATCCCATAAAGGCTTTCCACAGCATCAGCCAGACCTCTCTGCTCTCAAGCACTCCTAGGAAAGCCTGCTACTAACTCTCTTAACTAAACTCTTTCCCAGAGCTTCCTCTCTCTTCCAGTTTTTAAACTTCCTTCTCTGCCACTTAGATCATCAAAATACCTTCTTTTCCACTACTTGCTCCCTCAAGTCCATCTTCAGTTCCGCTCTTGCAGTGAAGGTTTATGACAATACTTACTGAACACAGCACAGTAAAATTCCACTAACCTGTATCTAAAAAACCCTGCAAGAATGCCATGAAGTGCCTGGCAGGAGCTGACTTTCAAAGCTCCTCAATGCTTTTCCCAGTCTTCAAACCACAGTCAGTTCTGAAGCTGTAAAACAGATTACTGAGGGTGGACATGAGAGGGGGATACAAAATCAGCCTGAAGGAGGTGAGTGGAGAACAACCACTCACTATCTCTTCCAGTATGGGAACAACAGGGAAAGGGGAGTTTAAAAACAAGAGAAGGTTTTCCTCTACTCAGCTAGATTCTGAAGATTTTTGACTATGGATGCTGGGGATGCTTAAGGAATAAAACCTGCTAGATTACAAAAAGGAATCATACAAAAAGGAAAATCCACTGAGGGATACTAAACCCAAAGGAACCAACTGCAGCTTAGGAAGCTCAGGAGCCAAGTGAGCAAAGCCTGGTGAAGTGTTTAACCTGCCCCTCCTGCTCCTTCTCAGGCATCTGCTGCAGGACACTCTGGGAAAGAGGACACTGGACACTTGCACTGCCTGCTAAACTCTTCCTATACACACACATTTCCAGAGCAGGGGGAGTTTTTGGCATGAGACTCATGTGACAGCAGTATCAGTTGCTCTCTCCAGAGGCATCAACTTCCTCAGCTGCAGAACAGGAGCTCCTCTCTCAGCGTGGAGCTGCAGGCACAGCCCACGTTCCCAGCACAGGAATTTATGCACGGGGTGCTTCAGCTGCTTCTTTCACACTGAAGGCTTTTACTTGCTTCCATGCAAATGTGCAGTCCTACCACCCACATTTGACAAGTGCATTATATTTGGAAAAGTAGATTAAAGGCTGGGATCAGGCAGAATCAAACAATTCATGCATAAAGCTTCGCTTAACTGCAAGAGCAAGGTGACGTTCCCACAGAGCTCCTACAACATCTGAGACAGGTATTTTAAAGCTCTAATATGATAACATGATCAATATATCAAAGGTTGCTGGTGTAGACACACTGCTGCTGGCTAATCTGCAATCCCAGAAGGATGGGAAACTCTGCCAAGGTTTTTTATTCCTGCACTAACCTTTTTGTACTTGTCCCTTCTACTGCATACCCAGTCTACGTACATTCCTGGCTCTGCCTCCCCACCCCACGAGAAATGAGAGAAAGGCAAAGTGTTTAACACACCACACAGACTGAGAACGTGGAGCCATGTCTATATTAAGGCATAAAATTAATAGTATTTATTATTCAGTGGAGCAAACTGTTACGAAGCACGAGGAGCGGGTCCTGTTACAGGCGCCATGTGAATCATAACTTCGATATTTCCTGATGTGTATTTAAAACTCCAGCCCCCAAACAGCACCCAGAGTATTTCTGGATAACATTTCCATGTGTGCATACAACATGTGCATGCAAACTATGCATCCACACGGATGGCTGGGGAGCAGGATGGGATGGTGACAGCAGCTGCCCTGGGCTGCAGGCTCCTCTCCAGAGCCCCACTGCTCCTGTCCAGCCAGATGCCAATTGTCAGGCAGCCAGGGGTGCTGCTGCTGCTGCCTCTGTACCCAAACACGGCCAGGTTGTCACCACGCCTGTCACAGTGGCACCACAGACACGTTACACACGATGGGAGGATCTGCAAAAACAGGGACAACAGCACGACAGGGATGCTGCCTGAAGAAGGGATTTTTATGGAGGAAAAAGAATGAGTAACTTCTACACACTTCCCAAAAAAAGTCCACAGCAGTGGCTGTGCTGCTTTGGACAAACCTCGCTCCAAGTAAATGCCAATGGACTGCTCTTGGTTCCTTCATTCCTTAAAAAAATTGCTTGTGGCTGAGTGTTTGCCACACAGATCTGAAGTATCTTCCATGCAGCTTTCACTGTGAATTTGGGAATTTAAAAGCCATACCTAATAAAGCCTCAATAACACTCCAGTTGGTTTGTGAACTTGCTCATGTTTGGGATCACCTACTCTTCTCCCTCAAAATCCCCCAACACTTACTCTCCCTCAGCTGCTTCTTCCCTAAAAGCCCTGGTGTCAGGAGCAGAGCTGCTCTTTTCCATCTCTTTTCTTCTGTAACCTGATCTGTGCCTTCTTCCCTAATAAACCTCAAACTTTTTTTTTTTTTAAATAGACCTTTTTACAATCCAAAATCCACTGCTGAAACCCTGCAGTAAGTCCAGTCCTATTCCAGAAAGCTTTCAGCACCAGAAGTGATACTGAACTAAGGTTTCAGCAGAAATCATACGGAAAAGACCTAAATTAATAGTTGGATATTATAGACTATTTTATATCTGCTCTGTAAAACTTGAAGGATTTTAAAAAAGCCAAAATAAAGTTGCAGTCATAGTAATTTTCCACATGATTACTAAAGCCCAAAAGATTTTTTGAGAGGCAGAACCTTCCCCTGCACTCAAGCCCTCAGTGTTAACACAAGCTGACTTCCCTAAAGCATTTTATCAGCAGGTCATGCAACCTTCCCAGGCTTCCAACTGGCCTGGCAATGGGCTGGTCTCATCCACGGCCTCTTACAACACCTAAGATTAGTGGCTTTCAAATTACAAGCCTGGTCAGACAGAAAAGCCCATTAGAAGAGCTGCTCCCAAGATCCTCACAGGCAAAGCCACCAGTTTGTTGGCTGCCTGTGTGGTTCAGAAGCTTCTATCAGGCTGCCTAAGAACACTCTGAGAAAAAGAAGGAGAACCAGTTAGAGAAGAAAATCAAAGCCTGAGAAGCTGTAAATAACAATAGAGAGAAATAAGTCAGCTAATAATTGTAAGTAAGAGTCACAACTTTCAAGCCTTCCCACAACAGACTTATCACTGGAGCTGTTTACTGCAGATCTGAAAGCCTAAAGTCGATGGCCTTTGATGGGCTTTTTTTTTGCTTCTAAAATACTCTTCTGCAGGTGATTCATAACAAGACAAATTCTCAAAGGGAGCCCAGTGGCAGTGTGGGAACTCTTAGTTTCCAAAACAGAAGAGAAGGCAGGATCACTCACAAGTTCAAAGTGTTCTTTCAAAACACTAGATCTCATCCACCTCTGAATTCCCAAACAGTTTGAGTCAAGCTCTTTGCTCACAACTTCAGCAAACCCAAATGGGAGTTGGGATACAAGTAATTCAGTGGCCAGGAGAACTCAGGGGACAAGGACTCTCAGAGTAAATATTTAGGGAAATGTGTTATCTTCACAGAAGTACAGGATAGTTGGAGCTGGCAGGGACCTCTCTGGAGATCATCCCATCCAACTCCCCTGCTCTGAGCAGGCCGCTCAGGGCCAGCTCTGGTTGTTTGGAGCATCCCCAAGGACAGAGACTCCACACCAGCCTGTTCTTGGACCATGCTCACAGCAAGGAGCTCCTTCAGCTCACAGTGAGCTTCCCTTTGTGTCCTGATTCACCGGCACGGACTCCTGGCGTGCTGTCACCAAGGGATGTGACATCAGCCACGTCAGCAATGACATACAGGACTACTGACCCATCTACCAGCATGGCTGGATGGGGCACAGCTCCCTGATCAAAGCAAGTCCTGCTCAGTGGGACAGGAAAGCTGCACCAGGAGGGTAATGACAGGTCTGGCAGCATCAGCCTGATCAATGTTTACCAAGCCCTCTGCCCAGCCAGTTTGCTGCACATAATTGTGTGAAATGGCATTACTCAGCCTCCAGCCTCCCTCAGGAGCAGGAAGGAAGGAAAAGGGGCCCAAGGCAAGAGATGTGTATCAGCCAAAGTCTGTGTATTGATACTTGGGAGTGAGAGTGGATCTCTATCACTGCTTGCAACTGGAGGCTCTTTAGGGCCCCTTCCAACCCAAACCATTCCACAATTCTGAATTCACACAAGCTGTTCCACTGTTTGATGGGCAGAACAAGCTGTCTCAGCAACAAAGGACACCTTCCCAATGTTTAACATCCCTTACAAAAAAATCCCTGCAGACAGAGAGGCCAAACAATCTTTAATTTTAGACCAGGGCTATGCAAGGACATCAAAAAGAAGTTACTTACTAATGGCCCCTGTGTAGGTTGGCTGTGTAAGGTCTTTTGGCACCTTCCTGTAGATGTCAAACCTGGAAGAGGAAAAGCACCAGCCATAAAACAGGTGGAACATTTCAATACATTTCATGCCCCCACAGGGATGAACGACACTGAAGTTTTTTTCCATCCAGCTTTCCAACATTTTTTTTAGTAGGCAGGAGGATATGGGAAGGAAAAAAGAAACAACAAAAAAACCCTTTTATTTTGTACAATTATGTAACTGTGCTCTGTCTTGGCTCCCATTTCCAAAGCACTTCCCTCCACCTCCCTGTTGTGGATCTGTGCAATCTGATCTGTGAGAGCAGCCAGGCAACAAGTTATGCTGGACAAGTTTATAGACCACTGTGAAAAAGAAAAGGATACTCTACAGACTCCTGAATAAAGATATGTGGCAAAAAAAAGAAACAGTGAAACACAACCTATATTGCCCCTTGTCATTTGTATCCTGCAAAGCCAAAAATAGACAACTCCCTAAGTCAGAAATCCAGGTGTTGAGACAAAAAAAAAAAAAAATATCCCTTGGACATTGGATACAACAACAGAAATTAACCCAACAGGTTTGTTCCTCCCCCAGCAAAATCCAGTTTAATATTAGACTGTTGTTTTGATTCAGTCATACCTTTTAATATCCATAGGGCTCAGCTTTGCTATTTTAGACTGCCCATGGTTAAACTCTCCCTGCCCTCATATGTTAGCTGTATTATTTCCTACCACCTTGTGTTCCTGCACGCCCAACCCCAATGTAGCTCTGACATCAGTTTTTCCATCACTCAATAAAAATTAATTAATGTATTAAAAACACCCACCCACCCACCCTAAAGAAGGAAGTGACTGGTTCTCCCTTAAAATAGACTTTTTTGGATATGCCACAAGTGGATGAGAGCTGATGCTTTTTCCAGCCCTGGAGAGGGCTTCCAAATTCCCAGTCTACACTGCACCAAGATCAAACATCCCTGTGTTTATTCAGTAGCTCCTATTACATCAAATATTTTACTGGAAGTTTAAAAATTAGATCATTGTCCTTTTCTTTAGTCTTCAACTGCTGAGATAACTCTGAGGGATCACAAGAACAAAACAGCCTTTGCCTTGCACGAGACCAGGACACTGTGCATCACTCAGGAGTTGAAGCTGGAGGAAGGAAGGGAAGAGAGGGAATGGAGAGCAGGGAGAAAGATATTTCAGCTGCCCAGCTCAAGTCCTGAATTAGCTGAGCCATCACTTAACAGCCCAAGAACCCTCTGTGAGACACCTGGCAGCACTGCTGCACAGGAGCTGTGTTTTCATGACCCCTTCTCACTGCTGTCTCCTGAACACACCAGCAACATTCCCCAACCAAACAATCCATGTATGGTTTTCCAGCTGCCCTGGGAACATCTGGAAAGTGCTGTTTGCATTCTTTCCACATCCAGGGAAGCATCAGGATGGTGAGAGAACCCAAAGTAGCTGATGACATCATGGTCTCACGGGCAGAGGAAGCTGCTGCTCTCCCAGCCCATTAAACGCTGAAAGCTGGCGTCGTCTGGCCAAAGTCACAATAATAGATCAACAAGGCTAAAAAAGCTGAGAGAGAAACAGAGAGACACAAAGCACGTGAACACCAGGAGCTGCTGAGTGTGAGCCAACGCTCAGAAATAGGAAACAGCTCCAGGCTGGATTCAGTAAAAACTGCAGCGTGTGGATACTATAAAAGGAAGTTTGTTCTCACCATCAGAAATATTTACTAGTATTGAAATGATGGCCCATCACAGCATTAAAAGAAAAAAAAAAAATCCAGCTTTTTAAACAACTCACTGCAAAGCTGATGTCATAGTAGGCAGAGTTCTCTCAGACTGTCATTTCATCATGTAAGTAACGCCCAACACCACCAAAAGTTAACTTTTCCAGGGCCTAAGTAAACTTGGATTAGGCAGAGACACTACAAAAAGTGCTCAATTTAGGTTTCATGGATGAAAGGAGAAGCTTGAAGGATGATTTCCAGAACCTGACCCAAGCAGAAGGGAAGGGAAGGTGTATTAAAGCTTGCACAAGGATGCTGAAATGACCACAACAATCAAAAAAGACAAGTTTGGGATAAGAGGCAAACACTGCCAGTTAGATTTTGCTCACTGATGTGTGATACCAGTAAACCCAAATGATCACCAGCCCAAAAGAAAAAAGACTGGACATGTGCAAGTCTTCTGGCAGAACAATCCTGGCTTGGGAAAGACACGTTCTGAGCTAGGAGGGGTCATAGTCTGGCAAAGGAACAACAGTCCTCAGGGTTCATTGATAGCATTTCCTCAGTCTGAGCCCTGTTAGTGAAAACAGCAGTGGGGTTTATGCACTCAGAGAAGGGCAAGGGGAAGCCCAAATGACATCAAAGTTTGAGGAGAATGATGGAGGTGGCATGGCCAAGACAAAGAGCCACCTTCTTCACTCTACTTAAACTCCAAGTTAGAAGAAGATATGAAACATAAAGGATTCAATAACAGCTTGAAAAGTATGTTTGTGAGACACCAGAGAGACCAAATGCTAGCAGTGAGGACAGAAGTCCAAAGAAGGCTTCATTAATCAGATATAATCATAAAAATAAGTAAATCAAACAAACAAACCAATCTGTGAAGCTGACAAGAGTTATTGTAACAGGAAACCCTAAGCCCCAAGAGAGGAGAGATTTGTAGCAGCTCCTATCAGACCTAAGGGTTAAAAATCTGCCTTCCCAAGAAAAACCTTTCTCCTTTTGCCATACTGGCTCCTTGCCTACCTCCCAGAACTGAAATCAATCCCAGGAGAGCACTTACACTGTCTTGGGAAGAGCAAAGGATGAGGATTAGACACCAGAGATGATTTGTAATGCAGGAGGGAGGAGGCAGTGGAGCTGTGTGCATGGCAAAGGGGAACAGGTTTTACTTGCCCTCAGGTCAGACGTTCCTGCAAGCACCAGCAGTAAAAATTCCAACGAGCCTCCAGGTTCCTGAGGCATTGGTCACTTGGAGGAGTATTTGTACCCTGGGAACAGAGAGGAACTTTGTGCTCTGTTGCAAGAGCTCCGTGCTGTACTCAAAGCAGTGGAAGGTATTAGTAATGCTGCAAGGAGCCTGGATGTGCAGAGGGGCTGCCAGGGCACAGACACTCTGTGCCACCCTGGGCATCCACTGGCACAGTCTGGGAGTCATCTTCCATGACCAGGAGAAACCAGGGTGAAAATTTACAGCTGCTCAGTGAACTCCCTTAACCTGCAGCTCACTCTGCTTTAGGAAGGGAGGCATCACTTCACACTCCCAGAGCAGGCACATGTGCATTTTCCACTGCTCGTTGTTTATATTTAGCTTTTGGCAAGTTTCTTCCTCCCTTCAGAAAGGGCAAGACTTGTAAGGCAAAGTTGTATCTTTGAGCTGATCAATTCAGATCCTTTCAGAGTGGAAACAACAAACTTGCTGCTAGGAAAGTTCTTCCTCCAGGTCATACGTGTTCTCATAAAGGGAAGGCTGGGCTTTGCAATTCCAGAATATGAGGCTAAAGATAGAATTAGGCTGTCATCAGTATAACAAAGGAATTTCCTGACACATCCATAGTGTCTTTTCTTTCAATGGAGAGCAGGGTTGCAAACAAAGAAATAAAAAAGGCCGTTTGGCAATGTCAGAGGTTTGCAGGAACCAACATTCATAACTACCACGAGGGAATGCTACAATACTTTTTTATCAATCCAGGAGTTGAAAGGACAGGGCAAACAAAACTTTCTCACCTTCCTGGTGGGAATGTCAGCAAACTGGTAAAATAGCATCCCAGAGATGAGCAGGGGTCATTCCTGACTGGGTTCCAACAGAGAATTCACAAACCTTTGTGTGACTGAGGCAGGTCTGCAGGACTGCAGCTCTCTGATGGACAGGAGTGCCACAGCCCTCCTGGGAAGAGAGAGGCGACATCTGGGTGGTGACCTCAAAGGAGCCAAGCAAAAGGGTGAAAAAAAGATTTCAAGTGCCAGTAAGTGTCAGAAGGGTTTCAAAAGCTGTACCTGCACTAAGATGGGCTGCTGCTACTCAGATATTTTTTTTCAGACAGAAGTACATCAAAGAATCACACAATGGTTTGGGTTGGAAGGGATTTTGAAGAGCAGCTCATTCCCTGCTCATCTCTGGGGTGCTGCTTCACCAGTGTGCTGACATTCCCACCAGGAAGGTGAGAAAGTTTTTTTACCATGTCCTTGCAACCCTTGGATAGATAAAAAAGCCCAGGTGGCTCCAAGCCCTGTCCAGCCTGACCTTGGACACCTCCAAGGATCCAGGGGCAGCCAGAGCTTCTCTGGGCACCTTCTCACCACCATCACAGGGAAGATTTTTTTCCCAATATCCAATCTAACCCTGCTCTGTCAGCTGAAGCCATTCCCAGTACCCTGTCACTCCATTCCTTGTAGAGTCTCACTCCATCTTTCCTGCAGCTCCTTCAGGCACTGAGGCCACAACTGTGTCAGCCCAAAGCTTCTCCTCTCCAGGCTGAGCAATCCCAGCTCTCCCAGCAGAGCTGCTCCATCCTCTGCTCATCCTGGTGCCTCCTCTGGGCTCTCTCCAGCAGCTCCAGGTCCTTGCTGTGCTGGACCCAGGGCTGGGGCAGCTCTGCAGGTGGGCTCTCACCTGAGCTGTGACTGCAGTGCTGGATGAGTGGACCCAAACACTGCAGTTTTTTTCTAGAGGTGAAGCTTCACCTGAACAGAGGATGAGCTCAGTCTTTCAGCAGAAGCTGCCACAGGCAGAGCTGTCTGCCAGGGATTTATGTACACTTCAACAGTTTCAAGTTTGGACCCGAAATACTTCAGGAAATGAAGTAATAAATACATTATTTCACTGAAGATTTCCACACCTCCAAACAGAAGAATCCTCTCTGATATCTCTGGAATCTGAAAAGAGAGTTTCTAATGAGTCTGTAAGGTGCTGTTAAGTTTTTCATGAACCAGAAGCAAAGAATGAAGTTTTTCATGAACAAGAAACAGAGACAATTAAAAAAAGCCAACAATTTTAAGTAGAAATAACCAGACAATGGCTAAATTTGAATGTCCTGGAGCAAAGGTAAACTCTGATACCCAAAGGAGTTAATATCAGAGGAGGAAAAACAGTAATTTCTCCTTCAGTTTCCAGCATTCCCTCATCCCTCCCTGGCACAGTGACAGGAGGGATGCACTGGCCTTGGCACCCAGGGCTGAATTTCTCCCAGAATTGCTGATGCCCTGTGTGGAGTCCCTGGAAAGACCCAGCAGAAGCTCTGGGGTGAGCAGCAGTGGAATATTTTCATGTACCATTCTGCAAGGTCTGGTTTTACTGATTTACCTGAGGGATCAGGAAAAGGCTATTTTGGAGCTCTTGGACTGTATTTTGGATTCCATTAAATCAAGCAGAACTGTAACACATTCTCATGTGGCATTTGGTCACAGAACAGAATTCAGGCACTGTAAATCAGCAGCAAAAAGATTAATTTTTGTCCCTTTCCAGAAATTAATGCTCACAGACAGGGGAAAAAGGGTTTTGTTCTTCAGGCAGATGATGTTTTACCCCAGGAGAAACAAACATCTAAACACCAGTCTTCTTTTTGAAGCATACTGGCTCTGTTGTAGGAACTTCAGCAATTCCTGAAAGTTGGAGGCTGTGAGCATTCATTACAAAAAATTACATTTTTTATGTCAAATACGATTAAAAAAAAATATATATATGTATATAAACCAAATCAGTATCATGGCTGGCATTGACTTTTAGCAGGTTAGTGGTGGTGTAAATACACCATTGTCATCTTGGCTCAGCAGAAAGGGTCCCTGGCTGTGATTCACCCAGAAGAATGTGGGTGTTGAAGTAACACTTGATTCTCCACCTCCCATGTTCACCAACTTAGAGAAGTGGCATCTATTTTTCAGCAGATACCACATTTTGAGCTGAGGTCACTAATTCCTGGTGACATTACTCACTCTCAGTGTGGAGTGAACAACTACCTTAATTTTATTACACATCAGTAGCTCTGAGATCTTTTTGAATAAATGAGACAGCCTGTTGCTGCTGAACCAATTTGTTTCACTGACAAAAAACTACAAGTGACTCCCAGGGACAACACATTTTCCAGCAGGAACAGAATTTCACTATGAAGTTAATCAAACACCTGGCAATTCTACAGCAGAAACTAAACTACACAAAGGGGGAATTATCAAATACAGAGAGAAAAAGTCAACTTTGAGGGTGTGGAGTCTCCCTTGCTGGGGATATTCCAGAACTGTCTGGATGTAAAAGGCTGGACCAGTGACCCACTGCGATCCCTTCCCACCTGACCCATCCTGGGAGTCTGAGATCCTGAAAAAAAGAGGTTTAGGGTCAGTAGAAATGCCATCCCTGATGGTTTCCTTCTAGGTAAGAAACAAGATTTCCCTGAGAAAGAGATAGGCTGCAGGTTGAGAAAGAGAAAGGCAATACAACCATGTCACAAAGACATGGGGTGAATAAATAAAGAATAATAAAATAAAGAATAATACACCTTTCCAGGCTGAGATGGCTTCCTGCATCAACAAAAACCCTCACTCAAGGGGCTCCAGTTGAAAGGACAGCACAGAGAAGCAAAGAAATATCAACCCTTGTCTTCAGCCCTTCAGTGGGAGGCTGATTTGGGGCACAGCACTCAGATTTCTGTGGAGATCCCTCTTCTCACACAGAATTTATGTGTCTGCAGTGCAATTATTTCACTCCCAAGGCAGATGCCTAAGGCAGAAGGCAGGAATAAGTCTGTTTTTTCACATCCCCTTTAAAATCATGGTCACACCAAAACCACTCTAATTTTTTGCTCTAAACCTTGCAGAGCAGCTAACGCTGCATTTTTAGGCAGAGACTAAGTTGGCCTTTGAGGAACTATTTCATGCCAGAACTGGGAATAAATACAAGCAGGTTAAGGCAGTTAACCAAACCTTGTTTACCCTTCTTGTTTGCTGGTAATGCCCCTCCCCATTCATCAGCAAGGAGCTGCAAACTGGAGATAAATTCTAGTGAAATATCTAGAATATTTCTGCTGCTGGTTTTCCCCATTTGTCAAGTCCTCCTTGCAAAGGGGATCAGAGCATGGCTGCAAACCTCAAATCTCAAGAAGCCAAGAAGGCATGAGGTCACTGTTTCTCCAATTCCTGACTAAACAAAGAGCTTGCCTGTTCTTTACAAAGTCTACTCATTACTTACTCACCAGCAAACCCAGTTACAACATGGAAGAGAGAATTTCTCCTGTTACACACTGTACTTGTCGTGTTCAAGAAATGACACACAGGCAGCCCATGCAGACATTAAGTTTTAAAAAAGTCAGTCTTGAAAAAAACAAGAAAAGAAAAGGTGCTTTTTGACAAAAGAAGATAAAGCACTCTATTTGTTACATTGGTTTTCTCCTTCAGAAAAACTGCTGCACTGTGCATTTCTGGGAACATTCATTCAAAACAACAATCCCAGATGGCTTTTGATGAAAACAACATCAAAAAAATTACAGCACTGTGGAAGATACACGGAGAGCAAGGCAGGTGCCAAACACAGTCAAGCCCATGCCAGCATCCATTTGGTTTTTGATAAGAGTCACTTTGAGGCAGGTCTGTCTGATAACAGGCTTGAAAACATCCACTGCCTCTTCTTTGAGAGCATCTGTCATTTAGACATCCTAAACAAATTCATTTTTAGGCCACATCCCTCAGAATTATACAGGCTCTCTAATTACTTCATGTAGATATCAGTGAATCCAGCCAACTACAATTTCTATTTGAGTGCCTTTAAAGAGACGAATCATCCTCAGCTCTGAGGATTAGTTTTCCCTGGAGACAAGGACATAACCTTGGGATCTGTCACTGACACACTTCTCTTCTTCCTCTCACCATTTCCTATCTGGCTCCCTGAATCTTTTTGTCGTTTGCATGCCAGAGAGCAGAGATGGTTAGTTCCATCCTCTTTATTTGGGTTCCCCACAGGACCTACAGACCTGGTGCAGGGACAACCAGCTCTTCCCACAAAGTTTGTATAACTGGGTCTATTTTGAAGCTTGATTTCACGACTGAAGAGCTGCAGTGGCAATTCAGGAAACCAAGGCAGGTGTGAAGTAAGAAGAGCATGAGCAACCTCAGCCCCACTTCAGGAAACACATCTGAGTGCATGTGAAATGAGCTGGAACAATGGCTCTGAAGAGTCTGCCCCCATCCCACCACACAGCTTTGTTTCCTCATATTCCTGCTGCTCCCACCTCTGGAAGACCCTTTCCTAGAGGAAGAGTTTATGGATTATGATTCATTCCATAGCTGCTACTATTAAGGCTCTTAGCAGAGATACCAATTACAGCTGAGAACCCACTTTGCATAAAACACTTCATCATTTTTTAGGAGGACATGGGAAGCAGAGAGAAACTTAGTCATGGTAAATATAACTTGGATTAAGTCCATCTGACATTCAAAGATGACTGTGCACAAAGAGACTCCATTTTCTCTCTCCAGGAACACTTCAGAGGAGGTTGGTGTGACAAAGGGGAGATCAGAGTTTAACCACCCTGTCACAGAAGCTTCCCTTCTCCCCTTCCCCAAACCAATGCAGCTGGGAGGCAGAAGGGGAGGAAAATACCCAGGGCATATTGGTTGTTTTCCGTGTGAATTCAAGGTATGAAAAGGAAGCTCTGCCTGCTGTCAGAGCAGGATCACTCAGGCTGGAGACACAAATGGAAACGCCCTGGCTTTAATCCCCAGTGGTATTTCTAGAGAAACCTTCCCAGCAGAGGCATGCTGCTCAGTGACAAGGACATTTCTGTCTGTCTGCTCTGCTGACTTCTCTGGCAGCTTCTCTGGACATCTCAGCAAAGACGAGAATTAGAGATCACCAAGAGAAAAAAACCTGGGGTCTGTGATCAGCCACTGCAACACCCAGGGATGACATTCCCATCTCCCCAGTATCCAAAACGGACATAAATGAAGGAAATAAATAGTTTAATGAAGTAAACCATATTCTCAGGCTACAGCTTCTAGATCAGGAATGGATGCTCCTGGAGCAGATCCAGCAGAGGCTGCAGAGCTAAGGAAGGGCCTGGAGCATCTCAGGAAAGGCTGAACACAGTCCAGAAGAGTCTGGACACTCTGCTGTGCCCTGTGCTCTGGGATGGCCCAGCTGGAGCAGGGAGGTGGCACCAGTGACCCTCTGTGGTCCCTTGCAGCCTGATCCATCCTGGGAAACTGCTGCCTCCACTCCAGACTCCATCTCTTGAGACAGACCAAAAAAAAAAAAAAAAAAAAAAAAAAAGGGCTAGAAAAAAATAAGAGAAACTAAGATAGCATTGAGAATACTCCAGGGTTACTGAAAAAAAAAGTAGATTTTTAATTAAAAATCCAATCACTTAGCTAAGAGCTTCCAAGTTGTTTAAGAGGCAGCAACTGCTCCTCCCTTTCCTTGGGTCAGTGCTCCCAAAGAATGACTTTGGGACAATTCATCCCAGATTTGTCAGCAAAGCTGCTGGGCACCAGGAGCCCAAGCACACCAGCTGAGGAGCACAAGCCATCAGGTGGCTTTGAACATCTTCAGAGGCCACTGAGCTCTAAATAAAACCAAGCAGCTTTAGACACAGTCTCACTCCACCAAAGGCAGGCAGGTACTTCTATCAGAACACGCTTTTCTGGCTTCATTCCCTCCTACAAAGCACATCAGACACTCGTGGTAAGATCTTGAAAAAAAGCAAAGCTGTTACTTCTGTAGAATGGATAAATCCAAAGCCACCAATTTAGCTTTCAATGTGACAGCTCAAGCTGAGGGAAATACAGAGGTAGAACAAACAGCACAGCTGTGTCAGGTTTGCACACACGGCGCTCCTTTGATTAGCAAAATACCATCTACTTCAAAAATAAAAATAAAATCCCAGACGCCTGTCTGAAGTAGTTTGGGGGAGTTTTACTGCTCACAGTTCTTCAAAGCATCCCTAGAACTCCTGTGCCCAGGACCAGAGATAAAAATATTAACCTCTTTACTTGTTAAATTGTTCTTATTCAGCAGTTTAACAGCTGGGGTGTGCAGAGATGACCTGAAAGATCAGTTATCCCATTCCACGTGCCTAAGGACAGAATACGTGAAGTAAAACAGTAAAGATGGTCCTGGAGAACACCTGGGATCTGGGACACAGCTCCCCTCTCCTTAGTGACCCTGAGAGGGGCTGGGCATCACCAGACTGCTGCTGAGGAGAGGAATAAAAAGAAGGCAGGGCAAGGGACACAGGGTGCTCAGAAATGCCCTGGGCTGGATTAAGTTCCCCAGGTGCTTGAGAGCTGCTACAGGAAAAAAAAAAAAAAAAAAAAAATCAGACCTGGTTTGACCAGCATTTTGGAGCAAGTCTGTGAACTAGGAAAGGATGGGCTTTCATTGGGGAAGCATCATGAAAAGCCTGGCCTTTAAAAGCAAAGCCTCTCTTACTTGACACTAAAAAAGTGGTGAGTTCCAATGCCTTCTGCATTTTCAATTCCTGTGGTCTTTGCTGTACCTGTGGTCTTTGCTGTACCTGTCCAATTCTGCACCACAAACCTAGCAAATAAACAGTAAATTCATTCTGAAACAGGTGAAGAAGTAGAGCTGCCTTATTCTTACACCTTACTCTACATGCATATAGAAATTTTTCTATTTTCATTAAGAAGTATCAGTTCAAGATTTAATTCTGAAATCCTTTCTTCAGCTGTTTTTCTTCCCACCCAAAGACAAATGCATGTTCTGACAACTCTGCAAGAACACTTGCACTCCTACAACCCAGCAGGGACAATAAAATCAATCACTCTTGTCCCAGTTCAACCAAGTAGGTGAAATCTGTTTAAATGAATGGGAAAACAATGGTAGGAAGTCAGCAGCAGGGGCAGAAAATAGGAACTACTGATTTTGAGCCCTTCATTCTGCTAATTCTTTGTTTAGATGACGTTTCTATGTTTCCTGTCTGCTGGCAGTTGAGAACATGATGTGCAGAGAGCAGCTCAGGACAGCTCTGGCAGAGCCAGGCTGAGATCCCTCGGATGGGATGAGCAGTGGGAGCCAACAGACCTGAGTTTGTTGTGACTCACTGTGCAATTCCTGTTCCACTCAATTCAACTTTCCTTCTTCAGCTCCCTCATTCTGCACAGCAGCACCTGGCAACATCTGCCCACCTCTCCTCCAGCATGTGGGAACCTACAGATGGGAAAACTGCAAATATCTGAAGCTAAACTAGCAAAGTTCTACCTGAAGGAATGGTTGGGGTTGTGTTGGGGGGATTTTAGGCTGGATATTAGGGAAAGGTTCTTACCCCACAGGGTCGTGGGGCACTGACCAAAGCTGTCCAGGAGAGTTTGGAGCTCCCAGGGATGCATGGGATGGGATTGTTGGGATGCCTGTGCAGGGCCAGGAGTTGGATCATTGACCCTTGTGGGTCTCTTCCACTCAAGATATTCTGTGATTCTCTGATTCTTTGAAGGTCTGTACAAGGAAAGCAGCAGGAAGGTGGCTTTAGGAAAACAAACTGGATGTGCTCTGCAAGAGCCCAGCTTGGTTCAGTACCGGGGCTGTGCCTGGAGAGCAGTTTGAGACCAGTCTTGGTGGTTTTGTGAATTAGGACACAAACTTGGAAGCATGTACAAAGAAAGATAAGTGATCCTGCTAATCGCAGTTTCACACAGAAAATAAACACTGAATACACAAACACCAAAGCCTGGCCTGGAGTGTGAGCTGGAGATGCAAATACACACTCGAAGCCGGACCAAGAAGCCGATACTTGTAAATACCAAGCAGTTATTAGCACATTTTATAGGATTAACACCCTCTTAACAGCAGATAACACACACACCATTAAGCAATCAGCCAGTCCTCATTTACACACAATGGGACATTAACACACGCTGCAGAACCTCAGCTTCACCGGACTGACTCTCACGGCTTCAGATTTACATCGGCAACTGTTTAATCCTCAATTACTTTGAGCAAGCTCTGATATGAGAAGGACCAGACAGGGAGGTGGAGGGGCTGATGGAGTTTTAAACCAGTTTATCAAGCAGGTGAAGACTGCAATGTTTCAAATGCTGTATGAGTGGCTTCTCACTCACAACATCACACCAGTTTTCAAAGCAAACAGGATTTTTTTTTTCTGACCTGCTGACTCTCCACACTTCCAAACTCAGGAGTGAAATGTAGGAATAGGCTTCCTTGCCAGCCAGCTCCTCCCTCTTAATTCCAGTTCCAAGAACATAATGAAACTAACAGAGGAAGTGTCTGAAACAAGGAGGAGTACTGAGAACAAGAAAACAAGGTTAGGCCAGGAGCGCTGTCATTAATTATATAATCCAGCCTTTGGGTAACTGGACATTTAGGGAAAGGGGCTGAGAGAACCTGGGAGGCACCAGCTTAAGCACATTATGTCATCTGGCCTGCTGGTTACCTAGCAGGTACAGGATCTGCATAGGGACAGGAAAACAAACCCATTTATTTCTAGGACAAAACACTTTCAATCCTCACAGCAGCTGCTGGAAAAAATAATATAAAAAAAAAAAAGGCATGAAAATTCATACATTCTGCTCCTGCTTAGATTGATTCCTTTCCAAGGAGCCAGTTCTCATTTATTTCTTCCCTTCTGCCTGCTCTGTGGCTCTACTGTGCTGTCCTGTAGAACACCTTTTTGTCAACCATGTGCCAAATGTTGAGGTTTTATTCTTCCAGTGCATATCAAGCTTGTTCTCTCAGGAGTACACGCAGCAATTGTATTGGTGCAATATGCCAAAAGTGCAACTATTTTAGGTGACACTGAAGGATGGAACACAGGAAATGGTACATCACTTTTCTTTTTCCTTCAAAATAAAATGTTAGGCTCAAACACATTCCAAAGGCAGTTAGGAGGAGGAGGAGGAGGAAAGCATAATCTCAGATACTCAAAGGTGGAGTCTTGCCAGCAAGCATTTTATTTCCTTTTAGGCAGTGAAGCAGGTGTCAAAATAAAGGATGGAAGAGAAACGTATTTTTAATAAAGCGAGCAAATTACACTGTGCTTCATCAAAACAGGAGAAAAGTGTCACGATGAAAAAATGTTCAAGTAAGGGGACTGGTATTTAAAGGGATCCAGCCCTTTGCTGGACTGTAAGAACCATTGAACTCCTGAGTGGGAGCAGCATTTTCTGGAGAACAGAGAGAACGGGGAAGAGCATCAAACATATATGGCTGCTCCCCAAACTAAGCAGATTGCTCAGATATTTGAATGCCATAAGATGACTGTAACCCTTCCTGGCCCCCAGCCTTCAGCTCTTCAGAGATTCTTGTTCCTGCAGCTCCCCAGCACATCCCAACCCTTCCTGATCCCCTTGGTCCTGAACATTTCGCCTTCTCCCAATGGGACAGCTCAGGATTCTCAACCTCCTGCCACATTCCCTTCCCACAAACAAACAAAACCTGCAGCAGACATTGAGCAAAATTCAAAGCTCGACTGTGATTTCCAAGGATTTACCTGCACACAACCACTGAGAGCTATGGAAAAAAAAGAGCTGTACCACAGTCTTTCCCACAGCTTCCAGGAATCACAGAACACCACGGCTCTGCTGCTGCCTTGCACTGCTGAACGCTTTGAAACAACATCTGGGAAGAACTGTTTTAGCATCAGAAATGTGCAGGTTTTTATTTGGGGGAGCTGCTTTCTGGTGTAAGTCCCAGCTGCACTTGCTCAGCACAAAAAAATCAGAGATCGGTACAAAAGAGCAGGAAGAAATAGAACATCTGGGGAATTAAAAAAAAAAAAAATGGGGGGGAGAGAGGGATATGTGAAGAAAACAACTCCATATTCATAAGGCTTCCCTCAAAAGCACACAGGTTAATCCATACCTACTACAGAGAGAGATTTCTCCATATCAGTAAGAGAAACTCCTATCCCATACAAGGGATTAAAATATATTGTATTTTTCCAGAATATCAGTAACTCTGCAGTGACCAACTCGGGTTTTCCCATTTCAATTCCAATCCAAGAAGACAAGAATCTCTGTACAAGCTTCTACAACTCAGTCCTGGTTTTTATTTGCATGTAGGTGTATTACTACAAGCAAGTACAACTCTTCTGTATCACCAGGCTTCCAAGTCAAGTTCCTGGTTTGACACAATTTCCAAGAAGTATCTGTATGGATGCCCACTAAAAAACATAACTAATACAGATTCAAGGGCTGCAACTTGCAGGTTTACCACTGTTTTTTGGTCCAGATATAACCTGTTATAATGAAGCAGCCACATTCAGATTTCAGAGCAGTTTCATTTAGAATGACCCAGAAACCAAGCAAGGCTTGAAGACTTCACCTTCATCAGAAAACAAAGTTGCATTTCCATTATTGATGTTTTAGGGGGTGCACATTGGTCTACAGAGAGGGACAACTTGGAAGCCAGGTGATCTGCTTTAGGATATAACTGTCAAATAAACACTAAGGAATCATAAACTCCTGAAATCCTGTCAGCAGTAAGACAGGCCTGCACATTTTAACACAGCATTTTGAAGGCTCTTCTATTACATGCCAATCTTTCTGGCTTCTCTGAATTAAACTAAATGCATCTCAATTTGAAAGATCCTTCAAAAAATAAACAAGCAGGAAAGCAAACATCCAAACACACAATTCAAACAGTGAGTTGCACTGGCCAACTACATCTTGTGTGTGGTTATTATGGAAATACTCAGACATTTCACTACAAAGATTTACTACTAAAATACTCAGGCATTTCAGTATAAGGAAGATTTTGTAGATTGTGGCAGGGCTGTGGTTAAATTTAAGTTTTCCATTTCAAGAGCAGCTGGCTCTGCGCAGGAATACCTAGACATCACTTCAGGGCTTGTGCTTGGACAGAAGACAAGAAAAACAGATGATTCTCCACTTCTTCGTTCACTGCAAGACTATTCTTTCCTCACCACCTCCACCATTTGGACTACATTCCTAAAAAATACACCAGCACACTTCAAAATACAAGCTCAACAAGGTCCACAGTTCCCAGTCCAGGCTGGTGGCATTGCTTCAGCTCTGTTTACAGTGTGATTCAGTCATTTTCACAGCAATGAACCATGATGGCATGAAGGAAGCATCTGTGTCACCCAGCACTGAACAAAGGAGGACAGTTAAAGTTGAGAAGAAACAATGCAAAAATTTCCTACAAAGCCAAACCTTACTATTTCCCTACTTACTCAGGGAAAAAATAAAATCTCCACTCCGATGGTATTTTGAGAGAAATTATGCACTAGGGAGACTTAGAAAGAAATATTTACATACATGCACACCATGCATAATCAGTTATTTGTGGCACAAACATCAATAGACTCTGTCTGTACAGCTCTGCTTGCCCATCTGACTGCTGTGACTGCAGAATAATTTCTCAGGTGCCCTCAAAGGGCTATTGTCGAGCCAAAGTTAGTCATGGCACTGCCTGGCACCCAAACCCACGTTGGTCATTACGTAAAGTGGCAGCAATACCACTTGGAAGGGTTGTTTACCAGTGGCATTGCACAATGTGAACTGGAACAGGCTCGCCAGACGTGGCTGCAGGTGGGGATGGAAATGCAGTTACTGCTGAAATGAGCTCAGTTTGTCAGAGCACGGTGCTCAATATGACAGATTTGTGAGGCTGGACTCGATGATCCTCGTGGGTCCCTTCCAACAGAGAATATTCTGTGATTCTGTAATTCCATAAATCTGTAACTACCAAAATCAGAGCTGTGCTACAGCCCCTAGACATTAATTTAGGAAGCAATGGCTACCAGCTCAATCACATACAGGAACTAATATTTTGGACAAACTCATTCCAACCTTCCTTCTCTTAGCTAAGGGAGTGTGTTTGAGTTTAAATTAGACCAAGAGTGATGAGGAATAGACAGGCTGATGCTCACACTTGTGACCTGGCACAGTTGTGAAATCGATTCCTGACCAGATTAATGACCACAAACCAGATTTTAGGTGATTTTGAGTTTACGGAGAAAAATCTTTTCCAAACTAAGCACCCCTTGGACACCTTCCCATTCATTTGTGAGCTTAAGGCAAATAACTTGGTTTGAGTCTCCAGGCTTCAGAAAAGAAAGAACAAAACTGTCTTTCATGGTCCCCCCCATTTTTCTTTTGGTCAGGAATTGATTTCACAACTGTGCCAGCTCACATGTCTGAGCATCAGTTTGTCTATTCACCATCAAAACTCCTAGGTCTAATTTTAAACCAAACATACTCCCTTTGCTAAGAGCAGAAAGGTTGGAGTGTGTCAGCTTTGGTTAAGACTGAAAAATTTAATTTTAAAAAAAACCTTCAGGAACTAAAGCAAAGACCCGCCTGTGTCCCAAAACAATAAAAGTGATCTATAGGTCTGAATCAGCACACCCACACTAAAATATCATTTATCACAGACATGCCAAAGAACAGCTGACAGAGGGGGCCTGTCATACTGTGCAGATGGAATAAGAGTTTTTGCCTTCCACTCTACATCAGCATTTAAATCTAAATCCTTTCTAAGCCTGGCTCCTTTCCCATGACCTCCAAAATCCGGGTACAGCACATTGTTACTTCAAACAGGTTATCACACCGTGAAAAAAAAAAAAAAAAACAACCAAACCCCAAAACCAAACAAGGAACAATTAAAAAACCCTAATAAAAACATCACAATGATTAACTGCGGGAAATAAATTCTGAATTTCTCAGTTATAAAAATAAAGATTCACAGATATTTGCCACTCAATACCAAACACCTGGCCAGGGCACAACTGTGAATTACCCAGAATTAGAACATAAACTTGATTTCAGAGTGGTCTATTTTAGTTTTCCTCAATGTAACCAACTAAAGTGGCCAAGATGGTTCAGAAGTTTCAGTCCCTTACACACCCACCAGTGACTCTCCCATGCAAACAGGCAGGTGCACAGAAAAGCCACCAGAGTCAAGAGAACTTGCAGCAATGCTCCTCTCCACCACGTCCACCTCCATTGCAAGGAAGCCACTTCATTTTTGCATCTGTAATTCTCATTTTTATTTGTGTAACTCTCAACCCCGGAGCAGTCTGAAGCCCCAGCACCAGCTCAGCCTCCTGCTAACCAGATCACACATCTGGGAATTCTGGCTGCCTCACAACCACCACTCAAGATGACCCCAGCTTAGAGTTTAACCTAATTATTATTTGAACCACCCCCAAAAGCTGCAAGTGTGCAGGGGACACGGGATCTTAAAGGCTCCAAGGGGAAATACCTCTTCAGCTCCAGTGAAAAAATCCTCAATCAAACACACACAAAGCTGCTTCGCTGACACAAGTCCTAAAAACCAGGAGATGGGCAAGAAGAGAAAAATCTGTCTCTCTCTTTCAGCCAAATGGGTGTTAAAAAAATAGGAAAGAACCAGGCCTTCTGGAAATACAAACTGATTTAGTAGTTCTGTAGGAGGGCTGGTGCCTTGTGACAGGCACTGAACAGACCTGTACTGAAGGCTCCAATCTGGAAGCTGAAAACTTGGTTCTGTACCAACATCACAGCAGGACTGGGGGGATTAGTCTGAATGAAATGCTTTGAAAAATGAAAAGCTTTAGGTAAACACTGAGTATTATTAAAACCTTAAAGATACTCGAGACAGAATAATTATTATTCATGTGAGATTACTGTAAAAATATTGGTTTATTTATGAATTAAATGCAGTTTGTATTAGGAAAGGGAACCACTGATTAAGCCAAGGAAACAGAAGTCCCACAGAAAAGAAAAATTGTACAAAGAAGTACAGGTAACAAACCAAGCTACTTCTACGTGAGACTGACTGATGGAGACAAATTCCAAAGAAAGTCTTTTAAGCAATTTCAGTTTTTCAATCTAGCTAAGTTTAAGACAGAGCAAAGAGATTAAGTCCCACAGAAGTAAATTATTTCATTGACTTTTAGTTGGTGAAGAACAGGGACATTTTTGGTCCTGAGCTGTTTTAATTACTTGTCATTTGTGTCTCCATCAGCTCCAGATGAGGTTTGGGGAACCTATTCCTCTTAGAGCTGCTCTGTGTGCAAACAGAGCTCAAAGCCTAAACTTCAGCTGGTCTGCAATTCCCCTCTATACACCTGGTGCCAGCTTTCAACATCCTGACCCCCTAAAATACCAAAAATAAAGCTCTATGAATGGGAAGGATGCAAAAACAAAACCTTGCCTTTCCCAAACGTCCTTGGCAGAGCAGCTAAGGACAGAATTCCTTCGGATGCAATGTGAAATTTGTGGCCTCCAGAAGAGCACACCACCTTTCTACATGGAATTTTGGACTCTAGAAGATATGCAGGGGCATTTCTAAAAGTTTCTTAACAATCCAAACCTCTAGCCAGACACAGGCACGGAAAAGACAGGGTACCAAACTGTACCTGCCAAAGAGAACATCCAGCTGAAATCTGAGAGATAAACCTTGCTATTTACACGGTGAAAATGTCATTTCCTCATTCAGAAACTTACTCAAGGTGGTGACCTTGTTTCTCCAAGAGCTTTGTATTGCATGTTCTAGAGTTCTCAGGAAGTACCTGTATATTTTTTTAACCTGTGCATCACACTTTACTTCCACAACAGTAAAATTTTCCAGCCTCAGCAGATTTTGTTCCACTGCCTGCACTATGAACAAAACCCACAACAGCTAAAAAGGGCTCTAACCTTTGCAAACCTCTGGGTCCTGAACTCTGTTCATGCTTCTAAAACAGGAAAGTGGTTTGCTGCACGTGACAACAGCTCCTCTGAACTTTAAATATGAAATTCTTGTTATCAATGGCAGCTTTTGAAAAAATCATCCTTGCAGAAAAGCTGAAGTTCAGTGAGCTTACATTATTTGAGGAAGAGCTTTGAAGTGTCTATTTCTAATCCTCTGCTCTGAATGACAAAGAAGTTATTTGCAACTGTGAATCTTTAAAATACAGATCTGAACTGATGTCTCTGTTTTTGTACCTCATTAACACAAACCCTTTTTACTGAATATCTTCGTTCCATTCCAAAGTGAAGCACTAGTGCTGTCTCTTAAGATGATTATGCTCTTGGTGAGCCAGTGTTTCCACATGCACATTCTGAGACCCAACAGAAATTACATTTTCAAAGACATCAGAAATAACATTTTCTTTATCTGCCATTGCAAAGTGACAGCCACAGCCCAGGATCTCTTATTGTTCAAGTATTTTATGAGTCTGAAAATGGATGGCAATAGGATTTGCAGCTGGCAGAACGCCTCAAAGAAGATTTTTTCTATCAAATTTTACACGAAAGCAGAAACGAGGCTCTGGGCCCCGGATCCCACATGATCCAGCAGATGCTGTTTCCAGCTTCAGCAAGTTTTCATTCAGAAGCAACTGCCTCCATGTTCAACAATGCCCCATGGATCACACAAGATCCTGTTAGCCTGTATAAATGAGAGGCCTGGTTTAGAATTACAGTAAAAATACAATGCACAACTTTTTGTTTGGGAGAGCTAAAGCACTGCACTATCACCATTTCCCATCTCAAGGGGGTGCATGTAGAGGGGGTCAATGATGATCCTGCATGGAAAAGGACTGTAGTTAACTGCACACTCCCCAAAATGTGTGTATTTTTTTATTGTAGTATCTACGTTGTAGTAAAATCCGGATGAGAAAAGTCATCTGTGCATCTTCCCCTTGGCATCTCTGAACTTGGAAAGGTGCAAATGGTTGGTTTAAGAACAGCTCAAAAAAAGAAAATGAACCCACAGTTACTAGTATGGCTCTAGTGAAGTCAGAGGGGTCTTTTTCATTTCTGCTTTGCTACCTGACACGGCCTAGGGGATGCAGGAGCTGCACAGAAAGATCAAATCCTACAACTTGCACCTGCTCAAAATGGCAAAACCAAAGTGGAGGCATCGCTGCTGGTTCCCAGCCATCAGACACGTGGCACAGCTTTGGCACATGAAACCTGGCTGCAAAGAGTGACCCCTTAAAGATGCTCTGGGAACTCCACCCTAAGCAGTGACACCCCAGAGCCACTGTGGGAGCCCCACTGTGGTCTCCTAAAGCTGCAGTGGGAACCCCACTGTAAGGAACGATGACCTAAAGCTGCAACAGCAGCTGCACCATGACCTTCTTTCTAAAGGTGTAGCAGGAGCCCCACCACAAAAAGTGATCCCCTCACAAAGAGTGAGACCCCAGGCACCTGCAGGAGGAGTAGCAGCCCAGCACCTCCACCCCAACACCCGCATCCATCACCCCCAAAAATCCTGCTGCTCCCTCCATCCTGCCCAGGTAACCCAAAGAGCACACACCCCCTTTGGCTTGCTGGAACCCATTATGGAGCTGGGCATCGTTCCTCTGTGCACACTGCGTCCATCCATCCATCCATCCATCCATCCATCCATCCATCATCCATCCATTATCCACTCATCCATCCATTATCCACCCATCCATCATCCATCCATCCATCCATCCATCCATCCATCCATCCATCCATCCATCCATCCATTATCCACTCTCCATCCATCCATCATCCATCCATCCTCCCACCCACCCGCCCGCCCATCCCACGCGTGCCCGCGGGCGGGGAGCAGCGCGGGCCGGCGGCTCCCGCTCCCCGCGGGTCGGGCGGGTTTTGTCGCGACTCTCGGCGACACTCACCTCCTGAAGTCAAAGGGCATGGTGGTGGCGGTGGTGGCGGTGGTGGCGGCGGGCGGGCTGCGGGCCCCCCCCGGCCCCGGCTGTGGCCTCGCTGCCGGCGGCTGCAGGGCCAGGAAGTGACGGCCCCGGCCCCGGCCCCGGCGCCGCGCAGCCCCAGCCCATTGGGCGGCCGGGCCGGCCGGGGCTTCCGCCGCCGGGTTACGGGAGAGGCACCGCGCTCGGGGATCCGGGATCCGGGTGAGGGATCGGGGTGAGGGATGCGGGGTGCGGGCGACCCCACAGCCCGCGGGGCTCCCGCTCTTTGCGGGCTCCGCTCGCTGCCCCCCGCGCTCCCCTCAGCCCCGCGGGTCTCGGGGCGCTCGCTGGCGGCAGGGAATGGCTATGGTTGGAAGAGAGATCTGGGTTTATCGAGGCCAAGCTGTGTGCCGTTCCCACCTTGTCCCCAGCTCAGAGCACTCAAGTGTCACCTCCAGGAATTCCTTGGGCGCTCCAGGGATGGGGATCCAAAGCTCCCTGGGCAGTTCCAATCCCTGAGCACCCTTTCCATGCAGAAATTCCTGCTGCTGTCCACCCTGAGCTCCCCTGGCCCAGCCTGAGGCCGTTCCCTCTGCTCCTGTCCCTGTTCTCTGGGGCAGATCCCAAATCCCCCCGGCTGTCCCCTCCTGTCAGGGAGTTGTGCAGAGCCACAAGGTCCTCCCTGATCCCCCTTTTCTCCAGGCTGAGCCCCTTCCCAGCTCCCTCAGCCCCTCCTGGGGCTCCAGCCCGGAGTGTGGAGGTGTTCCAGGATTTGTCCGGCTTTTTGCGCTCTCAGCATCCCAGTGACACCAGTGTGTGTCAGTGGCTGCAGCACGGGCTGTGTCTGCACACAGAGCCAGGGGAAATCTCACACCTCCGAGTGCCTGCAAAAGAAGGAAAAGCACACACTACTTCATCCCTGTGCACCCTTTAAGTTTAGCTTAGACTTTAGGAAGAAAGCCTTCCCTGGGAGGGTGGGGAGCGCTGGCACAGGGTGCCCAGAGCAGCTGTGGCTGCCCCTGGATCCCTGGAAGTGCCCGAGGTTGGATGGAGCTCTGAGCAGCCTGGGACAGTGGAAGGTGTCCCTGCCATGACAAGGGTGGCACTGGATGATGTTTAAGCTCCCTTCCAACCCAAACCATTCCATGATTCTCTGATAGGCTCCTTTAGGGCCAGCACATCTCCTTCACCTGCTCTTGGAATTATTTTATTTTTTTGAAGTTTTACTGGAGACAAGGGCTTAAAGTTAGAAAAAGCTCCCCATTTGTTAGATGAGGCATTTCCCCAGTCTTTCCATTTTGCCTGTGTGCCTTTTTCTGGCTGCGTCCCTGTCAGGTTCAGTGCAGTGCACGAAGCTAATCCCAACCTGCTCCATGCACCATCCCCATAATTCTGTCACCAGCTAACAGCATCCCTCAGGGATGTTTTGTTGCAGGCAGTGTGACTGCTGCTGTGTTCAGAATCGCTGTCACATGCAGTGCAGGTTAGACCTCACTGCAGGAACAAAATACAACTATTCTTGCCTTTAAATCTAAAAGCAGGGCAAGAGAAAGAGCAAAATGACAGCAGTCTAAGTATATAATATACTGCATTTCTAATTTATTCTGTACCTTTCTTCCTTCTGTTGTCATCATTTCTTTACTTAGAGATGCACATATTTCCATTTTTTTCCTTTCACACAGAAACTAGGCCCATCGCCGGTTTAAAAAAATAAAAAAAGGAAATCCAGATTGAAACAAGCAGGGGAGAAGTCCTAAAGAATCAGAACTGTTAATCGATACCATTTTCATTCAAGGAAGGAGATAATTCATGCTGGGAATATTAAAAACTAAACTGGAGGAATCCCAAGTGTGAGGTAACACAGCATTATCCCCCAGAAGCCCCTAGGGAATAGACAAAAATACCTAATTGTTTTGTTGTTGTTTTTTTTCCATCTCAGACACCTAAATTATCCAACTGCACTGTGCGAGCATATTCAGCAGATTGCTAACAGATCAGCCACGAGATCCTGCTGCACTTTGCATTGTGCTCCAAAACTGAGCAACGCAGTGAAATTAATGAGACAATTCTCATCTCTCATGAGGTCAAGTGATTGCACAGGCATAGCCAGGGGGGACGATCGTAGTGGAAAAAACCAAAACAAACAGTGCCCGTCGAGATGGTTACACAACCAAGTGCTCCTGGCAAGGCCCCCACATCATTAGCTGTTATTAACTGTCTTGTGCAGAAGCATCAGCTCTCTCAGGAGCCAAGAGAGTGCTGAAGGGTTTACAAAAGCTCTTCACTTGTACAGTACATAAATCTGAAGGTGGCCTTGAAGAGTTCTCCTGCAGGCTCGAGTCTGAAGAACGCAGCGCAGCCAGAGCTCATTTTGTGGGGAGTTTTATTTTCCACTAAAAGGTCAAACTGGAGAAAGCAATGGGCTCAGAGCAGCTTTGCATTGGGTCCAGCTCGCTCACATCCTTGCCAAGGGAAGAAGTAGTTAATGCCCTGAGATAAGACCCTCGTCACAATATTGTTTAATTACATAAGGCTTCTATTGAGCTGGAGATAAGAACGGGAATTTGTCCCCGGTCCAGCTGGGTGTGGCAGCTGAGCTCATGGTGTGTGTTAGAATGGGAACCAAAAAGCAAGGGGTTTATTTGAGGTGGTTGTCCCACCATTGGAACTGGAATGAGCAAACTGATACTGACAGCTGATGGAAAAGTCAACTCTCTTTTCCATGGGAGCAATAAAACAACCTCTTTTTCTTTTATAACAATAGACTTAAAAGTATAATTTCAGATTGTATTGGGAATGTTCATTGAGCCAAACTGCTACTCTGAAACCAGTAAACCAATATTTTCAGACCTCTTTAACAACCAAGAAACCAAAGCAGGAAGATGAATTGACTCACCTAAGACTACAGAGTAAGATCAGCTTCAGTGCTAAATTAGCAAACAAATCCCTTCAGTCCTAATTCATGTTCTTGATTCTTCTTGCAAAAAAAAAAAAAGAGCATTTTCCTCATTCCAGATCACCTTCTTGCAAATCAGATCACAGATGAGTCTGTCTGAATGCCTGACAAATGCCTCACAGCAACAAAACTGGTACCTCCTTCCTATGAAAAAAAAAAACTAGTGGCTAAAATGTGCTTTATTTGAATCATCTTCTTGGTTATTTATTTAATAAATTTGTTTATGCAGGTAAAATGATTCATGTCCAGGTTTCTGGGTTATTCTTCATCTCTAGCTGATGTGCTATTTTAAAGTTTTGACTTCACATTAATAAAGTTGATTTATAGAGTTGATGCTAATCCTTGATAATTCAGTTTTGAGAAGACTGAGGGGAGATCTCCTGGAACTTCCTCCCAAGGGGCAGCTCAGATCTCTGCTCCCTGTGCCAGGAACAGCACCCAGGGAAGGGTTGAGCTGTGTCAGGGAGAGTTAGGATGGATTTTGGGAAAGGTTCTTCCCCCCAGAGGGTGCTGGGCATCCCCAGGGAATGCCAGAGCTCCAGGAGCATTTGGACATCACTCCAGGGTGGGATTTTGGGTCTGTACAGGGCCAGGAGCTGGAATTGGACCATTCCTTCCAACTTGGCATATTCCACAATTCTATGAATTTTACTTATCTCAATTTTGTAATCTCAAGGTTTTCTCTTTCCCAGAGAAGTGTAACCTCAGTCTTTACCTGTTCAGCACGGCTTAGGGTGATCTAATATCCTGTAACACTCATAGATACGATTTCCTTTTTTGTTCCCTTTGTGATTCCTTACACACAGCTGAGTTTTATTTTGCCTCTGGCTCCTGCCACATCTCTTGCACTGGGGATCTTGCTCTAGGAGCTGTGACTGGGTCATGAGCAGCATTGTTTGCCAAAGGTAAAGCTGGGTACACACACTCATCCTTTGGGTCAATTAGCTCTGTTCATCAATGGGGAATGCAATGTGACACTTAGGAAGGTGCAGTGCTTATTCACTTATGCCCCTTCTGCTGCAGAGGAGTGTAAAAACAGAACCAAAAGCTGACCCGTGGCTTTTGTTTGGGATGTTGTGTGGCAGGACCCACCCCAGGCCATTTCCCCCGGTGCTTTTATTCACATTTTGGTGTGGCGGGGTGGGCTGGGAATCGGAGTGAGCACATTGCTCTGCAGGGCGTGTGTCCCCGATTATGTGTTGTGTTTCTGCAGGGTGTGTCCTGGAGCCCTGAGCACGACTGCCGTTCAGGAAAAGGAAAAAACATTGCAGAGAATGAAGAAAAAAAGGTTATAAAGCATTTTCAAAATATAAATAACAGCGTGTGAGGAAATCTTGCTGAAGGAACAGGATGCGTGTGGAGGTGAAGAATTCAAATACAAGTGCTGTGCTAAGTATAATCAGTAATGAAAGTTCAGCCCTTCCTCTTAGGATTTGGGTAAGCTACGTGTTGGCAGTACTTCCCAAATTCCAGGGAACAAAAAGCAAGCTTTAAATGTTGTCTTAAAGTCCTGTTGCAGTGCAGTTTGTTTATCATTACCACATATGTAATGCTGTCCATCTATTTTTGCGAGATTTGACTTCAAATACAAAGTAGAATAAACGACTATCTGCTGAATTTACTGTGGAAGTTCCTTCTTTATTGAATAGCTAAGCTTTTTCCTTAAGAAGACATAACAAACTCTCTTCTTCCTGCTCAATAGGCAGAAGGAATAATCTGATTATTTTTCAGTCACAGAGATGGGTACAGCTGGTGTGTATGAGTGTGGGGAAGGGGGTTTGTGCAGCACATGGCCTCTCCTTTGTCCTGGGACAGTGGGCAAATACTAAGGGGAATCTGCCACTCTTAAAGCCCCTAGAAAATGTACCTTGCTTTTAATACAAACTGCCTGATTCCAAGCCTGTTTTCCTGGCACATTTTGGGTGTCAGGAATTTACTATGGGAAAGTTGCAGCGAGCAGAATTTTTTTTTTTTTTTTTAATTTCTTTTTCCACTGTGGAAATGAACGCCACAAGGAAGTTGCAGCCCCTGTCCCAGGCTTACCTCATGCTTTGTAGAGCACACCTGTAGTGGTGAGTGTTCAGTGGAGTTCAGGAGGCTGCAAACACCTAACCAAAGGTCATGGCCAAAGGGAGATGCGAGTTAACAGTTAACTAGGGTGAAATCCTGGATAGAGGACTTTGAACATTAAGAGGGTCAGATCTCAAGGAGATTTGGGATTAGCAGCAGAGGAGAGTTGAGGATTAGAACCTGTTTCTCAAATACGCAATGCTCTCCAGTGAGTTAAATGCCTGAAATTCCCTTCACACTGGAGAGGAATAGTTCAGGACCAGGACTCGAAGGACTCGAGTGCCCATAGCATTTACACTGCTGGTGAGATTCCTACATCAGCCAGTGGGAAATACTCAGGAGAAGGGGACCTCTGAATACCTCCCTGTGAAACTCACACAGAGCCACGAAGTGTTTGCTTCTGGGCTTAGGTAACACATTTGGCATCGACATCTAAATTAGTGTTGTCAGTGAAAATATGCCTGGGAGATGAGCTTTAAATACTTCTTTAAATACTCACCCAGTGCTGGAGAGCCCTTCCATGGAAGATGGGTCTGGGCCTTTGAACACAGAGTGCTGTGAGAAACTTGGGGCAGGAAGGCAAGGGCAAAAAATGTGCTCTGCCCAGCCTCTGAAGGGTGAGCCACTGTGTAAGCAAGCAGAAGTGCAGAATTTCTGGTGTGGAATTAGGGCTTGTACCTCGGGAACACCAACTGAGCTTGGATACTAGAGAAGGGGTCCCTGACTCACTGATGTTAAATACCTATAAGCACTCCTGAGAGCTCCCTTCTGCTGGCTACATCACGCCTGGAAAATTGGGTTTTGAAAGTCATCCTGACAAAAGCCCCACCTGATTTCTGGACGAGGAGGCAAGGAGGGAACGGAGCCCACCCAGAGCAGGGGGGCACGAAAAGGCACCAGACCTCGTGGCGCCTCTGGAAGCATTCCCCAGGAGCTGTGGGCACTTAGAGCATCTGACGTAGCCGAGGAGGGCAGGCAGAGCTTGCCTGGGTTGCTCTCACCAGCACGGGCGCCAGCAGTCTGCACAAGTTGCACTTTGGTGCCTGAGTGCTGTTTTGGATCTCTCCCAGAGCTGCTGCACGGGCAGGCTCTCCGTGGACACTCGGCAGGGATGGGGATGCTGTGCCTGCATCCACAATGACATCTCTGAATGGGTGCCTTCTTCCCAGGCATGAGCTGTGGAAGCCAGCTCAGGTACCCAAGTGCAAGGTGTGTGTTGAGCTCTCCCAGTACATGGAAAGCAGCTTTTTACAACATAGTATGGGAGTATTCAGCAGCACCGGGCCATCACAAAGGCCCTCAGGCAGCAAAGAAGTGAATCCAAACAACTTGACAAGGAGGAATTTCTCAAACAGGGCTCTGGAAGTTTCCTTGGAAGAATTGCCAAGTCCTGCTACTGCAGCTTAGCAGGTTCTCTCCCATCCTCTGACCCTCTGGAGCCAGCCCTGTGCGTGAGATGTTGAGCTGCATTTCCCTGACTTGCTTTTGGCATGTCCTCTGTGCTGCCTTATCAGCGTTCTCCGTGATTTCCTCTAGATATTGTGGAGCTGAGTAAGCCCAATGGGACATTAGTGACAAGAAATACATACCTTTTTAAAAATATTTTTCATAGTAAAGATATGGATTTTTAATTCCTGCCTCTGCTGCAAATGAGACTTGTGTTTTCCTTGCTCTCACTCAGTCTCTTGGCACTGCTGTGGTGGTCAGTGGATTGGGGAGGTTTTGTCAGTGCTAAAGAATCTGTTGCAGAAATCAGGGCTTGGCCAAAAAAAAAAAATTATAAAGATGTTTTATTAACCCTCTAATGAATTAAGGCAGAAATCATTGTCTCTGGCCTTGGTTCATCTGCAGGGACACCTCCCACTGTCCCAGGCTGCTCCAAGCCCCAATGTCCAACCTGGCCTTGGGCACTGCCGGGGATCCAGAGGCAGCCACAGCTGCTCTGGGCACCCAGTACCAGCCCTGCCCACCCTCACAGGGAGAAATTCCTTCCCAATATCCCATCTAAACCTGCTCTCTTTCACTTTGAAGCCATTCCCCCTTGTCACTCCATGCCCTCACAAACAGTATCTGTCCTCAGATGTGGAGTGGGGTTAGTTTTGGTGATCAATTACAGATGCCTTGTGATCCAGTCCAGCATCCATCCTTGGGGCCAGCTCCAGCAATCACCACTTGGCCAAACAGAGACTCCAAACTGCTGTATCAAGGTGTTGGCTTGAGATGGGGGTGAGGAGAGTGCTCGAAGACACAGAGCATTCAAGGGAACGTGGAAAGATATCAATAAGCGGAGAGAGAAACTGCTGGGGAAGGCAATGCCCAGCAGAAGGGAACTGGGAACAAATAGACCACACATGCAGGCAGGCCTGTGAAGGAATTTGGAGGTGAGGATAAATTTAGCTTGAGGCAGAAGCTAAGAGGAGATGTACTTGGGGGAGCTGGATGGTCAGAAATGAAGTGAAAGGTTCCTTTCAAATGACGGCGTGCAAAATCAGAAATCACAATACCAAAGCAACGGATAAACTCTTCCAGAAAACTCCTCCAGCCTTTAGAGGAAGGCAGGCCCAGAAGTCTCCAGACTTCTCCTTGGCCAAAGAACACTCCTTTCACCCTGTCTCTGCTGAGACCACTTCATGGTTTCTTGCTCAAGCTTCTCGCAGGAGAAAGAACCAAATCCTGTCCTCCTCACGGTGTGATGATAAGCCTGCAGTGGAGTTAGGCAGGATTTATTTTAATTGGACTTTTTCACTTTTTTCCTGGCACTTTAAAGTTTATGAACGGAAAGGATCAGTCTGACTCAGAGACTGGGCTACTTCCAAACATTAATCTTAGCTGCCATATGCTAATGCAGCTTGGCTCTGGTGTGTTCTATGGTGTAAATATGTCTGCACCTTTCATCTCTGGTGTCAGAGGCCACTCAAGGGAACATGTCAGACTTTTGGACAGATTGTGATTGCCTGACATGCAATCTGCCAGCATTGGATGAGGTTCTGGGAGGAAGAAAGTCTAGAAAACATCCATATCGTGTTCTCTTGAAGTTCCTGTTTTATCTTTCTGCAATATTGGTTGCCAAAGTTATGATGCCCAGGGAAATTCTTTGGCCTGTGCTGGCTCTGGAATCTGCACACAGATTTTGGTTATTCCAGTTCTGAGCTGTAGGCAATAAACCTTGGAATATTGGGTTGGGTTCAGTGGTACAGTATTTAGCCCCTTCTGTTTTGGTTGGCTTCGTAGTGTGGATATAACAAACATGTAAAAATGACTGTCCTGCTCATCATGACTTTTCCAGCACTGAAACATGATTCTCTCATCCTTTGTGTTTCACTTTCTTCCATTCTTCATCCCAAATGTTTCCATTCTACTGATTTCAAATTTCATTCACTTTTTGAGGGCGTACACTGAAAGTGTTTGGTATTTCTCTGTCCTTTCCTCATCTTCTTACTCACACACTCACTCACTCTCTTCCCTGAAATCATCGTGGGAACAACCATATTAAAACAAAACAAAACAAAACAAAACCCAAAAAAAAAAAAAAAAAAACCACAAAAGCAACAAACCATAAAACAAAGAGAACTTTCCAGTTCTACTTATTCCAATGGAATTTCCCTGATGTCCTTTTTTCCATATCAGTGGATGTTTTGTTTTGCTGGTGACAGTGGTGTGAACAGCATGAGGAAGAAAACTTTGTTACAGAGCAGTCACTGAAGCCAACATTAGCCTAATGAAACTGATTCTCCTTGATTCCCTCTCAAGCCTATGTGCAGGAGAAGGTCTCCTCCAGAGGTAAGTCAGAGCAGAAATCTCATTCCATGCAGGATATAGGCTGTCCACAGAGATTAACTTAAACCAGAAATTTAAAAGCTTAAAGAGGTTGAAATCCACTCTTGTTTAGGGGAGTCAGAGCAGACAAATACCCAATCCCAAAGTTGTAGGCTTGTTACTGACATGGAGAAGAATGTTCTCAGTTGAGTAACCACTGGTTTATGGTGCAGGACAACATCCCTCAGCCCTCTTCCGATTTTCTAAGCAGTCCTGAGCAGGGAGCCCTGTGGTCCTGGTTGATGGATGGGAAATGATGTAAATCGTGATGTTAATTCACACAAGACCTTTCTCCAGGAGCACAGAGATTTGATGGACACCAAACTACAGCCAGCAAAGCCTTGCAGATGAGGTGTAGAGGGTGAAGCAGGAGAAACTCAGCTTTCCCACGCTGCAGAGAAATTTCCTGGGTGTCTTTTACATTTTGTTATTTCCCCACTCTCTGCAAGAGCCTGGACGTTGGGGACATGGGAGTGACGGAGGACGCAGCGCGTCCCCTCGCCATCGGGAGCCTCGTCACAGTGACAAGGCAGAGATGAGTCATGGCTGGAGCTGCTTCATGTAAATGAGGAACCTCTGGTGTTCCCCTGGTGCCCGTGGGGCCACGTAAAGTTCACGTAAGTGGCGTGTTCCCATGTCCCCACCGAGGCAGGGCAGGGAAATGGGGTAAGGTGGCTGTGGTTCCCCCAGAGAGGGCAATAATTGGCCAAAACTGGTGCTGAAGCTGAAAGTGAACCCCTGGAAGGGAAAGTTCCTTCCCAGAAGCAGCGCCTGGAGAAAATTTTCTGTTGCCTTTTGCTGTTAATTGCAAAAGTGATTGAGCCACTGATGGTAAATGCTGGGGGGAAGTAAAGAATTTCAGCAGAGAGTTCTCTCGCTGTGAAATCACTCAGGTTTAGTAAGATTTATGGGTCATCTGTAACACAGCTGAGAATCTGATTCAGGAATAAATGAGGAAAGGTCCTGCTGCTGAGTGGCACGATGCTGCAGTCCCTGTCCTGGTGGTCTTGTGTGGGCAGCACATCCCAGGCAGGAGCACCAAGGGGGAGGAGTGGAAGTGTGAAAAAGCAGCGCAGCGAAATCGTGTCTGTCCAAAGCCACAGAAAATATTATTTCAGGTGGAGGGCCAAACTCTCTGACTCACCCCCTCAAAAAGCACGTTGAAATTTACTGAAGACAATGGAATTAATCTAGTGTAGAAGTAATGTGAGGGAGAATGGCAGCCTCCAAAAACGCTGGTCCGAGGGTGCTGTGATTCATGTGGACACTGCCCTGCTGCAGGTGACTCCAGGCAGCCAAGAGATGTGAAAAGACTGACAAGCCTGAAAGACTTTCTCTTGCATTAATTGTGTTCCTTCACATCAGAAGGAAGATTTAATTGACTCCAGTGGGAGTTTTGCTTGAGTAGGGATTTAGGAGCTGAAGTGAGAGATGAAAAATAAAATGTACCTTGCTAGTGCAGTGCTCACAAAAGTGACTCCCTTCATTTCCTCTAAGAGAGATGCAAAAGACTTCCTTTAAATAATTTCAGAACCCATATCACTTTTTTTGGTCAGTGTTCAACGTGTTTCCTCTTATAAATTATTTTCTTTATCTGAAGATACTATCTGTCTCACTCTACAAAAGTTTTCTCATGCCTTACAGTCATCCAAATTTGATAATGCTCAGTACATTTAATTACCTCTTTTTCATTTTTTTTTTCCCTTAGCTGGTTCAGACACCTACCTCTTTTAACCCTACCCTTGTTAGCATTGCAGCCACAGCACCCATGTGTGCTTTGACTTCCAGACAGGCCTGCAGTAAATTTCCCAGGCAGGTGATGGATTGATGCAACTCTCATTCCTCACTGAATTTAAAGGTCAGTCTTATAATGCTGAGAGGTCCTCCATGAGCTAAGTCCTTCATGTGTTTTTGCTCTTTTCATTACCTGTTCCCCACTCTGTCCCACAGTGTAATGGCTGATAATTGAGCTCTTTTCAATGGTGTGGCTCCTGCTCCATTGAAGGCAGGAGTTTTTTCTCAGCAGAAAGCTGACTCATAAGGATGCTGCCTTCTATCCTTAGGAAAAGTGAGTCACTAATGGATTTTTCATTATACATTCAAGTACCATGGACTGAAATTTTGTTCTACCAGTCTCGTCTTGAGGTAGTATTTGGAAGCCTTTTTGATTTGGTATTTTAGTTATAACTCAGCGAGGCTCTTGAGATACAAAAGATGCTGCACATGGAGCTGGTTTGAATTATATGCTGTAAGTATTCCCATTTACCTCAGCAGTGCCGTGGTTTCAGTCTGTGCTGTGTCCTTCCTTAGCTAAAATGCCATAAAACCCTTTTACACCTGCATCAAGTTCAGCATCTGTTTTCAACAGACATAAAGAGTTGAGAGTTGGTTTTCAAAGCTGAGAAAGCTGAGGCATAACTGAAATAATATGAATCCCATTGCCTCTATTGCATTAATAGAAATAGTCCATTTTTTCAGGCAGTAATAATTTGGTTTTCCATCAGAGAAGCAGTGAATATTCACCACTTCACAATGGCCCACAACAGAAAGTTAAATATTATTGTTTCTATTTAATAAATAAAGGAATTAAATTTAGGGGAGATTAAGTTGTGATAGGGAGGCAATGGGATTATTGTGGATGGAACCCAGGAGCCCTATATGGGTTTTCTCCCAAAAGTAACAATATTTTGCATCAAAGACTTTGCTGCATTTACAGTCACTGCTGTTTAATTTTGAGTGGTGTCCATGTGAAGGAGATCTGGGAAAATCTGTGTAGATTTGCCATTCACCCGTTTTTGCCTGTCCACGTTGCATTCTGTTAAACTCCCTTTGCAGAGGGTTTTAAGGGGGAAGTCTGAACCTCTCTGCTGCTGGCTGCAGCTGTTATTTAAAGCTGTGTTATGTGTGATGAGGATGCAGAAGGGATGCTGTTGGGTGGCAGCTTTGTTCTCCATCGCGCAGAAGTGGCTGTGCTGCAACGACAAGTTTGTAAATCACAGGTAGTTCCGTTCTCACACCACCCAATAACCTCACAATCTCTCTGTCAGCTTCCTGAGGGCCTTGGGAAGCTATAATCTGCGATAAAAATGGGAGTTGGAATGTTACGTGGATATCAAAGCTGAAAAGTTGGGGCTGGATGACCTTTTCATTTTGGGCAAGTGCACTCATTTCCTTTGCGCTGCTTCGCTGTTTCCTCCTGGAGCTCGGCATAATAGGAAATCCTCCAGGATTGTTCTCCTTAATCAGTGGCTCCATTGTGCCGGCTTCTGTTCCTTTCAGGAGCAGTTTTCCTCGTGGAGCATCACTCTGTGCTCTCAGGCATCAGTGCCCCACAAACTCAGGCAGATTTCAGCCGAGAGCACACCAGGGGCAGTGTGCTAAATTCAGTGAGCTGTCAGAGTAAAGAAACAGCCCTCTGATTTTCAGTTCAGAAAAAAAAAAAAAACTCACATAAAAAACCCTCACTGGATTTTACAGTGACATTTCCCAGTGCTTGTGACTAGGCTTAGATGAATAATGAAAATGAGTGGTTCGTAAATTTAGATTTCACTTCATTTCCATACGTGGGGGTATGTCATTTGTTGTCATGTCCCTGCTAGTATTTGCATAGTCATCTGGCAATTATAAAGCAGGCATATGAATCTTTAGGACAAATAACTTCACCAGAAATACATTCTGGAATGCCTGGTAATTATGACTAGCACATCACTTTTCATTTTCTTTTTCATTCCTCTTTGTCATGCAGTCAAGAATTTCCACGCTGTGGCTGTACAGCCCAAACTGCAGATGGTGCAGCATTTGTATGCACACATCTTTCTCAAAATTAGGCAAGTATTTAGAAATAAAAGATGCACTGGCAATCGCCTAAAACTGTTTGGGAAATAAAAGTAAGGCTGAAGTTGCCAAAAAAGATTATTTGTGTTGTTAACCTCAGCTTTGTAAAGCACAACATAAACAAAAACAGTGGCAGGTCAGTTCTCAGGAAAAGCTGAGGCTTCACCAAGCCTTATCTTCTGTTTCCTGTTGCAGCACGGAGGTGTTGACATCATGTTCCTGCACATGCAACATGCAAAAACAAAAAAAAAAAAGCTCAGGGTTCATCATTCTGGTTTTGGCACAAATAATAAAACAACTTTTGCTCGTTGCTACTGATTTTCTGGTGTCCTGTTTCCTCCACTGGAGTCGGTGTCTGAGGGGAGCAGGTGTTTCACAGCACACCCAGTTTTTTTGGCCTCTTATGGCTTGCAATAAAAACCAGCAGTGTTCAGGGGGCTTTGGGCACTGCGTGACCCATTCCTTAGGCACAAAGTTCCATGGGAAGGGCTCGTGTGCCAGCACGGTTGACAAAAACAGTGTAAGCCCCAGGACAGCCCTTCATGCATTTCCACTGGAGTCAAATCTCCAGGGAAATGAGGTTAGGGATGGTGATGATGATGATAATAGCAAATAATGCACGCTCCCCTCGGATCTTGGCTGCCTGTCAAGACAGACTTCCTGATGAGAAGATGCATCTGTCTGTCTCCAGCCCCTTCAAGGTATCTGCAAGGCACCTTTTTTTTTTTTTTTTTTTTTTTTTGCAATTACAAAGGACTGCAGATGAGGACATGCCCCATAAGAAGCAATCCAGCAGCATTTGTCCCAGACTTCTGTCTCTCATTTCCATAATCACTCTCATCTCAACTCCTCAGACATTAGCAAGCCAAATGTCAGAACAGCTCTGTCAAGTGCTGGCACTGGTGGCAGTGGCAGCCCAGGACCCTCCAGGTTTTTCCTTTTGCTGCTTGTGCTGTGCCTTGTTTGATGAGATGAGGGGGGCACAGGGAAGAGATGGGGGTCAGGGAGTGGATCTGTTTGCTTCCACTCTGCCAGAGCACTTTGCCAAGGGCTTCTTCATGGAGTTTACAGAAATCACCTGCCCCAGCCATGCTCCACTGGGGAGGGGGCTCTGTGCCAGCTGCTGAACATGACAGAAGCAAACCCACGGTGACATTGGTGGCTTTCCTGTTGCTGGCAGTGCCACGGAGAAGAGAGGAAGGGCAGCCCCGTGGGGAGCACTGGGTTGGTTGACAAAGGTCTGGGCTCACCCCAGAACACTCTCCTGTCCAGTCCTTCAGCTTCCCCTGGCTCTGTTCCTCCCAGGAAAACGGGACCAGCTGTGCTCCCCTTCCTCCTGGGTGCTGTACAGGTCATTCTGCTTTCTAAGAGAGCAAACCCCATCCCAGTTCCTCTCTAAGACAACAAATCCCATCCCAGTTCCTCTCTAAGCGAGCAAACCCCATCCCAGTTCCTTTCTAAGAGATCAAACCCCATCCCAGTTCCTTTCTAAGACAACAAATCCCATCCCAGTTCCTTTCTAAGAGAGCAAACCCCATCCCAGTTCCTTTCTAAGACAACAAATCCCATCCCAGTTCCTTTCTAAGAGAGCAAACCCCATCCCAGTTCCTTTCTAAGACAACAAATCCCATCCCAGTTCCTTTCGAAGAGATCAAACCTCATCCCAGTTCCTTTCTAAGACAACAAACCCCATCCCAGTTCCCTTCTAAGAGAACAAATCCCATCCCAGTTCCCTTCTAGGACAAATCCCATCCCAGTGCACTGGCTTTTCCACAGGAACCCCTCCTTTGCCACTGCAGGCAGCACCAAATGGAATTCCAGAAAATGATTATGCAAGATAAACAGGCTTTGGCAATAGCAGGAGAGTCCTCCCCCCAACAGGTGGACTTTGTGTGAGAGCAACCAAACTCTGCACCTCTCAGGGCACACAGGTAGCACTCAAAAATATCTTTTCTGCCAAAGTCCAAATGGAAGTTGGTATTTGCCATGGTTTGGGATCACAGTAACCTTCTGCACACTCCTATCTAATCCTGTACTCACTCAAGGTTGGGCTAAATGTTTGTTTGTTTTGGTTATTCTTGACATATTTGATAATGAGGAGCCAAATGCTGCTTGGCCCATCCTCTCTCTCTCTTGGGCTGGTTTATTGCTGCTGATTCTCATCATTTTATCCTTGGTCTCGTGACATGCAGCCACTCAGGTTTAGTCACATCTACCATTCTGTGTCACCTATTTAAATTATGTACAAAGGAAAATAATCTTTGTTCAAGGTATTTGCTCTCAATTCTTTTTTCAAGAGCTGCTGATTATCAGTGTTGTAAAATGAGATGATGTTTCATGTCATTATTGCTAGAAAGTGACTCTAGATTCATTCTCATTAATTATTTTGTCCCAGATACACTAAATGAGCAGGATTTGTCCCTCTGGTCTCTTCTAGAAAAGTTTCTCAAGCGCACAGAGCACGAGCAGAGCAACAAGCATGAAACCTGTAGATCACTCTCAACTGAAATTTGAAATTTTAGAGGAGCTTTGCTACATATTTCCTGTTGATAGCCCCTGAAAACCTGGATGATCTCATCCTTAGATTGCACGGAGCTGTCAGATAGAAACAGAAAGTTGTCTCCCAGGATGTCACAGTGAAAGTGGCAGCTCCCCAAGCCCAAGAGATGCTCAGGGCTGTGAGAATGAGGGGTGGTCCCCGTTGTGCCTTCAGGATATTTGAGAGAGGAAGGGGAAAGGAGTGATCCTGGCACCTCCAAGGAAGCCCCAGTGGGAAATTTCCTGGCAGACAGAGCAGCTTTAGGACTGCACTGGGTACATCTGTCACTTCACCTCCCTTCCTACTGCATGGTGCTGTAATGGCCAGGTAAACTCACTCATGCCAGAGGATTTTCTTTCTCAGCCTTTGAAAACAAAGTTAAATATAACCATTCTTCTCCTACAGACAGAGAAACTGAGGCACGGAGGATCTGAAGGAAGGTTGGGCTGCACATCACAGGCAGTAAATCCCAGGTGTCCTGATTTCCTCTCATCCAGATGAATCCCTAGGACTCACCATCTCCTGTAATAAAGCTTAGCTCAGAGACTTACTCCAAAATGTAATTGATATGCAAAGTGCTTTGATCCCCTTTGATGGAAGATTCTGTGTAATTTGCTATCATATTTTAAATTAATACCTCTAACTGTTCTCCAGCAGTAAAACTAAATACAGATAATTCATTTTCTATTTTTGGGGAAAAGAGTGAGTCTTTTACTCCAGGAGTTTTAGGTTACAGTCATTTTCAAGAGGAGGGCTGTGAGGTTGCTGCTGCTGTTGAAACACTTTAAAAAGTGAGGATTAACAAACATACAGTGTGTTCTGGGATCCTGGCTCTGGAGGGGTGAGTTCCCCCCCCGAGGATGACTAACAGCAGGATGTGGGACATAATTTGCATGTTCTCTGCCTCTGCTGCAATCATTTGTGTATTGGATACTTGAATTATACATTACACAGAAGGTTGCCCACTTGCCAAGCTGACAGCCTTGCTGAGCAGAGCACAGCCCTGGACAGGGGGCTGATGTTATTTCAAGAAATGCTCAGTGCTGGGCTAAAATAATAAATAAATAAATAAATAAATAAATAAATAAATAAATAAATAAATAAATGTGTATGAGAGGGGAATTTGTCACTTCAGGGATTGTTTACTCATTCTGACCAAGCTCCTGCTAACTCTGACTTTCACCTTTTCTGCATCTGCTTCTGTTCTTTTCCTGAGGTGAGTTTGATGCTGCTGGGAGGTGACAGAAGCCATCCCTACACGCTCCAGTGCTCCCTCTCCCAGGAGATCCAGCCCAGGCAGGGGCAGATTCCCCCTGCTCTGCCTGCTGAGGCTGCCTCTGATATTTCACAGAAACCCCAGGTGAGAAGGAACCACCGTGGGTCACCTGGCTCCAGCAGGGCCATCCCAGGGCACAGGATTGCATCCAGAAAATTCTGGAATATCCCCAGTGAGGGAGACTCCATCCCCTCTCTGCTTTCTGTTCAGGGCTGGGTGCTGCACAGGAAAAAAAAGTTCTTCCTCATCAGTTTCTATTCATTGCTTTTTGTCCCTGTTTCCAAAGGAGACAAGAGAATTTCCAGCTCTCATTGCAGCCTGCTTGAACGGTTCTTCACTGACAGAAAGACATCAGGGGTGTTTTTTCTACTCTTTTGCTCAGAAAAAAAACCCAAACCCCAAAAACTCTAATAAACACCCACAGAATCATTTTTGTAGATCTCCTGTCCAGGCCAGACCTCACAGCATCTCCCACTGCAGTCAGCCTCTCTGAGAAATCACCCTTCACAAACTGAAATCCCATTAGAGAAGCAGTGATAACACTTTTCCCCTTCAAAATATTACTTTTTTTTCTGGCAGTACTGACCGCAAGAAAACAGATGAAAAAAAGGAAGTGATTCAAAGCTAAGTGACAGAGTGCACTCATCTATCATCTGATCAGCTTTCTTTTGGTGGTCACACTACCTTGCTGTGCCCAGGCTTGAAACTTAAGGTCTATGTCCTCCCAAATTCTGCTTCCCATGCAAAAAATATTTTTAGTAACAGGTTCCAGTAGGCCCTGTGCCTTTCCTCTGGATTTGGATTGGTCACAACTGGACAACCCATGGCAGTGGGGACTATTTTATCAACTGCATTTTTCCAAAACCTGTTTTTTCAATTTGGGTCCATCAGAAAGATGTGAACAATTTTTCTTTGGTATTTTCACAGAGAGCTCAAATCTTTTGGTTGAGAATTGTTCATTCACATTTCCCCTTCCCTTCTTTTCTCTTCCACTAAACCCATGGTTTCAAAATCTGCATTGAAGCAGCAGAAGTCCATTGAGAAGCTCGGATCCATTCCCTGTGGATTGATATTTCCCTCTCCCCCGTGCTCTGCTGGATGACAGTCAGAGCTTTCAGTACAAAACGTGTTAGGATGGGTAATGCAAGAGCTTCTTATTTTACTGAAGTCCCCAGTGCCTCCAGGGCAGGTGGATTTCTGGGGAGCTGGCCTCATAAACCCTGTCAGCAGAAATCAGAACCTCTCCTCTTGCCGTGGAACTGCAGTTGCCTGCTCTCCTTCTCCCTGAGCCAGGCTCCTGCCTGATGGAACTCAGCGTTTTCCCATTCATTCCAACCAGCTATTTCCAAACAGATTCCCAAGAAAACCATGGGCACTCCTGACCTGCCCCAGGTGCAGTGCTTGGCATGGAACGTGCTGCTGCCAGTGGCCCTCTGGCCCCCACAGCGACTCCATCCAATATTCCAGTGGATTCCAGGGAAGCTGCACTCATTTACTCCAGGCAAGAGCCTGGCTCAGGGCACCAATTCAGATATTTTGTCACTTTATAAACAAAAGTCATCGTTTTTCGGCGTAATGTGCCATCCTCCTGTTTCTAAGTAAAAGATACATCGCCAAACCCTCAGGGGGAAGGGCTGTGTGAGTAATAGCAATGGCAGAGTCTGCATCCCAACCAGCTTGCCAAACAATATTCCAAGAAAATACTCCTAAGTTACAGCAGTTGCGTAAGGGTGATTATTATTTTTGAAGCCCAGAAAACCAAGTCCAGTTGCTAAAAAAGCAAACACATATTTTTAGCCTTGCTGGTCTCTTGATCTCAGACTAATGAGAACCATCTGCACTGGGCCTGGCTGACGTTCCTGGTAAATAACCTTTCACTGCAACATTCCAGATGTTTCAGAGGCTTCTCTGTGGAGCAGCGTTTGTCTCCCTGCCTGTCAGTCTCCCTTTCTCCCTTTCCTGTCCATGTTTACTTCAGGAATATGTATTCCTTTAGTAAAAAGTGGGGTTTTTTGCTAAAAATAGATGCTCAGGATTTTTTTGGCTAATCTTCGTTGGGGTTCTCTGCTTGCCGGCAGAGAATTAAAGCTCCTGGTCCTCAGTGCCAGTGCTGAAAGATCAAATTGGAGATTCGAGAAAGGAGCTACAAGATCTAGACTGAAAAACAAACCAGAAATCAGCTGGAGATGGGATTTGTACCTCATCTTGATCCCTCTGAGGATTCCAGCTATTGAACAGACACGTTTCTTTTGGTATTGAGAAATTCAAACGTGACAAACTTTTACAGACACACAAATGTACTTTTTTTTTTTTTCCTCAACAAGATATCTCACTAGAAAACCTTTGCAGCTCATTATGTAAAGGAGTCCTGTGGTTTGCTTTGCTGCCTCTGCTGTGATATATCCTGGTGCTGGATGTTTCTTAGGCAAAGAAATCATCCCCAGACACGTGGGTCGCTTTTTGTCCCAGCCAAGCTGAGCTGAGCCAGGCTGATGGAAGGGAAATAAGAGGATTTAAAACCATCCTTTGACCCTTCTGTTATCTCCACCTGGAGCCTGCCTGAAACCTGATGTGTTACAGCTTCATTAATGCTGTAACTTGGGCTGGGGTTCACTTAGACAAGAGAAGCTCTGGTGTCAAAGCTCCTCCTCGGGTCTGTGAGCTGCTCATCCACTCACAGTGTGCTGCTCAGGAGTCATGAATCCTTCCTCAGCAGTAATTACCCTGGAAAATGCACTCTCCAGTGGGTAATTCCTTTCTTTTCGAAGCCTCATGTCACTGCTTCGGTGTAAAAGCTCTGGAAGGTACAGGAGAGTTTGTCTGGCTTTTTCTGAAGGGTTTGGGGCTGTGAGGCTCCTCAGTGCTCTGCTTTAAGTGGGGCATTGTGATGGCAATTGCAGCAAACGCTGATTTTCCGAGGTTCTGTGGGCTGGGACACGCAGCAGAGCCCAGCGCAGGGTTTTAGCAAGCGCTCCTTTGTTCTTTTGTTGCCTGTTATCAAATTTATTTCATAACAAAGGTTTCCTGGGCTTGGGGGTTTTGTGTGTGTTAATACTGGTAATATGATTTAAATATTCTGATGATTCATTTTCACTCCAGAGAGCTGAATCAGCCATGTAGAACATAACTTGCTTCTCCCAAACCGTTACCTTTTTCATCCTTTCTCGTCATTTCTATAAGGGTGTGATTCATGTTCCTCTTGTATTTACCATTTGAGAATGTGCCTCACTCCTTCAGCTATTTTCACTTCTTGTTCCTCTTTTTCAATTAAAAAAAAATAATGAAGAAGAAACAAAAGTGGTTGCTGATTGATAAGGCACATCCCACTGGTGAACCTGGCAGGTGAGCTAAACCTGAGTTGGACAGACAGGAAAAAAAGAGGGAAAAACTGTCTTGAATTATTAAATTGATCAGAGGCCAAATGGAGAAGTTCAGCCCCTGGCTCACATTTCCCACATTTTTGAAATCCTGTGTGTTCAAGTCAGGGGCTCTGTTCAAATAAATGTGCTCAAACATATCCAGTATAATGATTTCCTTTTTTGAGTGTTTAACAGAAGTCCCTTATTTATTCAGTTATTCAATTCAAGTTTGTTTTTTCTCCAGCCTGTTTATGGTTGTGACTGGCTCAACCCATTAACTGGGGGATGGCAGTGTTAATTATTGATTGACCTGATTGCACGAGAGCATTCTCAGAGATGGTTGTAAGATATATAAAAACATAAGGAAATAACTGTGCCAGGCCTTGGGAAAACACTTGGATTCTTGTCCTCAATTTCCATGTGAGACACTGTGCTTCTCAGTGGTGAGATCAGTTTGAAATTCAGAGAGCATCTCTTGCCTTCCTTCTGACACTGCCAGCCTCACCAGACCCAGGGCCCTCCTCCAGGTGAGGCTGGGACCATCTAGGTGAGGTTAGCACTATCCTGGTGAGGCTGGGACTGTCCAGGTGAGGCTGGGAGCATCTAGGTGAGGCTGGGACTATCCAGGTGAAGCTGAGATCATCCAGGTGAGGTTAGGACTATCCAGGTGAGGCTGGGATAATCCAGGTGAGGTTAGCACTATCCAGGTGAGGTTAGGACCATCCAGCTGAGGCTGGGACCATCCAGGTGAGGCTGGGACCATTGAGGTGAAGCTGGGACTATACAGGTGAGGTTAGGACCATCCATCTGAGGCTAGGACCATCCAGGTGAGGCTGGGACTATTGAGGTGAAGCTGGGACCATACAGGTGAGGTTAGGACCATCCAGCTGAGGCTGGGATGATCCAGGTGAGGCTGGGACCATCATGGGGCTCTCTGGCTGCTCGTGCCCTCCAGGAGATGCCACACTCAAATGGAAGTCTCCCCCAGTTTGCAACCATTTCCATTTTAGGGCTCCCCTCATCCTTCTATGGGTGGCTTTTTTGGGATTTTAATGTGAATGGAGTTCTTTACACCACAGCAGCTGTACAAAACACTGTCTCAGAAGTGTATTCATGTGAGCATCCCTTGGGCTGGGCCTCTCTCTAAATAGAGCTCTGGATTTTGAGCAGCGGCCGAGGTGAAATCACAGCTGGAGACAGGGTCCAAGAGCCACAGGGCATCTGTCCACACACGTGGTCACCCTTCAGGAGAAACATCCCATGTTTGGGCAAATTCATTTGAGCCAATGCTGCTGTGTGACCTCACTCCTCATCCATCCCCACCAAGAAACAGTTTGTCCAACACTTCGGAGGACAGCAGGAAACTGGACTCACCTGGAGGTTTCACAGCAAGGCCATGACATCAGCTCAGCCCTGAGTTTTATCAAGTGGCCCCTGAGCAAGGTAGGAGCGTCGGGAGTGGTCATGGCAAAGCATTTCAGGGACAAAGAAATGGATCATCAGATCCCTCTCCTGGATCTCACAGCCTGTCCCCCTCGAGTGGCGGAGGTGACTCACCTCACCCCGTGTGCTCTCCTGGAAACAGCACCCTGAGCCAAAGTTTGGCTTTTTCCACAGCCTGGAGGTTTTCATATCCCAAACAGCCAACTGTTCTTCTCCCCTATGAGTAATGCTGTGTTTTCACTGACCGCTGTTACACACACATCACCTCCCTCCATCACATGAGGGAATCGTGTCATTTTGCAAACATTGTCACAAACTGCAGGGCACAGAATGAATAAGCAGTTCTGTATTTACCAGCACAGAGAGGGGTGGGGGATATTTTTTAACAGTTATGGTTCAAACACCACGGTTGGTTATAAACACCTTGGAAGTTCAGGTTAAGAAAGCACAGAAAAAGGAATGAGGGTAACAAAGGGACTCAGCTGGAATATGTGCAGTGTAATATCCACTGGAATTTCTTTGTGCCTTGCTTTCCTCACAAGTTTCTTTATTTCTTGACATGCTCACATGAAGGGTCACTCTTGGGTCCCCACATTGAGTTACTCCATAGTCCAGGAATGCAGGAATCGTGTTTTTTGATAACAGAAACCTCACTTTCTTTCGGACAGTTTCCAGTTGCTTTTGCTGTTACATGTTCCCTTTCTGTCCCCTCAGCAAATAACCCCTTTTAACGCCATTAGATGTGGGACAAATTTAGACCCAGAGGATGGCAGAAGTGGCACAGATGAGCAGTGGAAGTACAGCAGGAGGATTTCCCTTGATTCCGGCACTTAGCGCAGGACTTCAGGAGGAGACAGAAATGCCTTTCCATCAGCTCTGCAGCTTTCAGCCCTCTATTATCCCAAGCTTTAGCCGCCTAAAGTTCTTTGTGAGTTAGGAGAAGTTGTTATGTGTGAAGATGAAATTCTTTCTCACAGCAGCTGGTCACACTGGCTTCACAGACCCTTCCCTGGTGGGAAGAGATGGAACCACAACGAGTGGAGAACAGATCTGTGGTGGCTCCAGGACAGGGAAAAGATGCCAAACTCCAGCTCTATCCCTTCCAGTTCTGTTCTGTCCTAATGGGCAGAGTAATCCCAGGATCAACATCATCCTCTCGTGTGCCACGTCTGTTTATGACGCCTCCACCCCACTGGAAGGAAAAAAAGATCAGAAGAACAACCTGCAAATGGCAATGCCTCAGCATCTCTTATCTCAGTCCTTATGAGAGTGGATGTTCTGGGAATCTGAAGCTCTTACAGAGTCACTGCGCCCACAAAACGCTGACATCACCTGACAGGCAATGAACCCGGGGCTCGTGTTCCTGGGGAGGAGAACACTCTCCTCTCCCTGCTCCTCAGTGCGAGCTACGTCATTTGTTTTTTATTCAAATTCAGCCTCCTCCCACGGAAGCCTTGCCTTGCCCTACCAGCCATCGGGAGATGTTATTGAGAAAATACCCGCCCCAGCAATAGGAAGAATAATTTCCCATAAGTATATTTTATTGTGTATCTAATGCCTTTCATCTTGAAGTAGGAGAACTTTACAAATACAGCGATTTTATTGAATAAATACCCTTATGCCTAGTGCAAGGCATGATTCATAGCAGATTAATAGAGGCAATTAAATGTAAGATTAAATTGCCTAAACTGTTTGCCCTACTAAGCTGATCCCAGAGCTGTGAAGTGTATCAGTGCCACTAATTCCCAGAGATTTTCCTTTGCAGGCAGGTGTTTAACGATTTTGAATATCAAATCCGAGGTATCCCAGGCTGGCTCTGTAATGTCTGTAATCATGTTAAAACGAAGCACTAGGCAACTCGGCCCGAGGCAGCTCGGTGAGTCACTGCAGGAGAAAGCAGAACTTGGGACTTGCAGGAGCTGCTCAGGCAGAGGGAAGACTTGCAGAATTGGGATGGGGCACTGCCCACACTGCAAATTTCAGTGACAAGCATTTGGTGGGTTCAGGGTCACAGGAGACTTGCAGAATTGGGATGGGGCACTGCCCACACTGCAAATTTCAGTGACAAGCATTTGGTGGGTTCAGGGTCACAGGAGACTTGCAGAATTGGGATGGGGCACTGCCCACACTGCAAATTTCAGTGACAAGCATTTGGTGGGTACAGGGTCACACCGGGCTGGCTGCTGGCAGAGCTGGTGGCAAAGCCCGGCTGCAGCTCTGGGATACTCGTGGTTTGGAGGGTTTTAGAGCTGCCTGCAGTGTCAGGAAGAAATGGGAGCTCACAGCATCTCGTGGTGAGGAGCCTGGGGTCCAGGCAGTGCCCACTCTGTGCAGGACTGGCACCCACTGCTGCTGTGCCAGCCCCAGAGCAGCTGGAGCTGACATTTCCTCAGGCAGGGATGGGAGAAGGGGTTTTCCATATTCCTCAAAGCCCATCAAAATCCAGATGTGTCCCTGGCTGAAATACCTGAGCTCCTACATCAGCTCTTTTCACTCGTGGCCCACAGAAATAAATGTACCAGGTCTTCCAGCCAGTCATTCTCCAGGAGGGACACCTCAACCCAGAGCTGGGTTTTGTGCTGTTAGGAATTATCCTCCTGCCACTCTATTCCCCCTTCTCTGAGAGAAAGGATTTGAGGCAGTCTGAGCTCAGCCAAACCCTGGCCAAAGGGTTAAATCTTTGGATTTAAATGCATAAAAAATAATGTTTTCATTGTAGCGTGAGTCATCAGTAATTCTATATTGTTAGCGTTCTGTTCATTGTGACCTTTCATCTCCAAATCCTTTTTTTTGTTTGCCTTTCTTTCTCTTTCTCTTTCTCTCTCTCTTTCCTTCCCTCCTTGCTTGCTTCCTTCTTTTTAATTTTCTCTCTCCCTATATATCTTTCTTCTCTTTTTTGTTCTGTTTCTTATGAATCTGTGCCTCTGTAAAATCTGTCCAAATATTTACAAAAGGAAATGCTGGGTTGTGAAACTGAATTCAGAGAAAATGTTACACATGCTGAAGAAATGCATCCAGCACGGTTTCCAAATGTTCCCACATACATTTTTGTCCTGTGTCTCAAGTGTTGGGGCTTGATACTTCATATCTTTATTCAGGCAAAACTTGCACTGAAAAGGCAGAAAGATCCAGGCTGGGTTCTGTTCCAGTGGTGCTGTAATTCTGGAGTGGTTCCATTTGATTTTGGCTATGGGTGACTGGTTAAAAAGCCTGAATAACCAGTGTGACTGGGTAACTGGTTTGTGAAATGGGCTTGTTCCAGGCCAGGGGTTATCATCACTTGTCACCAAGCTGGGACAAACTGGCATCCGTGTCAAGCAGAGCAGAAGTTCTCTGCAGCTCTGTCATCTCTCAAAAAAATAAAAGAAGAAAATAATAATAAAAAAAATCAGCCAGGCTGTACTGCGAAACCCCTGGTCCCTGGAGGAGCCAGAACAGGTCTCAGGTTCTGCTGAGACAAAAAAAAAAAAAAAAAAAAAAAACAAAAAAAAAAAACAAAAACAAACACAAAAAACCCAAACAAAACAAAGAAAACCACACCATGATGAAAGTGCCATGAAGTCATTTTCCCAAGAAGTCGAGAAGTCCTTAATGCTCACACTCATGTCCTCATGTCCTCATGTCCTCATGTCCTCGGACATGTTTTGGCAGAGGAACAGGGAGCTGTTTAAGCCCCGGGGATAAAGGCAGTGGGTCCCATCTGCTCACAGAAAAGCGTCACCTCCAGCCCCACGCTCCCTGCTCGTGTTTCTATTCTCACCCTCACAAAGGCATCGCGGCCCCAGCGCAAACAGGGATTGTTTTGGAGGAAGGGGTTAATTTTGTATTTCCTGGCTTTTTGTTAGGGCAGGAAAACGAATCCTTTAGCAAGTCGTTCAAGTCGTTATGAGCTGCTAAAAGCCACTTCGGGCATGTTTTGTATTCTGCTTTCTTGCATTTTTATGGCAGGTTTATTTAAGAAAAGAAAACAAAAATAAAGCAAGGAAATACCCAGCCCGGGATTGTGAGTGATTAAGTACACACTGCCACATGTGATTAATTTTTTTCTTCCTGATTTACACAGGGTATAAACAAGACCAGATTCAAAAGTCTCACAGTTACATAAGTGCATCGAAAAGCAATTATCATTGTTGTGGAGGTAAATTCCCGTTGTGCAAAGGGGTGTCATCCCTGCACTGGCTGAGAGCAGCCAAGGGACCTGGCTCATATTCAGGATTTGTGTGGAGCTGGTTAACATCGCGATGAGAAAAGTGGATGTCATGGAGAGCACGTTGTTCCTTGGCTGGGCAGGTGGCAGCCTTGGAAATCTCTTTAAACTCGGAAAAAATTGAAGATGCAGGACTCGGGGGGAAAAAAAATATATCTGTCTTTTAGATTTGTGGGACACTGATAAGGGTTTAGGACAAGGAGAGAAAATCCTGTCAGCGGCACAGGGATGCCTGTGAGCCAGGCAGGGGGTGGAATAAATGTTTTTTCCCCCCCTCCTTCAGCCCGAACCGTTCTGTGATTTCATTATTCAAAGGATGTCCCCAGTTCCTAATCCCATAGGGATTCTCCACTGTGGCTGGACAGAGTCCTTGCCTCTCCCGTGCTTCTGCCAGGAGATGCCTTAAATCACCCCACATCACACATCACATCCAACGGAGAAAAGTGAAGCGATTCCTGGGTACAAACCCACAGAAAGCTCCTGTTTGAGGTCCATTTCCTGCAGGAAAAATGATGAATACAGCCCTGTCTTGTGGCCATCTGCCGTTCTGGCTGGTGCTGCGAGGAGTTGGCAAGGAATCCATCACGGAGAATTCCTGCTGTTCATCTCCTTAGAGCAATCTGGGCAGGCTGGCGTTGGACACATGAAGTGCCAGGTCACCAGAGCTTGGTGTCACAGTGATATCACATCTTTTGAGGTGCTGGCTGGGAGCACATCCAGGGAGGACGGCTGGGTCTGCTGCCACCAGGGGTGAAGTCCCTGTGGTGGGACAGGTGCCACCTGCCCAGCTGTGGGTCCTGCAGGGTCCCTCTGCCAGTGGTTGCTGGTGTGATGGACAGGAGTCATTTCCCAGCACCCAAGTGTGTCATTGTTCCTCCAGCAATCTGCTTCCAGCCCACCGCTAGAAGAACAACAATAAATAAATGGAATGAAAAGTGCAATCCTATGTTTATTTTAAAGGAATGTGTTGAAATAACAGATTCGCTTTGAGGCTGCAGTTCTGGCAGAAAAACCCACTGCTCAGCAGAGCAGAGACAATCCTGTGGGTGAGCCAGAGCTGGCACTCGCCCACCCGTGCCCTTGTCCATGTCCCTTCTCCTGGACCCTCTTGGGAACCTGGAAAACCTTGGAGATCTCAGTTCGACACGGAGCCCAGCTGGCCTGAGGTGGTCAAAGCTTGGGGAGACAGAAAATGTGAGGAGTGATGGGTGGGAGCCTGGTGGGGCAGGAGGGGAGAGAGGAGCCCTGGAGGGAGGGGTGGGTGAGGGCAGAGATCTCCAAAAGCTGGAGGGGGGAAGTGAAAACACAAAACTGCAGGATGGGGCGAGGAAGGAGCAGCAGAGCACTGAGAGGGAAGAGGAATTGAGGGGGGAAAGGGCTGGGGTGGGACGAGGTGCTGGCCAGAGAGAGGCCAGGAGGGCTGGGGACACACGGAGGGGACACGTGGAGGGGACAGAGGGAGGGGACACACAGTGGGGACACATGGAAGGGACACAGAAGGGACACGTGGAGGGGACACCCAGAAAGGACACACAATGGGGACAAATGTAAGGGACACAGAAGGGACACGTGGAGGGGACACCCAGAAAGGACACACAGTGGGGACACACAGAAGGGACACACAACGGGGACACACTGAAAGGACACACAGAAGGAACACACGGTGGGGACACAGAAGGGACACAGAAAGGACACACAGTGGGGACACACGGAGGGGACACACGGAGCAGAGCAGGGGAAGTGGCAGCAGCGCTGACTGGAAGCCCTGAGTAAGAAACACGCGAGTGGCTCGGTGGAAGCCAGTCATCCACAGAAAAAAAACCAAAAAACCAAAAAGAAAAAGAAAACTTTTGGGAAGTGATGATGCACCGAAGAGGGGGAAAAAAAGAGACCTCCCACCAGTGCCCTGCCAGTTACTGGGCAGCCCCGACCCCTGGGGGAGTTCTCAGCGGGCAAAACCAAATTTTGCATGGGTCTGCTACGTTTTTTTCCATATCCATGAAACACGATGGGAACGACTCTCAAATATGTGTTTACATTATAAATATATACAGAAATATATGCGTGCACATATTTATTTATGCGTGGGTTTGTCTGTGCATGTAAATACGCCTATGCATGAATACAAATATAAGTATGTGTATGCTCGTTCTTTTATAAGTATATTTTAGGAGAATAATCACACCCTGGATTATTCCAGGAGGCAGCAGGCAGTGCTGGGGGTGGAAGGATAAAGCCAGCTCGGAGACGTGGAGCAGAGGACAGGGACAGCTGGCAGGGAGGGGACCCAGCCCGGGTGCTCCGGTGTGCCTGGGTGGGTGTGCAAACACACAAGCGTTCCGTTTGGAAAACAGCCCGGAGATAATTGAGTACAACCCTTAAAGCCCGCTTTAAACCCTGAGTTAAACCCCCTTTGGAGTCCCCTAAGCTGGGGCCCTGCGCACCGCAGAGCCAGGGTGCCTATAGATACATGTTATATATTTATATATGTGATATTTCAGAGAGCCACACACGAGTTTGGGTCGGAAGGAACTTTAAACCCACGGGGCATGGGGGGTTTTTATTCCGAATTTTTCATCAACCACATATATATATATATATTTATATACACCCCCATGCAGATATATATATACATATTTATAAATACATGCAGATATACACACACATATTTATAAATATATAGACACATATACACATAGATACATAGAGGCACCTATACATATCTATATATATGAATACACATATAGATGTGTATATATATATTTATACATTTCTTAATATTAGAAAGTATTTTTATATATGTATATAACTTTATAGATATTTATATGTCTTTAAATATCATAGGTGTAGTATGCTTATATATTCAAATATTTATATATTTAGGTATTTAAATATTTATATGTTTATACGTTTATATATTTTATATATGTATATATATTTATGTATTTATATATTTATATTGGGGTTGATTATATGTTTTCATAGATACTTTTATATATTATTTATATATTTATATATTTATATATTTAAATATATATATATTTATATATTTCTAGATATTTATATATATTTTTATATATTTTTATATTTTATATATTTTATATATTTATATATTTATATATTTATATATTTATATTGAGGGATATTTATAAATATTTATATGTATTTCTATATATTTCAATATTTTTCTATGCATTTCTATATTTTTTATAATTATATGTATTTATTGATATATATTTCTATGTATATATTTGCATCTATTTATACCGGGGGTTGCTTACATATATTTATACATTTTTATATATTTTTATATCTATTTCTGTCTACCTCTATCTATTTCTATGTATTTCTGTCGGGTTGTCCATATACATTTGCGCCCATTCAGACACGTTTGTGTGTGTGTGTGTATATATATTTATACGGGGGGGCTGTGCGCGCCCAGCTGTGTGCAGCTGTGTACAGATGTGCACAGCTGTGTGCAGAGGGGGGGTCACACACACACCCCCCCCCCACCCCTCACCCGCGAGCCCCTCGGCCGATGACGTCACGCCAACCGGGGCCCGGCGCGCCCGCGGGGTGACGTCACCCACGGCAAGGCCCCGCCCCTCCATTGCCACCACGTGACGCGGCCCCATTGAGAAAACGCCGTCCCGCCGGCGCGGCCCCTATATAAGGGCGGGAGCGGCGGAGCGCGGCCGGACACCGGGACGTTCGGGGACGGCGGCACCTCCGCGCTCCGTCCTGCCCTCTCTCCGCTGCCCGGCCATGGTGAACCTGCGGGTGTGCGCGCTGGAGTGCGAAGCGCTGCGGGGGCTGCTGCAGGAGCGCGGCTCGCAGTGCCTCGTCCTCGACTGCCGCTCCTTCTTCTCCTTCAACGCCGCGCACATCCGCGGTTCCTGCAACGTCCGCCTCAGCACCATCGTGAGGCGCCGCGCCAAGGGCGCCCTGGCTCTGGAGCACGTCGTGCCCAACGAGGAGCTCCGCTCCCGCCTGCGCCAAGGGCTCTTCCACACCGTGGTGCTGCTGGACGAGCGCAGCGCCGATCTGGAAATGCCCAAACGCGACAGCACCATGCTGCTGGCGCTCGGCACCCTCTGCAGGGAAGCCCGCGGTGCCCGCATCTGCTTCCTCAAGGGTGAGTGGCCCCGCGGTCGCCGGAGGGGACGGGGGAGCCGGGCCGGGCCGCCCCGCTCGCCCCCGGCCGTGCGGCGCTCACCCCGCGCTCCTCTCCCCGCAGGAGGTTACGAAGCCTTCTCGTCCGCCTGCTCCGAGCTCTGCACCAAAGCTGCCGCCCCCGCTGGGCTCAGCCTGCCCCTGAGCGCCAGCCCCGCGCCCGGCAGCGCCGACTCGGGCTGCAGCTCCTGCGGGACCCCGCTCTACGACCAGGTGAGCGCCGGGGGAGGGAGCGGGCGGAGCCGGAGCCGAGCGGGGAGCGCGGCGGGCGCTGCCGCGGAGCGCCGGGCGGGGGTGACCGCTGTTGTTCTTCTCTGTTTGTAGGGCGGGCCGGTGGAAATCCTGCCGTTCCTCTACTTGGGAAGCGCCTATCACGCCTCCCGCAAGGACATGCTGGACGCTTTGGGGATCACGGCGCTGATCAATGTCTCGGCCAACTGCCCCAACCACTTCGAAGGGCACTACCAGTATAAAAGTATCCCCGTGGAGGACAACCACAAGGCAGATATCAGCTCCTGGTTCAACGAGGCGATCGATTTCATAGGTAAATGAGCTTTCTTTGTAATCCGCGCCTTTTCTGGGTTTATGTCCCCCGGGAAGTGATTTTTTGGCGTGGCTTTTCCCCAGTAAAACCTCCACTTGAGATTGGGGAATAACATTCCACTGGGAAGATGGGGAATAACATTCCACTGGGAAGATACGCTCGGGGAACTGTTCCGTTAGTTTAATTCTACTCACAGGCATCATCTTAGCTTCTTAAAGCTGTTTGAAATCTTGATTGGAGAGGCACTGGTCTTGTAGAAAAGAGTGAATATAAGCGGATCAGTATTAAAGTAATCTTACAAGACTGCTAAAGTGACCTGGAGGAGCTATTAGTATAATTGGAATTGGAGCCCGGAGTGAAAATAGCTGCTTTCCTCGGGACAAAGACTCCCTTTGTCTCAAAAGCTCCGATGTACCTATTAGGCTAAGGAAGGGATGGATTAAAGAAATGTAAAACAGTCTGTGCTTTTCCCACCTCTGGAAGCAGTGAGACTTGTTTGCTAACTGTGTGCTTTGATTCTTTCAGACTCTGTGAAGAAGGGGGGAGGAAGGGTCTTTGTGCACTGCCAGGCTGGCATTTCCCGCTCAGCCACCATCTGCCTCGCTTACCTCATGAGGACCAACAGAGTCAAACTGGACGAAGCCTTTGAATTTGTCAAGCAGAGGAGAAGCATCATCTCCCCAAATTTCAGCTTCATGGGGCAGCTGCTGCAGTTTGAGTCCCAGGTCCTTGCCCCCAATTGCTCGGCAGAAGCCGGGAGCCCCGCGATGTCAGTGTTGGACAGAGGGGCATCGACCACCACTGTCTTCAACTTCCCCGTCTCCATCCCGGTTCACACCACGTCCAGTGCTTTAAACTACCTTCAGAGCCCCATCACTACTTCCCCGAGCTGCTGAAGAAGCAGGTGAAGAACGTGGCCAGGACTCAGACTTGCTGTCTCAGAAGTGCAATAACTACAGGGACAGTGGCACCTGTGTTTTGTGGGGAGTCATTCGCGTGTCCCAGAGCGGTGTCAGTGGGCAGGAGCTCACCCAAAGCCAGAGAAACCAGGTGTTGCTGCCTTCTCAAGCAAATGTCTGGATGTCTACACAGAGATCAAAGGACGCTGGCTCTTCCTGAGCTGTCCCTCCTTGTTTTCTGTCTGTCCTAAGCCTGCTCCATGTTTAGTAGCATGCTCACCAGTATTCCCATTCCTGGACACTTTAAGCAACACTGATGCTGTCCCCTTTTATATGACAGTCCTATTTATTTATTTTTACATTAGTGCGTTGTTGTTGGGTTTTTTGTTGTTCTTGTTGTGTTGGGGTTTTTTTTTGCCTTCACAAATGTAAAATTTCATTTCTAGAGAAACCAAATACCTCAGTATTTTTTTGGTACTATAATCCTGTGTGTGTATATCTGTCAGCTCTTCTTGTTTCCCAAGCACTGACATGAAAGCACCAGGCGAGTGCTTTTTTTGAGTTGCCAAGGGTTATATGTTTGCTGGTTTATTTATGATGTGAAATAATATATTTCTTCCTATGAAGACATAATTTTGTTACATGATTATAACTTTTTTTATACAAATGGAATAAATTATGATATTTCTTTTCATCTGGATTACATATTCTTTAAAATACTGCATTTCACAGTCCCGAAAATCATGTGGAAGCTCCAGACTGAAGTGCTGTAATTTTCAACTCTTCTGGGCTCGAGTCTTTACTGAGAAAAATGGGTTTAAACAACATAATTGACCAGAAACTACTGCAGGTTCTTAACCTGAGCTCTTCTTTGTCCCCATGTAATTGTGTACAGTGGCAGGGAGCCAAGGCTGGCTTCTCAGCTGGGAGTGGATTTGGCTGCCCCATGGCTCCAACAGTTTGAACCAGCTGAGCCTTGGGCACTGGGCTACAGTGAATTTAAAATAGTCCTTCTCCTAAGAAGGAGGAATAAGCTTCCTTATTCCTTGTTTACTTTTAATGCTTGAAAGGTTAAGTCTAAAAATCAACCTGTTAGTAACAGATCTCTAAGGCTTGGCACAAGCTCAGAGTGTTTTCGTTTTCTGTCCCACCTCCTTAAATCCTTTTTGCAACTCAAACTGCCTCTGATGCCTGGCTGGGCTATAGCTGTAAACATATCAGGGCGTGACAAGGGATCAGGTAACCAGCAACTCACCGATTTTTCTTACCCAGACCCAAATCAATTCTTTCCTGCTGGAGATTATCACCAGAGTGACTTGGATCTGGTGTTTCTGTTGAGGCGATGAGCAGAGTTGATGTAGCACAGCCAAAGCCAGGCAGGGGAGCTCCAACAGCAGCGCTGTGGGCAGGGGCAGGGTGAAAAGAACGGGGTCCTGGGATGGAACTGCACCTCTCGTGGGCTCTGTGGGGGCAGGACAGCATCCCTGCTGTCACAGCCCCTCCCAGGGAAGTTGGTGGCTGTGGGATGCAGCTGGAAGTTTGATTTCCTAGGCGGGGTGATGCTGGTATGAGGGAGAGGGATGCTGATGGAGCAGCAGGACTCAGCGTTCCCCAAACTCACTCCAGAAGGGAGCCACCAGTTCTTGTAAAACTGATACTCAAAGGAGCAGATCCAAGCTTTGCCTCATCCAAAATGGTTTTGCTCAGGCACACACAGCAGGTGCTGGCTGTAAAATTAAGGAGTTTAAGCACTCGGGATCTTCAGTGTACAGGTGAAAGTTTGGGTGAGCATAAAGCAGCTGTGCTCTCGTCACGCAGCAAGATGAACAAAGCACCACAAACTCCTGCTGCAGTCCTGCAACTTCCCTGGGGTATGAACGGTGCTAAAATCCAGGACTCTTCTCCTGGGAGAAGGTGCCCTTGAAGGACGGGATGATGCAGTGCTGCTTCTGAAGTTCTTCCACGTGAGCTGCCCCTCCAAAGCAGCTCTGTCGTCAGCACCGCGCGTCAGCCCTCGCCGACTTTCAACCTGACGCCAAGGGAGGAAAAAATGGAGCAGCTAAAAGAGGAGAGATCCCTGGGCACTGAGAAGTGAAGTTAGAGAAACTCGGATTTTCCTGAAGTATACCAGAACCTCGAAGTGAATATCCTCCCCAAAACTTGTCCCGTGCTGCAAATCCTGCAAAACCCCTTTGTCCATGGAAAATCCCTTGGCATGTCGAACCTGCTGTTGCTGTCCTGATTAAATATTCAAGACTGTCTCTGAATACGTGAGCCTTTTTTACACCTGCAGTAATGGGTGGAAAAAACTTTCACCTTCAAAGCAAAGCAGAGCTTGTTCGGTGGAAAAATACAACCTTGGCAGCCCTGGCCATGCAACGGATAAAAAAAAATCCTGCCTGTTAATCGCAATTCAAACAGAAATCCGCTCCCTAACAGCCGCGGGAGCTTGTTTATGTGTTTCTTGGAACAATGAAACTCATTACCTGGCAGCAGATCAGCTTTTATAACCTAAGCAGGCACCTGACAGAGGGGTGCAAAAGAGAGCTGCTTCAGCACAAAGCCTGCTGTGAACAGCCAGCCAGGGCAGCAGGGCTGCGATCCCTGCCAGCCACCCGGCACTTCCAGCTCTGACATCCCATGCCCTTTTCCAAGTCTTTATCGGGATCCTTCTGCTGTTCCCTGTAATCCGACTCTGACGCTGCCCAGTCTCAGACTCCTGTGAAGTTTTTTGTGGATGGGATCGCACCCAGATCCCAAACTGCTGCTCGTGTTAAGGGGGAGAGAGATCAGAGTGAGCCTGACAAATGTCGTGTCAGCGGGACAGTTTTGGGGAGATGGATGGGATCGGCTCGGGGTGGTGGAGAAGGCGAGGTGAGGGCCAGAGGAGAAGGATGCCTTGGTGCCACAGCCAGGCTGAACTTTGTGGAAGAATCTTTACTTCCCGCACCTTATTTATTCTCCCTTCTCATCCTGCTTTGTCTGACTGGAGTATCAAGGCACAGTTTACCCCGGTTTGGGGCTTTAAATTCCCATTTCTCTGTCTCCAACATGAGCTGGCTGTCCTCCCGTGCTGGCAGGACTCAGCTGAGACCATCCCATGGTATCCAGACCCCAGAACCCTGGCACGCATCAGGCGTGTGTGGGGCTTTCAGTTTGGATAAATCTGTAGCTCTCCAGTTGCATACATCCCCATGGAAACCACGAGGAGTTTCCCCTCGGTGAGGACGGCAGTAACATCACTTCCTGCTGCTGACAAACCAATTTGTCATGAAGTGATAAAAAGGCATGTTTTGTGTTTGCGGGAACTGGCTCCGGGCTTTGTTCCTCCCGAGCCAGAGGCTGCTCACCCACCCCGAAGGCAAACAATGGTCATTGTGTGCCCTGCAGAGCAGCCATGGGGACACACAGACGAGCCTCTGGGGTCCCCCAAAATGCCACCAAAACACCCCAAATGGAACACAAGTCATGGCAGCACTTAGCACAGCACTCACAGATGTGTCCCCACAGCCCAGGGGTGTCCCTGGCCCCGGGCACACAGCACAGGAGCTCTGTGTAACCCCCCCAGCAAGATGCAATACTCAGGGGACGCAGCCTCCCCAGTTATCACTTGACAAACAGACCCGGAGCTCCAGATTAGATGTGTCTTGGGTAATCCCCTCGTCTCAAAGCTTTTGCCTGTTGTAATCAGCACTGGAGAGGTGCAGCGTGTACTCAGGCTTAGGGACTATCCTGAATTAGTCACCTCAGGATCAGACTCGAAGGGCCACAGGGATGTGTGATGCTGTTGTGTTGAAAAAAAGAACATCACATCCAGATCACACCCAGGCAGATTTTGCTGGCCTGGTTACCACCTGGGTTTTTTCTTCTGTCTGGCTCCAGGGTGGCAGAAAGGGCACTGAGAGTTGTTTGGAGGTGGTTTTTAATGCAGCCCATTCCCCAGCTCCACAGTCACAGTGGGATGGGGAAGGAGAAAAGGTCGTGCGTGGTCTGTGACTGTCACAGTGTGGTGAGAAGCCACGACACCTCAAACCCCATCTAAACCTCTTCCTTATCCTTCTGCTGGTCCAGCGGCACTGTCTGTGCCAAACTCTCAGTGCAGCCAGGGACACTGCCCAGGGCTTTGGATCCCCCAAAGCTGCTCCCATCCAAGGCTGGAGGGAGCTTGGGAAAACGATTAAAACACAGCCTCAAGTCCATTCGTGCTGAAAGAACAAACTAGCTCTGGGATTTGTGCTGTGTGTGGCTCATCACAAGACTGTCTACTACAGGCCAGAGCCAGAGACCACAGCTGATGGGGGTTGGCAATCCAGGAGTGGCATGGCCCGGGTGGGTCCTGTTAGCACCCAGCAAGGGTGAGAAAGGTTAAATGGGACCCAGGTATTAAAGGAGATACTGGGGAGGAGTAGAATTTTCTGCAGTTGCTGTGGGGACTTTGAGCTGCCTGAGGCTGTGTCCCTAAGTACAGCCTTGGCGAGGTGAACCCAGGAACCTGAGGGTAAGCAGCTGAGTTGCTCTGCTGCTGGGCTGGGTGAAGGATTCCTGGTTTTAAGAGCTGTTTTCCACTCTGGAAGTGCAGTTGTACTAACCTGTGCCTGTCTGGAGAGCAGTGCCAAGGTCCTACCTTCACCTGATGCTGTTAGTCTGGCACAGACTGATTTGGCTCTGTTATTGTAAGAAAACCAGCCAAAACCAGGGCAAAAAGCAGCTTTTTTTTTTTTCTTGCTTTTTTTTTTTTTTTTTTTTTTTTTTTTTTTTTTTTTTTTTTTTTTCCTTTATATGATGTGGGCAGCCTGTCTTCCAGGTGCGGGTTTTCTTTTTTTCTTTTTTTTTTTTTTTCCCCTTCGCAGTGGGAGTTTTCATTCCCAGGGTTTTGTAGCTGCCTCGTGTGGCTTCTGTCCCCCTTGGCAATGCCAGTCTGGCTGTGCTGAGCCACAAGAAGTGGCTGACGGGCCCGGGGAGGTTGGGCTGGGGGTTTCCTGAGCGGGGTTCTCAAGCTGTAACATTTGCATGAGTTTCCCGATGACTCGCCCTGGGTTTCCCCTGGAGGGGGTGAGAGCAGACACGGTGGGCAGCTCTCAGCTGGCACAGGGTGAGCTCCAGGTGGCTGCTGCTGTGCTTTGGAGCTGGGACGTGTTCTGAGAGCCAGCAGAGAAGATGCTCGCGGGTGTGCTCGGTGTGTGGGAAGGGGGTGAAGCACGGTGGGCATCAAGAACCCCGTTAGATCTCAGCCAGGTTTAGGCTGGTGCTCACACCGGGTGAGTCAGGGCTGTGGGAACACTAATTTCATCAGCCAGGTCATTCCAGTCTCCTTATTGTCCCCACCGTGTCGGGGCTATGGCGAGGGCCACAGAAAATGCTTTATTTCTCAGCAAAATGTTCTGTATGACACCAGCCCCTCTCATATCAATACATTTTCATCCCTAAACTATAGGCTGTGTTTAAAAATAAACTCCCAAAGGACTCTGATATGACGTAGTTGCCTTCTAACTCAGTTACCAGTTGGCTACAAATTAACAGGTTCTTACTACACAATGTGGTTTTTTAATCATGGTCTGTCTCAGAGCCAAATCTAACTCCCACCTGTGCTCAAATAATAAACTACAGTGTCATTTTTAGTCTTCTAATTTCTGAGATATTTTTTTTGTTCTCCAGCAGTTGTGGTAGAGATGGTTAATAAAGGTTTTTTCCAGGTCTTCTATAAACTGGGAAGAAGTGTTTTATTTTCAGTATATTCTCAAAATTCTCATCAAAATATGATCTATGGTAAAACTTTCACACATCAGTATCTTGTTCTTCTTTCAAATCTTGTTAAGGTTTTGTTAATTAGCAGCTGGGTCACAGCTCCATGTGGTTTTAATGGCAGGTTTTTCTAATTTAGGGAGGATTTAAACTGCAGCTGTGCATTAACTCCAACAGTCTTTCCTGATACTCTGTAATACTTGAAGACCAACTGGTAACTCCTGTCCTTTCTTGACTTCTGCAATGAAAGGTTGCTGATTGCAGAGATGTATTTCAGGCATTTTTTAATAGGTGATAACTTAAAAATTACTCCAAAAAAATTTTGAGTGATAACTTAAATTATTATAATTTAAAAGTTTAAAATTACGTCAGTTGTTTGCTGTCCCAAAGGCACGTCCAGTCTTCTGTCTGTGACAGAGCCAGGGAACAGCTGGAGCTGTGTCAGGGAGGTTTAGGTTGGATTTTGGGAAAGGTTCTTCTCCCAGAGGGTGCTGGGCACTGCCCAGGCTCTCCAGGGAATGCCAGAGCTCCAGGAGAGCTCGGACACCACTCCAGGGATGCCCAGGCTGGGATTTTGGGGCTGTGCACACCCAGGGGCTGGACTGGATGATTCCCGTGGGTCCCTTCCAGCTCAGGATATTCTGTGATTGTAAGAATCCACCCTGGATGTAAAATACAGGACAGAAAATGGGATCTCTGCTGTTTTTCAGTGAAGTGCCCAGCACTCACTCCCATCAGCCAGAGACACTGCTGGTATAAACAAATGGCATAAACCCCGTGGCTGGGGAGTCTTTCTATTTTAATCACTGTAGTGCTGGTTTCAATGTTACATTACAGGATGTTTTCTTGGGCTTTGTTGTTAAAACAAAGCCTGCAGTCCTCCACGTGTCAGCTGCCATAGCATCAGCTGTGAACCCGGGGCTGTCTGGGCACATGTGGCATTTCCCCCGTGTCACTGGGCTTTGCTGGGAGAGCAGGGCTCCTGCGTGATGGTCTGGGTGCCGAGTTTTAGCTCGGTTATACAGAAGAAATCCTTCCCTGGGAGGGTGGGGAGCGCTGGCACAGGGTGCCCAGAGCAGCTGTGGCTGCCCCTGGATCCCTGGAAGTGCCCGAGGTTGGATGGAGCTCTGAGCAGCCTGGGACAGTGGAAGGTGTCCCTGCCATGGCAGGACGTGGAACGAGATGATTTTTAAGGTCACTTGCATCCCAGGCCATTCTATGCTCCTGTAACCACGTTTGTGTGTGCTGGCCGCTTCTCCCACCCCCAGCTCTGGTGGGTCACACCTGGCACCTCAGGGCAGGAGATGACCACTAGAAACACCTTTAGATGACCTTTGGAAACACGTTTAGTCCTCTCTGATGGCTGAGAATGATGAACCCGAGTGCTCAGGGGTTTCCAAGGTGCATAAATGGATCTGTAGCACCCACTGAGATTAGCACAGGGTGAGTGGAACAGTCGAGCTGGTCAAAATTGAAGCTCTCTTGGCTGCTCTAGCTTGGTGGAGCCTCTGTTTGCCTCACTTAGAGCATTTCTGGCTTTCCTGGAGGAGCCAGCTGAAGAGAGGGATCGAACAACATTCCCACCCTTTCCTACTGAAAGGAACAAAGCTGTTCGCAAGGAGGAAAAAAAAAACCAAAAAAACCAACAACAAATGCCTTCGGTCTCTTCTTTCGCTCTTCCGACTCCATTAGGAGATTTTCCTCCCTGTGGGACATCGCTGAACAGCCCCCAAATTTCATCACCTTTCCTCGTTTCTCTCGTCCTTTAAACGCCTGTCTGCAGGCGCCAGTGGGGATGGGTGTTTATAACTCCTTTTGTTCCTCTGTTTACAGCTTCCCTTCCAGGCTTTCGGGGATGGCTGACGTCAGGATGCTCCATTTGGGCTCCTCGGTACTTTTATCTGGTGTTAATGCCTTCCATGAGCCGCAGGAATGTGGAGCGTGGGGAGAAGGGGTCCCGGGGAGGGCAGGAGGGAGCCGGCAGCGCTCAGCCCACCCTGCTGTCCCTGCCGGGCAATTGGCTTGCTGGGCAGCACCATGGTCATTTATGGCCTTGCGAGGGGAGGACCTGCCCCCTGGCACCCTGTCTGTCTGTCCTGGCAGCTGGCACAGCCCCTCCTGGCACAGCCAGCCGCTATTTTTAAGGCACCCGGGCCGCATCCCAAGTATAGCGTGCTCTATTTCTGGTGCAAAATGATCTTCCTGGGTGGGGGGTGCGGGGATATTTTTGTGTGGAAACTCGTGGGTTTGGAGGCATAGAGAGAAGAGAGAGAGAGAAACAGCTGGGCACCACTGGAAGGAGAGGCAGGAGAAAAAGCAGAGAGAGCTGGTGGCCGTGAAGGTCCTGTCCAGAGGGAGAGCTCTGCTCTCCAGTGCTCCTTGCCAATGGTTTGCTCATGGATCAGGAATCAGAAAGGCCTGGGCTTGGTTTACAGCTGAGGTTTGTTGAGGACGCTGGAGGGATTTGCATTTGTTTGAAATGGGCTGCAGGGCAAGTTTGAGATTCCCGAACTTTTAATGAGGCTGAGAGGGATGAAGAGGGATGCTAAATGCAGAGCTGTAAACTCACTGGTTGCTTTCACCAATTTTGGACCCGTTTCTCCTCCAGATGAACCAGATCTCAGGAGGAGCAGAATGACATTTGTCCACTAGGGCCTAAAGAAGTTCCTGAAAAGAATCAAAAGGAGTTGTTGGTTTACTGCACTCCTTGGAGTGATACCAAAAGACCCCAAATAGCACTGCAGACTGCTTTAGAGAGGGGATGTGACATTGCTGGGGTAACAAAGGACAGCTCTGCTCCTGCCTCCGGGTGCTGGGGCAGATGGAGCAGGCCCTGCCAGGCTGTTCACTGCAGGAATATATTCCCCAGGCAGGCAGGGATGTGCAGGGCCATGGATTGGACTCCTCGTGGCTGTGGGTTCTGCCAGTGCAACATCTGAAACTGGAGGTCTGAAGCGTTTCCTCTTCTGACACGCAGGTGGGCTGGTGGTGACACAAAGGCTTCTGAGAAGACAGAAAAGGATGTAAAAGTTTTCTTTAAGGCTTAATGGCATTCATAACTTTTTGAGTGCCTTCTAAGGACCCACGCTGCAATGACAAGTGGCATAAAAAAAGTGACGCTAATCCAAGCCCTGTTCCTGAAACCTGCTGTTCTCTTACCTCCACCCACCCATGCACCAGGAAGGGCTCTTCCTCAGCCATAAATTCGAAGTGGAAATAGCTGGTATTTTCAAAGCTGACAACTTTTTCTTTGTGATGTTCTTTTGGAGGCATATTTAGTGGTTTTGAGACTGAATGAAATGTTTCTGACTTGTGTTCTCACCTAGAGCCAGGCACTCATGTCCAGCTGGGGTCCTTCAAGAAGAGAGCTCTCTGTTCCTAAGCACTGTTTTCTGGGACATCTGTGCCCAGCAAACTGGTCCATGCTGAGCTGTGCAGTGCTGCAGATGGATTTCTCCTCTCTTACAACAATCTGGGACACTTCTTTTCTATGAGCAGGTGCAGCATGTGGTGCCACAGCACTTCCAGCTTCCGAGACTTTGTTCCTTATGGAAGCGGAAGGCACAGAAATGTGGTGGGGAGGAGCAGCTGGGTGCAGGTGAAGCTGCAGAGCTGGGTGTTTAATGTCAATGGATGAAGGATCCAAGCACTTGAGAGCCTGAAATCTGTCCTAGTGTTCACCCAGGCCACTTAGCATCTTTGGCTGGCTTGTTGCTGCATTTGCCCCTTCCCCTGCAGAAGCCAGTGTCCACTCATGAGCACAGTTTAACCCTTGGAGAAGAGGTGCTGATTCCCCACTGGTTTGCCCTCCCCACCATGACATAAGTGGAGATAAAATATCACCATGTCAGAAGTGTCACCAGTTGCTCTGGGCTGCTCACCTTTCAACCTGGCTTTCTACCAAATCACCAGTCCTGGAGATCTCAATTTCCTCACCCTCCTCCCCTGCAGCCAGGGTCTCTGAGAGGTAGCTAAAGAGATGAGAAATGGCTTTGCAAGGAGTGTGGTAGCAGCTGAGCTGTCACTTGTCACGGCTGGTGGGTGCAGAGGGGCTGTGCTGTCTGTCCCCTTGCCTGGTGGCTGCTGTGATCTGTTTATCCTCTTCCTGAGCTGTAGGAACTGCTGTTCCCTCGTGCTGCAGAGTACAGGAGAGGTGCTGGAGCTCACTGGTTATAAAAAGTGATGGCCAAGCTGCTGTGCTGAGCACTCTGTGGAAGCAGCTTTGCACCCAGGGGTGCAGAGCCTGCGTGGGGAGCGTGGGTGCCACAGGGGCAGCTGTGCAGATGAGCCAGCAGCCCTCAGCCTGGAGAAGAGGAGGCTCAGGAGTGACCTTATCCCTCCCACCTGGCAGGAGGGTGCAGTCAGGTGGGAGTCAGGCTCTTCTGCCAGGGAACAAGTGACATGGGACAATAGGAAATGGCCTGAAGGTGTGCCAGAAGAGGCTCAGGTTGGACATCAGGAGGAATTTCTCCATGGAAAGAAAGGGGAGGTGTTGGAGTCCCCATTCTTGGAGGTGTTCAAGGAAGGGCTGGACATGGCACTCCGTGTTTGGGGATGGGGCACAGTCTGGATTTGATCTTCAGTGATTCTGGGATCATTGCCTGCCCAGGAGCTCACGGCTGGCTCATTCCCCTCCCCTGCACGTGGGCAGTGTGTGTGTGTGGGACCTCTCGTCCTCCTCCTGCTGCCCACCTAGACAAAGTGACCGTGTCAGACCAGTGCCCACCCAGCCCCTCTGCAAGGATGCAGCAGGTACCAGCTGGATGTGCTGGATTTCTCCTCCCTCATAAAGGTGGAGGAGATGCTCACCAACAGCCAGGACCACCCTTGGAGGTTTTGGCTGTGCTGGGAACCCCCATATAACCCATGGGGGGCTTTACAAAATATTTGGCCACATCTCAGGGGGCAGTGTGAGTACCCCTGGCCTCTCCTTAGCTCACCATCCACGCTGGGGCGCAGCTGCATGCCTGGATCCCTGCGTTTCCTTTTCCTCCCCTGGGGAAGGGGCTGTGTTTGTGGGGCTGAGCACACAGGATCCCTGCAGCAGAGGGGCTCTGTGAGCCTTGCTGCCCGGCGCTGACGTGGGTGCTGCAGGAAGGAACAGCGAGTTCCTGAGGGGACATTCCTGCCATAGCTCCGCGGGGCCCTGTCCCCTCCCAGCTCCCTGTCTCCAGAGGCTGTTATTGAAAACCATTTCCATGGCACTTTTCCAAGCCCATATTCCTTTTCACACGCTGGGGTGGAAGCAAACCCCCCCACCCTGCCCCAGAGCCTGCATCCAGAGCCTTCTCCCAGCAGCTGTACTTTTCCAGAATGTGCAGGACGGAGCCCCACGGCTTCCTTGAGGGCTCCTGGAAAGCAGGAGGGAGGCACAGGCTGCTGCTTGAACACAGGTACCCCACAAGAAAAAACATCCACGTCCTTGTGCCTTCACTCCTCTTGCTGCTCCTTAATTGCTGATTAAGGTCTAATGAATGTCCAGAGATTGCTTTTATAGAAATCACTTAATCTGCTGCTCACTGCATTTTGCTCAGTTTTCAGTCTGCAGATATTCTCCTTTATACAGCATTTTTCATTTACTTCCCAAGAACACAGATGATTTTTTTTTTTTTTGGCGGTGTTTCAGCAGCTGTAGGAAAGTCAGAGAGGGGAGAGTGTGCTCATCCCTGCCCCATCTCCCTCGTGGGGCCAGGTCTGGCTTTGCCAGGTCTGGCTTTGCCACCTCCTTGCAGCACCGGAGTGATGAGGCTGATCTCTGGATCTGGGTATTTCTGCCCTAGATAGCCACAGCCCTGAGCTGTCTGAGGGATTTTTACCCACACAACACATACCAGGTCCCTCTGAAATGCAGTGGTTGAGGCCGAAACTGAAAGTTCGGAGAGAATTAGTCACTGCTGTACCCTGGTAACGCTGGCAAAAACCAGCCTCAAACACACTGAAGGCGAGGGTTTTGCAATCCCAGCAGCAGCTCTGAGCCTCTCCTGACACACAGGGAGCTGGGGGGGAGCACCCCAGCCCCTTCCTCCTGCCCCAGGCATCGCACAGTGCTGGCAATGGGGTGAGGAGGGTCTGGGGGCACGGCCCAGCACCCTTCTCTGCATCAGTCCCAACCAAATTTGGGGTTTGCGTCGCAGAACAGCAAACACAGCCCTGAGCACTTTGGGTGACAGGGTTTGGGTCCCCACAGGTCACCAGATCCACAGGAATGCTCTCCACCCACAGTGTTGCCAGTCTCAGAATTCCAGAATAATTTGGTTGGAAAAGAGCTCCAAGACCAAGCTGTGCCCGATCCCCACCTTGTCCCCAACCCAGAGCTCTCAGTGTCACCCCCAGGAATTCCTTGGGCACTCCAGGGATGGGGATCCAAAGCTCCCTGGGCAGTTCCAATCCCTGAGCACCCTTTCCATGCAGAAATTCCTGCTGCTGTCCACCCTGAGCTCCCCTGGCCCAGCCTGAGGCCGTTCCCTCTGCTCCTGTCCCTGTTCCCTGGAGCAGATCCCAAATTCCCATCTTTCTACACCCACCTTATCCCAGCCTCAGCTTAGAGGGTCCAAAAATTCACTTGGGAAGTTTTTGAGTTGAACCCCAGCTGTTTTGGCATCACCGTTGGCCATAGCATTCCCTGAAAAGTTTGACTCGATTTAAAATGCAGAGCTGCTGCTTTGTTTCTCCCTTCCTGGGGCTCTCTGGGGGTGTGAGGAAGGGGCTGTAGGGCAGGGGTGGCCCCACGCTGTCCCTGCAGTGCTGTGGGGCTGGTTTGACTCCTTCCAGATCCACAGGGTTCACATCAGTGCTGGCACTGACAGCCCTGCTGTGCTTAACCACCACAAAACATAGCAACAGCACAGCAGTGCTGGCACCCGAGCAGAGGGGGAAGAAAATAATACAAAATCAACATGAAACAAAACCAAACAGGTTTTTCAGGCTTGCCTGGGCTTCGCAGCACAGAAAAAAGGCAAAGCTTCCAGGAAATGGATGAGGGATGAAGGGATTATTGTGGATGCTCTGAAAAATGCCAGCCCTTTCATCAGGGAATGTTTCAGGCAGTGCTGCTCTGGGCTGGGCTGTCAGGGAACCTCGCTGGCCCTGCCGTCCCCTGGAACCAGCTGTGCAAGGCAGGGCAGAGCCCTGGTGCTGCCTGTCCTGCTCTGCCTCCTCCCCTGCCAGCTCTGCCCTGCTCCCTGCGCTCCCTCTGAGCCTCTGGGCACAGATCTGCTGTCCCTGGAGCCTTCACAGGAGCAGGGGGTGAGTTACTGCCTCAGGAGAGAGTCACAGCCCCACAGTGGTTTGGGGTGGAAGGGACCTTAAAGATCATCTCACTCCAGCCCCCCTGGCAGAGACAGGGACATCTTCACTAGACCAGGGGGCTCAGATCTCCAGCCAAACTGTCCTCGAAGGGGTTTTAAGTCCTGGAATCCACTTCAGAAGAGAGGGAAAATCTGTAGGGAGCTCCAGGGAAATGTAAACCCCCATCTGTGTCGCATCTGTCTCTGCAGTGGGTCCAACTTGGTGATGTGCCTGGGATCCTGATCAAATCCTGACCCGAGGGAGCTCAGGAGAGGGTTCTGGCCCACAGCTATAAGAGAAAGACAAGTCCTTGTGTGAGTTGGCACCACCCTGCTGCCCTCCCCCCCCTTGCTGGGCAAGACATTGCAATTGCCAGCCCAGTGGTACCAGTGCTCCTTGCAGAGCAAGGAAACTGGGGTCACAACTGTGGGACAGTCCCTGGCTATGTGCAGGTTTGGCACAGGGAAGCTGCTCATCCTCTGTACAACCTTCTGGGAGAAACCTGAGCAATGTTTTGGGTGGCAGAGAGCAGTGGGAGATGGAGAGTGGCTGCAGGTGGGTCAGGGGAGGCAGCCAGATCCTCTGCTCAGAGCAGCTCCTGCCTCTGCTGTGGGTGGGAACAACGTGGCCAGGGAGGGAGGGAGGTAAAGAAAGCCCTGATCAGTCCAGCTGACAGATCCAGGAGTGACCATGCAGCAGGAGGTGAGGTTAATGCACTCATAATTAGTAATAATAATAATAAAAAAAAAAAAAAAGCAGGCAGTCCTGAAGAACTTGCTTGCACACTTGAGCTCTCCTGACCCTCCTGGCCATAGATTCTGTGGCTCGCTAAGTGCTGCAGACACAGCTGAGTCCTCCCGGTGCTCCTGGGCTGCTGGACATTCAGAGCCTCCCCCTGCCACTGCTGAGTCTCGTATTTTGAGGCAGTGCAGAGGAGGAGGATGGATCAGCTTTTCTTCTCTGCCTCCTCCCACACACCTTGGCCATGCTACCTCCAGCGCTTCCCCTTCCCACACCGAGCTCTTGGCAGGTTCGTAGCCCATAGTGGTGATTTTATTTACTGCTTGATCTTTTTTTCTGGATTCTTCTGGCATTTTCTGGGTAAAGCAAGGCCCTTTCCTCAGCCCTGGGGGAGGTTTGTCCCAGCTGTGCTGCTTCTGTGTCACTTTTGTCATTGAAGTGCTCTTGGAGATGTGTGTTCCCAGGACTCTGAGAAACAGCTTGGACAACTCAAGGCTTCCACAGCCAAATCCTGGATGCAAGGAGGAAAAAACCAGGTTGTGACTCACTGACCTGCACCTCCAGAGTGTGATGGGACCTTAACCAACCATCTGGAGCTTGTTAGAGAAGGAAAAAACCAACCCAGGTCGCTCTTTTCACCCCAAATTCCGCCACCTGAGAGGGCTGTGTCGGTGTGGAGGGGTGCCTGGGAGTCCCAGGAAGGTGGTGCCGAGTGATTTGGCAGTGCCTGGCGCGTCAGCAAACACGATGTCACTCAGATGTCACTCAGTGTGACATTGCGTCAGCGGTGGCCACCGCGGAGGTGCCGGTGAGCTCAGGATTATTCACACTTAAGTCACATCTGCTGCAGAACCTGCTGTGCCTTATCAAGGAGCTGAGTCTCCAGCACCTCTACACAAAAGACAGAGGGGACTGAGTCATGGAGTAACCTGTTAAAAATCACCCAGGAATCAATGAAGGAGAGAGAGGGATGGAAAGAAGTCAGGTTCAGGTTGCTTGAGCAACCCTGACAGGCCCCAGGCACCAAATGTCAATGCTTTTATCAGCTTCCACTCACTCTGAAATATTCCCTAGCATGTTTTCCACCATTTGTTTCCATTTGAAATGAGAATCCACTAAATCCTATGGCTTAAGGGAGTGATGGAGTGACTCATGCTAAGCCAAAGCAGAAGCTGCCCTCAGACACCTCACACATCTGGATTTCCAGCCCCATTTCAAACTGCTGCTGACTTTTAAGCCCTGAGACCTGCAGCAGCACCCACTCTTCCATGGCACTGAGGGATGCATCTTGTGTAATAAACAACATGTTTTCTAGCTACCATGAGAAAATGTCACACCTGGATTTTCAGTCTGGTAGAAAAGTAGTTGAGATTTAACTGAAGTGCGATTTAACTTGTGGTAACCAGAGTCACAATCAGAGAGATTCATCTTGTCCAGCTTTGCTGTCACATTGGCCAGAAAATTTTTGGTGGTTTTTTTTAGTTTCCATCTCATATGACAACCTCTAAAATAGCTGTGGCAAAATGAGTAAATAAGTAGCTGCCAGGAGTTTAAATAAGGCTACCTTGCTCATTGTGTTTTCTGGAAGGATCTGTTTTCCTACGCAGAAAGCTTTTTCCATGCTGAATTTAAGGAACTGGGACACTCAGCTGTGAATTCCTGGATATTGTGAGGCCACAATAGTGGGGGATGTGGGAAAAGCAGATAGGTTTTCTGTGGATGAGGGAATTGGATGAACGGGTCCAAGGGTTGTCTCTTGTTATGGACAGGCTGCAAGGAGTGCACAGAGTGCTCAGGGCAGTGCCTCTGCATCATCTACACAAAATTCCCGGGCCAGAGATGGGCATGTCCAGCCTTGAAGGAGCTCTGGGGTGAAAAGGGACACAGAAACATCACCCCGTGGTGCCCAGCCCAATAAATCCCAGAGCTGCTGGAGGGAGGTGTCGGGTACCACTTCATTAAGCGTGTCTGTAATTACAGCGAGTTCTGGGTCTCTGTGTCCGTGTGTCTGTGCCCTGTTCTGGGCTGGGGGGACAAATCCTTGGGAACTGCCAGTGATCTCATTTCATGTGGCTTTGCTTTTTCTTTTGGTTTTCCGTGCCCTTACCGGATGATATTTAGGTGTCTGACGGGTCTGCTGTGTCCCTCAGCAGGGATTTTTGTGCTGTCCCTGCCCTCTCCTGGCTCGGGGAAGGTTGTTCACGGGAGGCAGCAGGTGAGGGATGTCTGCACAGCATCCCCTCCCTCCTGCAGGCTCAGTGGTTACTCCAGGGAGCCTCTCCAACACCGAAACCTTCCCCTGAGTTTTCGACATCTTCCAAAACACTCTGATGATGTGAAAGCGTCCAGCTTTGTTTGGGGAGGGACCCGGACAAGCTCACTGGGAGGATGTCACCCTTTTTCGGCTGCTGCTCCTGCCTTGCCATGGTTTTTGTGCAGCCAGAGCATAGTGGTTCTCCTCCAGAGATGAACTGGGAGGTACCAGCAGGGCTGGGGGTGTGCGTGGAACCACCAGAACTCGCCACAAGCCCCATCCCGAGAGCTAAACCGACTGAAAAACTCCTCCTCTTGTCTGACAGTACTCGCCAGGATCTTTTTTTTTTTTTTTTTTTTTTTTTTTTTGGTGAGAACCAAGCCTTTTAAATCCCTGTCCCAGCGCAGCCCGGGATGCGCCGCTCCTGGCGCTGCAGCTCTGGGCTGTTCGTGGGGAGAAGCTCCCCTCTAGCGGAGGAATCCCGCAGCTCCCGGAGAGGAAAACCTGGGAAAAATAACCTGGACAAGAACCTGAGGGCTGAACATGAGCCAGCAGCCAGGGGGATTTGGGATCTGCTCCAGGGAACAGGGACAGGAGCAGAGGGAACGGCCTCAGGCTGGGCCAGGGGAGCTCAGGGTGGACAGCAGCAGGAATTACTGCATGGAAAGGGTGCTCAGGGATTGGAACTGCCCAGGGAGCTTTGGATCCCCATCCCTGGAGTGCCCAAGGAATTCCTGGGGGTGACACTGAGAGCTCTGGGTTGGGGACAAGGTGGGGATGGGGCACAGCTTGAACCAGCATCTTCCTCCCCATTTCTTCTAGGAAATCTGCCCCGTGCAGCTGTGCCAGCCACCTCACAGTGCAAATCCTCTGTCCCTAGAGCTGAGGGGGCAGAGTTTAGGGGAGTTAAAACCTCTCTTTGCTGCAGGGTTTTGGTTCCAGGCCAATAACACATGTTGAGGGTTAGTCCTGCCTGACAGATTCTTGGTGGTCTTGGCATGGAGTGAGTGGGTGAAGCTCAAGCTCACTTCTCAGCAGAGACAGATGTTTGTGATTTTAAAAAATCATTACTATGGTTATTGCCAGCCAGATTGCCTGGAATAAAAAAGCCTTTCTTCAGGCCAGGATCAATGCATTTTGGCTCCAAATATCCTTGGGAAATCTGTGCTTTCTGTGATACTTCAGCTGTGGAAAATACATTATGAAAATTTAACCTAATTGGGCTTTTGTCCAGAGCATGACCCTGACACAGGAAGAATCCAGGATAATGCAGGGGCTATTTTGGGGGATGTGATGCTTGATAACCCTTTCCCTGCTTAAGACACTGTCAAGCAATTCAGGCCAGTTTTAAATACCAACCATCTAACCCTCCCTGAGTGGTGCTATCCTTCTTTTATGGGGGAAGCTACAGGGAGGGATTAAAGAGATTTGCCAACAGCTTCCCAAGAAAACAGACAACCTTTACCAGAACATCATCTTGTGAACCTCTGTGCTCTGCCAGCAACTGGGGCAGTGCCTCTTGAGACCCTGTCCCAGAGGGGCCAGGCAGTGGATTTGAATGGGAAGGTGCCACACAACTCCCCTGGGTCTCCTCTGGGTTTTATCTGGGTTTTATCTGACATGATGTGACCTGCTTGGGGCTCCTCCTCCTCCTGGGGACAGCCTGTTGGCTGCTGGAGCAGTGGTGAGAGAAGATGCACATAAAAGGATAGGTTCTGATAGGAACTGATAGGTTGGGAAGTTATTGCCAGGAGGTCAGGGCTGTGACTGTGGCCCAGCTGCAGAAAAAGGGCAGGGTTTGTCCTTTAGGCTTTGTTCAACAGGGTAGGTGCTGCAGGGTTTATTCAGCAGGATTTATTGAGCAGGATTTATGCTGCAGGGTTTGTGCTTCAGGGTTTATTTAGCAGGATTTATTCTGCAGGGTTTTTGCAGCTCCTACCCCTGCCCTGGCAGCAGCAGCTCTGCACTTGCTGCCTCTGCACTCAGGTTCCCTCTGCACCTGCTCAGGTGGAAGCAAATTCCCTGTTATTAGAGGGCTGGGAAAGCTGCCCCGTGTGTTACTCGCCCTCCTCAGGAATGTGGGCATGTCTGAGTGTTTTAGTGTTTTCTGGGAACAAACAGAGCTCGATGCCTCCTCCCTTTGCCTTTGAGACAGACACTGATTTCTCTGACTTTTTGTAGCACCGGCTGCAGCTCCCGTCTGCCACCAGTCCCAACCTGCTCAGGATCCACTGGGAAACACTCAGCACTTCTGCCTTGTGCTGCTGTCATTATCCATAGACTCCCAGAATATCCTGAGCTGGAAGGGACCCACAGGATCATCCAGTCCGACCCCTGGCCCTGCACAGCCCCAAAATCCCACCCTGGGTATCCTTGAAGCAGTGCCCAAGCTCTCCTGGAGCTCTGGCAGCCTCGGGGCTGTGCCCATTCCCTGGGGAGAGCCTGGGCAGTGCCCAGAACCCTCTGAGGGAAGAACCTTTCCCAAAACCCAATCTGACCCTGCCCTGGTACAGCTCCAGCCTTTCCCTGAGTCCTGTCCCTGTCAGAAATTGGAGCCCCTGATGAAGTCTGATTTCAGACTCCTCCAGGCTGCGCTGGATTGGGATTGTTGTTTCTGGGTTATTATCAGAAACCCAAGCCATATTAAAGCCCCCAAACCTGGCGATGAGGGACCATAAATTGCCACCTGTGAGGACAGCACCGTCGGCTCTGGTGCTCAAGTACGAGAGTCTTGTCACAGCGCTCGCACCTAAGAGAGGAGATAAAAAGTGCATAAGAAGTCCATTAGCAGCCAGATAAGGAATATCCTCGTGTCACTGTCACCCCCTGCCCGCACTCCAGCGGGACATCCCTTCTCAGCCGAGATCCCAGCCCCTAACCCTGGTGTGTGGTGTGGGCACTGGGGAGGCAGCAGCGCTCCTGCAAAAGCATCGTGTTTTTTTTTTTTTTTTTTTTTTTTTTTTTTTTTTTTTTTTTTTTTTGCTGGACTCAGCCCTTTCCCAGGCTCCGAGTAGGAGCACGCTCGTCTGCACATCGTGTTCCCATTATTTTGTCCATGGTTTTCAGGGCGGGATGTGTCTCTTTCTCTATTTCAGCAATTTAAAACTGCTGGCACTCAGTAATGATATTTTGGATGCAGCTGTGGAGGAGGAAACCCGCACAGGGACAAATGGTGGCCTCCCACTGTCCTTTTCCTTCTTTCTGTTATTCCCAGGGATGGCTGGGCTGCTGCGACAGTAGAGACACTTTAGAATTTCAAACCTTCCAGTTTGCTCTTTTACTTCCTTCGAAGTCCACATCAGTCCTGTGCCAAATAGAAGAGTAAACGAGATAATGGGGAACAGAAGGCAGCGGGATCATCCCATCTGGAAATCTCCCAGCTCTGTGGCACGACAGAACCACACGCTGCTTGGGACTGGGAAGAAATCCTAACCCTGCTCTGCGGCATTGGCTCCTGACCTTTCCTGGGCGTCGGGACCGGTGACTGCAAGGGCTCTGCGAGGCTGCGTTTTGAAGCCTTTTCCTAAACAATTCTGCGTTGTCACGGAGCGCGGAGAGTTAATTCCACTGTTCCTGGGCGGTGCGGGCACAGGATGAGCGCAGGGATGGGAACCTTTGGGATTGCGGGATGACAGCGGGGTGGGCACCTCCTCCTGCGGCTGGGCGGGCTCGGGCTGAGCCCACCCGACCCGAACGAGCCCGGTACAGCTCAACTCGCTCAGTTCCGAGCCTATCAGAGCCGAGCCAGTGCCGGGCCGGGCCGGTCCGCTCCGCCCGTGTCCCGCCCGTGTCCCGCGGTTGGCGGTGCCGGAGCGGGGCGGGGCAGGGCGGCAGCTTCGAATCGAGGAGAGAGGACGGAGCTGCCCGAGCGTGTCCTGAGACCCGCAGTGCCCGCACAGACCCTCCCGGCCCCGGTCCGTCCGTCCGTCCGTCCGTCCATCCATCCATCCATCCATCCATCCATCCATGGGCAATGCCGAGTCCGTCCCGCGCGGTGCCGCCGCTCCCGGTAAGTGAGGTCCGGTCCGGTTCGGTTCGGTCGGGTCCGTGCGGCTCCGCTCGGTCCTACTCACCCTCCAGGATGGGAAATGCCCGAGCCGGGGCTCCCCTAGCGCTGAACACAATACCCGGGTGGGGAGGATGCGACAGCGGCGTCGGGAGGTGACAGGTGACGTGTCAGCGCTCTGCACGGGTACCGCAGGTGTGAGCCCTCTGCTCACCTGTGCTCGGACCTCCCCACATACCTCCGAGAGGCTCTGGGGGCTTGTTCTCTCCCTGCCAAACCAAAGCTGGAGCCCTGAATGTACTTTCATCCCTCGCAGTGCTGCCCGCGCTGCAGCGCTGCCAAATCCTCCCGCCGTAATTCAAAGCGCCGCGCTCCAAAATTCTCCTGCCAATCGCAGCTCCAGGGCAGGGAGAACAAACCTGGGAAAACAAACGGCTTGGAGCTGGCCGCGCTGCCGGGTGTCAGGTTCTTGTTGCCTTTTATGCGTCTTTTTTTTTTCGTGTCCAAGAAGTGCAACAGCCACCAGCCTGGTTGGCTGGATTTGAAGGGAGCTGATAACTGAACTCAGCCAACCGGCACAAGATGCCAGCGCTCTGGAATACAAATAATCCTGGGTGGGAATAAGAAAAGCCCTGAGTAACGCGAAGCAGCATCTTGGTTACTGGTGTTGCTGTAGAGCAGTGAGATCCTGCAAGCTTCAACTTGTTTCTTGTTAACCTCTCCTTGGCCTGGGGACTTTGGGATTTGCAAAAACTGCAGAACAATTCTGGTTTTATTTATTTATTTATTTATTTTTGGATGTGTGTGTCAGTTTTCAGTAAACGTTGTCATTCTTCTCACCTGGTTTTTTAACGTCAGAAACGCAACCTATTTTTTTTTTTTTAATTTTTTTTTTTTTTTTTTTGGCGTTTACAGCACGGTCTGATTTAATGACTTCCTTCACTAAGTCCTTAGTTTTGTTTTCTCTTCCTCTGGGGGACCCAAAATATTTTGCTGCTGGCAGGATGAGGGTATTGTTATGTGTTTGGTGCGTGAGTTCAGCAGAGGGGTGAAGCTGCACTGCTGGATGCTCCTGCCTGAGCTTCTGTGCAGGTGTGTAAGGTATGGAGGGGAGGGAAAAGTCCCCCTGGAGCTGTGCCAGGAACCTTTGGAGCAGGAGGTTGCATTGCCCCGAGTGGAGAGTTCATGGGCAGAAATGCAGAGCGGGCTCCCAGCGATGCTCCAGCAGGAGAAAAAGGAATGTGGGTCAATGCAAAGTGAGACTGGGGTGTCTGCACCTGTAGCAAACACCTCTCCCAGCAGGAATTGGGCAGAAAATAGACAGGAAAAAAACCCCAAAAACCCCTCCAGAACTAAAAGAACAAACGAAACCACACCTGATCCTTGTTTTCTGCTGGCTGCTGCTCTCAGGTGTGTGGAGCAGCACGGGGGTCAGAGGTGTGTGTGCCTCAGGGGAGGGTCTCTGCTGCGGTCTGGGGTGCTCCTGAACCCCCAGGGCATGAAGAGCTGGCTGCTCCTAAAAAATGGCTGCTTTTAAAACCCTGCTGTAGTTGGTTATTCTCTTGTTTCTTGTATTTCTCTTTCCTGGGAGCTGCTTTTGCTGTGTTTGGTTTCGGGGTGGTCAGCCCCCATCAGATTTACATGTTTGCTCTGTAATGCAAGATTACTTCTTACTGATGAATAACTCTGCTCCCCCGGTGTTGGTTTTTTGTTTTGAAATCTAAACATCCAGTCTTTGATTATAAAGCCAGTTTTGCAAAACAGAGCTGGAGATAACATTTTGGAAGTTAATGAACTGTTAGGTTAGTCAGACCTCAGTAATACATTGTGTCAACAGCTGCTCCTGCTCCCGTTTGCTTAACAGTAAAGTAAATAAATGCATTTGATGAAACTTCTAATATTGGACAGGCGAATTTGAACCAAGATGGAATTAATTGTCAAGGGTTAAAAGAAAGATCATCAGTGTTTGGGTAGAAAGCAGGAATGTGGGATTGTAAAATCGGTAAATCCTTCAAATTGTCACTGAGGCACGAGGGTTCTTAATTTAGAAATGTTGGTGTATACATTATTATAGGTGAGGTTCTGCAGCCTGGTGAGCTGTGCAGGTCCCCATGTCCCCTGGTCCCGGCTCCAGGGTGGACACTGTCACTGGAGGGCAGCCGAGGACAAAAAGTCAGCCCTGCTACCACGTACCTCGCCGGGAAATAAAAAAAATAAAAATAAATAATAAAAAAAGGCTGAATAAATGCCAGGAAAAGGACACTGTGAAGTTGGTTGCTTAAGGGATCAAAAGAAAAGCAAATAACCATTCAGCAGCTGGTCCCAAGAGAGCAAAGCTCGGAGAGGGACACAGCTGAGGGTGACTTTTCACTCCAAGACCTATGTGCATCCTTCTGAACAATCGGGAACTCTCGCAGTGGGGGAGAAACTCTGAATTATTTGCACCTTGCGCAGCTCAACAAGGTCAAAAGTCGCCGAATGGTTTCTTTGCATAATTCAAGTGGCCTTATGGCTGTATCAGATAATCATTCCCTGACTGAGCTCTGTTAATGGTCTCGGGGTGTAAAAGCGAGTTGCAGTGCTGGGAGCGTTCCAAGTCAGCGCAGAGGGCACCCACGGCTCTGCTGGGTCACTTTTGGCCGATCCCACCTTTTTCAGTGCTTGGGTTTCTCCCAGAGTGTCACCGCTGGGCTTCTCTCGGCCCTTAGCTCCCAGATTTCTCTTTCTGTAGGAAGTTTTCCGGCAGACCCCGCGCTGGAGAAGCAAAAGGAATTTGTCACCGTACGGTTTTGCTTTCCCTCTGCCCTGAAAGGGGAAGAGGAAAGATCCCAACTCTGGGCTTAGATGGCGCCAGAGCCTCGGGAAAGGATCTTGCAGAGTTCCAGCCTGGAGCCTGAGCCCGGCCCCGCTCCCTGCCCCGGAGCCCGGCCCGGTGGGGACGGGAGCTGCCTCTGCCTCGGCCCTTCAGGTGCGAGGTTTTCTTGGGATCGCCATTCCTGCAGCTGGGAAATTCTCAGCTCGTGTTCTGTGCTCACTGCTGTGCTTCTTACCCTGAGTCGCGTTAGCCAGCTGCCAAAATATTCCACGGTAAAGTGAATTCCCGCACGGAATTCCTGGCATTGCCCATCCTGCAGGGATTCACAGCCGTAAGTTAAGCTCCAGGCAGGCTGGGGCAGCTTTGGGGGAAGCAGCACATTCATTCCCCTCACGGTTTGCTCAGAGACACTTTGATTTCACAGACACTTTGATTTCACAGCACAGAATCTGTTCTCTCATTAACAAATTGCTGCTGCACGGCTGCAATTCTGCACTCCCCAAAGCAGTGGGGGCTGTGCCAAGCTCAGCTCACCTGGGGATTGAAATTATTCTCTCTGTTGGATTTATTACTGATAAATGAGCAGCATTTATGTGGATTTATCGTGGAGGTGATAAGAGATTACGTGGCTGTGTTTCCTTCTCAATGCATGGTGTGAAATCACCCCAGAAAGTTTGGCTGTGGGGGATTCTCTGCAGCCTCATCTCGTGGAATCCCAGAATGGTTTGGGTTGGAAGGGGCCTTAAAGCTCATCCTGTTCCAACTGCCCTGCCATGGACAGGGACACCTCCCACTAGACCGGCTTGCTCAGAGCTCCAATCTGATGCTTAGGAGAAGTTGATGCTTAGTAGTGATGTCTCTTTTTTGCAGATCTGGATGGATTTTGGTTTGCTGGAGGCGCCTTTGCTTTCCTTTGGGGCAAATGCCTCTGATACAAAACTTCCCAGGGCAGGGGGCTATCCTGAGGAGAGGATACACAGCCCTGAGGGGAGGTGGGAATGTCTTGATGGTGTGTGTTCCCATTAGGTCACCCCTGTTTGGGGCTCTTCACTGGGGCCAAGCATTTTATCATCTCTGAGGCTGCTGCACACACCTAAAAAGGAGCATCCGTGTGCCTTGACCAGCAAAGACTCCAGTTTTCATGTTTGGCACTCAAACCATGCTGTTATAAATGCCTGCTCCTGCCTTGAACTGGAACATAAATGTTTATAACTCCTGTTGCTCTCTTGACAGTTTGCCCATTAATTTAGTGTCGAGACACCTTTTAATTTCTGACCTCATCTGGGTACCAGCCCAGAGTCTGCTGAAGTTGCTGACTTTTTCCCCATCAAGGGCAGAAGCTTTGCTTTTAGAATTCTGCCCTCAATTTGCAGAGGTGAGGTTTCTCACACACCTCCCACCTTCTCGGGGCACCTCTTCCCTTCCTGGCTGGGATCACTCCTGTGGGTCTGAGAACCTCTCAGGGAATGGTTCCTGGGGTACAGCTACAAATCCTGCAGTGGAGGGTGAGGGTAGAAAGGAATGAGAAATGAGAAACTTTAGGTCTTAACATGATCTAAAAATTCACCCGGCCCTCCATTGTCACTATTTCTGGGTCCCTGATAAAACTAAAACCAGGTTCCAAATAATGTGCAATATTTCAGCAAGGAAAAGCAAGACAAAGGGGCTATTTAAAGCCACCTTCTTTGCAGGGCTTGGCTGGCGGGCTCTGCCTCTTTTGTGTCATTGTGGCTGTGCAAAACACAAACGAGAGGCCGGGGAAATACAATGTGCACTCCAATTTAGAACACATGCAAAGGTCAGCTGTGGTGCACGCTTGGCTCTGGGGAGGTGCAGGCTTTGGGCTGAGCAGGTTAACTTGGATTTCTGTGAAGCAATGAGGGGTTTCATAAACAGGCAGTGGATGCAGGGATAGACCAGAATAATCTCTCTGGCTCATGCCAGGCTGTTCTTTTCGCTCTGAAATTGAGGCATTAACTTCCCTTCGTGGCTCTGTTCTGTCTTGCTGCTTGCATCCTGGATGTTTTACTCTTCAGTGTCCTTGGGTGGATAAGGAGGCCAGGAGTTATCTGTGTGAAACGTCTGGAGAGCCATAAATATAAATGTGAGGTGACACAACGTGTGCCCAGCTTGAAAGCAGCTACAAAAACCCTCAGGGGCTGCTTACCTGGGACGTGCTTGTTCTGGCAAGGGAAGGAACACAATAAAAGCACTTGCTAAACTGAAGGCAACTGCTTGTTGCAGGCTGTTTGGGAGGACAGGGCATGGGAGGGAGGCTGGAAATGGCCCAGGAGGAAAGGAGAGAGCAGAGGGATGTGCTGGAGGTGACATCCAGCAGGGTTGTGCTGCACTGGTGGGAGATGGGGAACCTGTCTGGGTTCTGGACCTGCACAAGCTGGGGAGGGTCTGCTGCAGCCTGAAAATTGAGCAGGATTTTGGGATCCTGAAGGATCCCATACAAAGAAAAATCTATAAAGGTTTACTGAGGAGATGGGACAGATTAATTTTCTGTTTTTGCTCTTTTTTTGGAGGGGGATACAAGTACTTGTGTGCTTTTCAAAGGCTAAAGTGTGTGTGTATTTAAGAAGTTTAAAGACAATCTCAGTGCTTTGAAAAGTAGCTCTGATGTGCCCCTCAAGGATGAAATCTTAGACCAGCAAATCCAAGAAGCCAGAACGTGATGAAGGAGGGTGATGAAGTTTTTTGGGGTCTGTAAGACCATGGGCTGTGTTGCAGCACTGGGGGATGGAGAGCTGGGGATGGGAATGATGTCCACAACACCCAGATTGCTGTGGCTGCTTTAATGCTGTGGTTTTGGGGCACAACACTCACAAATATCACACTGCAGGACGTGACAAGGGCTTGAGAGACCCCCCAGCTGTGGGGGGCTGTCCCACTGTCCTGGCTGTGTGAGAGGGAAGCTGGGGTGATACACCTCACCTGGAGTTTGCTGCTGTGGATGGGGGGGGGGGGGGGGATCTCTTCTGCTTGCAGCAATCCCCCAGATCCTGAGGCAGTTCAAGAATCCTGGCTAAGATCCCTGCTGTCATCTCTGAACCGTGCTGCCTTCCTGGTGCCTGTGGGTATAAAAAAAAATCACATCCATTTGAAAGCCTTATCTGTGCCTCCTTTCTGCAGGGCTGTGATGGATTTTTGGCCTTGTAAAAGTCATCTTCAGCGAGGATTTATCTGTCTTTTGTGTGTCAAAGATAATTTTTATTTTTTCAGAGCTTCTTCATGCTGAATTAATTTGTTCTCTGTCAAACCTGTTTTGTTTTTCACTGGAGCCCAGTGAGTGGGAGAACCCAACTCCCAGAAATGTGTGTGCCTCTCTTCTCCTGTGTGTGGCACTCCCATGCCAATAAATCCAAACCATCAACCTGCAAACCCTCTGAAGGAGCACAGCCCTCTGTGCCTCAGTTGCACCCAGGAATGGCTCTGGGTCCCAGCTCAGGCATTCCCAAGGGATGGGGCTCCAGCCAGTGTGGTTCTCCTTTTGAGCCTTCAACAAAGCCATTCCCTTCATTTGGCCAGGAAAAACCACTTTAATTTCGGGAGATATGGAGCCTTCTCCTGCTTTTCCTCTCCTGTGCCTTGCAGACAGGAGCTGAAGGCGGTGGGATGCTGCAGGGACAGTTTTTTCTCTCTTTGTAACATGGTTTGTTTTGGGAACAGTGTTGGAAACTGGGAAAACGGGTTACTCAGAGCCTGAGAGCTACTGCTACTTTGATTCTTTTTTCCCCTCTGTCTTTGATTTGCTGAAGGTTAATGGAGCTGACACAAACAACCCTCTTAAATGCCACGGGCTAGGAATAACCCCAGCATTTCCTGCTGAGGGCTGTGACCAGGGGAGCTGCCTGGTCCCTGTCCCTTGGGAATGGCCTGGATTATCACAGCCTTGTGACAGCTTGGGGCTGAGCTGGGTCTCTGTTATGGCCAGAGCATTCAAGGGTGATTTTAGGATGCTCCAGGGCTCCTGCTGATAGCAGGGATGCTGAATTGGGGTTTACTTGCTATCCATGACTGCATGTGCACAGACCAAACCTGGGCAGGGACCTGTGCCATGTGGCTGCTGAAGCTTTTTGGTGTCAGGAGGAGCAGCTGGAGGCTGGAGAGGCGGAGCAGGAGGGAGGATCTCCCACTTCTCTCATTCCCCTCACACTGATGAGGAGAAACAAACCCAAACTGAGCTGCCCAGGCTTTGCCCCTTCCCAGCTGAATGTTTTTGGAGGTTCTGGGTGCTCCTTGCTGGGTCTGCTGTGCACTGGGTGTGTGGGGGAGCTGGGGTTGAGCAGGCTTTGGGAGAGGCTGTGCAGAATAAGAAAAACAAGAAGCAGTTGTTTGTTAAGCTGCTTTGTTCTCTCTATTTCTGTAGTTAACCTTTTGCTTCTCGAGGCAATAAAAAGAAGAAAACAAAAACCAACCCTCCTCAAAAAATATTTCAGGGTGTTTCTTTGTGTGCTTTGACTAAGCTGTTCCTCATAAACCAGCAGCATTTGCATAAACACAGGCATGGCAGACTGAATTATCTGTTGATTTTTTTTTTTTTTTTGCCTCTGTCAAGTATTTTTGCTGCCCCAGTAATGTGCAGATGGGGGGAGTGAGGCTGGGAGAGGAAAAGCAGGCAGAACCTGGGTGCCCTCCTCTGCCAGTGCATCCTTCCCTGCCCCTGATCTTCCATGGGGTGACCCTGAGCCAGTTTGTCCCTGCATGCCACCAGAACTTGGCTCCAGGGAGTCCCAGGCTGGACATGAAACCAGCCAAGGACCTCAGAGCATGAGGTAGGGACTGAAAACCCACCCTGAGCTGCATCTTTGAGCAAGGGCCTTTCTCAGGACTATAAATGTGCCTCTGGAGATGGGTTTGGTGGGCTTTGGTGTGAACTTTTAATTTCTTGCCAGTTCTGGAGTCCCAGCAGAGCTGGAGGTGGCAGCAGCAGCTGTTTGGCCGCTAGTTGCTGTGTCTGCTCCCTCGTGGCCTCCAGTCAAAGCTGGCATGCTAAATCCAGGATGTGCTGGAGAGAAGGGGGACCTGCCCATCACCCCTGTGGGCTTCAATGATTTTTTTTTTTTTTTTTTGTCCCCACTCAGATAAAATGAACAAAAATTCTGTGTCTCATGGCTGCTGTGATAAGCTGGAGGCTCCAGACATGCCCCAGCACAGATTACCCATTACAGCCTTTGTTTATTTAAAAACAAAAAGCCCAACCTCACTATCTTGATGATGGAAAAAAAAATTTCCATCAACGTGCCAGAGGCATAATTGGTGCCGGTGGAAACCAAAAATGACCCTTTACCTTCCCCTCCACCCACCTTTTTCACAGCAGAGTGGTTTGGGAGGGAGCTTTTCTTAGACCTGGTGGTGTTGCAGGAACCTTTCCCATGCACCCAAACCAGGCTCAGATGCTCCAGGGGATGGTTGAAGGCCTGTGGTAAAATTCCAGGTAGAATAATGTGTCCCTGCCTCTCAAACTGTGAGCAAATCCTTTTGAGCCCATCCTAAGGGCAGCAGCGAAGTGCCCTGGGAGCACTCATGGAAATCCCATTATGGACATCTTTTCTAATGCAGGATCATCCTGGTTTTTGGATAATTGCAGTGTGTTCCCTGGCTGCTGGGCAGGGGGGCATGATTCCAGGTTAGCACCTTCTCCTGGCTCTCCAGACCTCTTGTGCCTGAGGACAGAGGGTCCCTGTGTGTTTTTTGGGGGTGGTGGTGGCATTCCCAGCTCAGCTCCTGGGGCATGGCAGGGAAGGAGTCCCCGACCTTCCTGATGGAGATGTGACCACAGCTGGTGCTGCTCAGCATCTCCTGCCATTCCCTGGGCTGAGCTGCTTGCAGGGGACCCGTGTGAAGCCAGGTGTCCCTCAGTGCCACCAAAATCAAGGTGAGAGCCACCAGGTTGGGCTGAGCCTTGGAGGTTTTTGTGGGAACCATGCAGTGATGGCTCAGCAGGGATGGATTTCACGGGAGGATTTTACCACACAATGTGCTTTTGTGCAATTATGTGGTGTCTTTCAAATCATTTCCTCCAACCAGTCTGTCCACACCCAAACCAAAACAAACATTCTGAAAGGCTGCAAAGATAAACACACACTGCTTACCCTGACATGCAGTTTTTTCTCCCACTCCTTCCAGACACCTGCTCTGTGTCCTGGGAAGGAGGAGCGTCCAGGAATGCTGGATTAGGATCGCCCAACACAAACTTTGGCAAATGCTAACTTTCCAAACCTTCATTTTCAAATATATATATATATATTTTTTTTTTTTAAGTCAGTAACTTTCTCAGAAAGGAGAAAGTGCAACCTAGGACTCTCTCACCTCCTTGCTCTGCTTTTTTTAAGGTCAATGCTTTCTTTTCCTCACTTTGAGCCCCTGTACCATTCCCAGTGCTGGCATCTATGGGCTCCCAAGCCTTATTACACATCTCTGAGCTGATTTCCAGTTTGATCTCACCCATTTTTGGGCTCAAACAGAGTGTGTGGGTGTTGCTCATGCTGGTGGGTGAACCTTAGCAGCAGCCACCACCACCCACAGCTGCTCCTCTGAACTTTTCTCTGCTTTCCTCCAGCAATAATTTGTATAAAAGAGGGAATTTTAACCCCTGCTTGCTCAGCTTGTTTTCTGGGTTGATAAATGTGATCTCCCAGGGGAGTTGGTGTTTTGGGATGAGGGATCTGCCCTGATGAAACTCCCGGGTTATTTCTCCTCTCTTGTCCCCTCCCTGAGTACTTTGCTGCTATATTATTATTATTATTATTATTATTATTAATTTATTTTTACTGTTGTGTCCTCAGCAGCCCCTTGTGAAGGGCCCCAGCAAATTGGGCACAAACCCCTCTGCTGTCACTCAGTGCTCTGGCATCTCCTTCATCTACCCATCCCCTTTCCCCAGTGTTCAGGCTCAACCCCGTCTCTGCTGAGAACCCCAGATGGGAAAATGCTCTGGTTTTAATTAGCAGCTTAATTAGTTTATCAGGTGTTGGCACCACTGTCGCTCCTGGATGCACTTTTTAGCAGAGCCCTTGTTCTTGCTATCCTTCAGTGCTTCATTTTTTTTTTAGTTATCATAAAATATCGTTTTCCTGGTTTAGGGAGATATTCCTCTGAAATTCAGTATTTGTTAGCTCAGCTGGGTAATACATTTTTTTTTTTTCCCCAATAACCAAATCACTTTGGTTTTTCTTCTTCTGTCCAGCTCCACATAGTCCCTGATCATTAAACCCAGAAATGTGCTGTGATAGGAAAGGTGTATTCCTCTGACAGATAAGCTTGACTGACATAAATAATTTAGTTCCTGTGCACTTTATTTTTTCCTTCTGTAACTGCTGGAGATTGAGGTGACCCACAGAGTCATCTGAAATTCTCCTGCAACTGATCTCCAGGTTTGGTTTTTCTTGTCAGCTGTTTGGCAGCTGTAATTTATAGTCATGCTCCAGTGGCTTCAGGAAGATTATATTCTTTATTTTCATATCATTTTTCTGCTACATTAAGTGAAGAAAAAAATATGAGTATTTTGTCTATTTACTTTTTTTGGTGTGGTCTGAGTTCAGAACACTGAGTTTCCTTCACCCCTTTCCCTACTGACTTGTGTCTTCCCTGAATCATCTTTATCTGTCTAATGATGCCTGGGCTGTCTCTGTATTCTGCCTTTTTGCTGGGAAATTGCGTTCCAGTTGTTGCCATTCACCCACTCCTGGCTTAGCCAGGATTTTCCTCGTCTTTGGCAGATGCTTTCCTGGGGTTTTGGGACTCTTGGGACCGTTAAGCAGAGATGGAGCTGGTGTGGGGTCAGTGGTCCTGCCTTTCCCATGGCCTCCTCCCAGCCTTGGGGACCAGCAAATAAAGTGACCACAGGAGGGGCCTGGGGCACCCCAGGAGCAAAGTTTGCTTTTTGCCAGCAGCCAGAACCTGTGTGGGACCCTGCACTGGTTGCACTGGGATGTGGGGTGCTGCTGGCTCTGATACTGAACCTGCTCAGGATCCATTCTTGTGCTTCTTGTAGGGGTGTGAATCCCCTCAAGGATGTTCTTTCTTCTCTTCCCAGAGGTTCTCCCTGGCAGCTGTGCACCCAGGGGAGTGCAAACATGGATTAGAAGCTGTTTGAGACCCTGCTTAGACCCTTAGCTCTGTCAAAGGGAGGAGAAGGTGGGAGGGAGTTCCAGGTTTTGGGTGCTGTTTGCTCATCAGTGTAACCTCATCAGTCTCAGTGACACAAAATCCTCCTGTGCTGTTTGGGGCCATGTTTCTACCACCTCAAAAATCTGCGTTCATATGACCAACCCTTCCTCCTCAGCTCTCCTGACTCAGGGCAGAGAACCAGGAATAATTCCCAGCCCAGCCCTTGGGAAGGCTCTGGCAGGGCTGGCCCGGGCAGGTGCCGTGTGTCAGCGTGGCGTTAACGGGTTCCTGGCAGAGATTTGGGATGTCTGAGGGGTGCTGAAATTACAGCCTGTGGGAATCCAACTGATGCACGGGCTTTGAACATTGAGGAGGAAAAAGAATAATAATAAAAAAGGAGAGCTGTATTGGCTTTTTGCTTGTGATTTCACTGGCAAGGCAGGAAGTTTGCAGCTGATGGGGGAAAGTCTTGGCTGCTGAGCCTGGAGTGGGATGGAGGGATTCGAGCTGAGATTTCTTATTTCATCTTTATGGTACTGACTCACTTGACATTTGACTTTATTCTGTAATTGTAAAGTTTGAACCTGAAGCTTTGCAGATGGAGAGCTGACATGAAGGGAGCGAGGTCGTTCTGCTCGGTTGGTGTGACAAGAACTGACCCAGGTTTGATGGTCCTCAGCCCTCGTCAGGGTTCTGTGCCAGCCTTTTTCCAGCTCCAGATCTGTTCCCAGAGAGAGCAATGGAAATATTGTCTCATCAGAGGGCGTTCCTGCTTACTGGGGTCTCTCCAGGCCTGGTGTTGGTGTCTCTGCCCAGAGAAAATCCCACAGCTGGAGCTGTCGTGGAATTTGGCTGTGCTTGGGGCAATGCCTGGCGTGTTCCCTCAGCAGGAAGAGGAGGGAGTGACTGAGAGGCTCCAGTGTCCTCTTCAGAGCAGGGAGAAGAGCTCTTTACCTTGAACAAAGTCGTGCATTTCTGTTTCTCCACATTTCCCAGCCATTCACGGGGATACCATGACACTGTCAGTGTTCTCTGAAGGACGCTGGAAGTGTTCTGAGATCTGCTGGCAAACACTGTGTGCTGATATATTCATGGTTCAGAGGGACTGACCCACTCACTCAGCCTGATGAAAACTTTCACACAGCCCTTCCCCTCTGGCATTCAAGTTTGGCTGTGTTTCTTCTTGTCTCAAAGTTTTGGTAAGGAAAGGGATGTCTGTGGAGTGCGAAGGATTCCACGGACATTTTCCAAAGCCTGTCTGAAAGGTAGCAGGGTAGACACAATTGTAGTAGGCAAAATTGTAGTGTTGCAAAAAAAAACAAACAAAAAAAAACAACCCCAAAAAACTGTCACTGGGTTTTCTGTGTGTTTAAATAGCTTTAAAAATGACTTCTGTAGGCCTGCAATTCTCCCTGCCATCACCAAATCCACTGAGTGCAGGACTGGGCTCCACATCTGATCCAACTCGTGGTGAATCATTATTTCCACTGCTTGTTTTGCATAATTGCTTTTGCTAATCCTCAGCTGCATTTGTGTTTTCTCAGTGCTCACCATCCCCTTCATCCCTTCCTGGGTGCAAGTCTTGAGGTGTCAACATCCAGCTTGTGTCCCTTGTGATGCTCAGGGGAGCTGTAAATGCAGGAGAAGGTGATCTTAGGCTGGTGTAAGTTATCAAAGCTGTGCTGAGTGGATCTGTAGCACTCAGCTGCAGGAATTCCCGTGGGATATTTCATTCCTGCTGGCTGGAACAGCAGAAAGCTGGTGGGGGAAATGGCCTTGTTCAAACATATCTGGTGTGAGCAAGACTCACAGCTGAGCAATTCTCTGCTCCTTTGTTTTGGCCTGTTAAGCTTTAGCAAAATAAAAATCAGTCTTTTGGCCTTTTCTGCTGGTTCCTGTGTAGAGTCAGGTGTTTTACAAGCTCTCCACATCTTCTTGGCCACACAGCAGCCTGCTAAACTGGAACCCCAAGGCAGAGGCTCCCTGGCAGCTCCCAGGAAAAAGATTGCCAGATTAAGTAAAGTTTAATTACTTAAAGGGTGAAAAGTTTCCCTGCAGATAACCAGAGTTCAGATCTGTAATTCTGACTTATTCCAGCACTGATTCCACTTGGGTTCCTTGCTGTTGGTTAAAGGATGGGAAGGCAGAGGGTTTGTTTGGATTCTGCTGCACTAACCCCATGGTCAGAGGTGTAAATGGTTCAGGGAGAAAAATGTACCTGAGCCAAGCCTTGTTGTCACAATGAAAGGAACTTTAGCTGAATTTGCAAAATGTCCTGGCCCCAATATGTTTCACCCAAACCCTTCAAAATGGGGTCAGTTATAAACAACTTTACTTCAGCTCTCCTGGAATAGGGGCCAGGAAAATTTATTAACGGAAAAGGGAAAAAATAAAGGGGGGAAAAAATAAAAAGGGGGGAAGAAATGTCTCCTTCCCAGCTTTTCGGAAGGAATTGCAAACAATGGGGGTAAAACCCAAGACACAAACCCATGCCCTGTGTAGGCTGGGAGCTCCAGAGCCATCTGCCCTCGGGCTGGCTCCAGCCAGCTCCAGGCACATCATTTCCCCTCCAGAGAATCATGGAATGGTTCAGGCTGGAAAAGACCTCTGTGTGTGTGTGTTTCTCCCATTCAGGAGCAGTGTTGCCAGTGGGCAAACGCTAATCCATCCTGACAGCTCTGCCCATCTTCCTGCTTTGGTCTGGCAACCAGCAAACAGCTTGATTAAGGTCCCTGGGGCTTCAGTAGTGCAGCTTGTTGCCTGTAAATTAATCAACAGGTTTCCTGTGATTAACTCTTTCTGGGAATGCTCTGCGTTGCTGTGGGTGGTGAGTCAAGCCTTTAGAATTTGCTTTTTTAAAAAGGCGCAGCAGAAATAGCCTCAAAGGTTTTATGGTCCTGGGTTCTTGGGGCAGGAGGTGAAGAGTTCCTGTGGGCTCTGCAGGTGCTGCTTGTCTGACTTCCCATCTCTAAGAGCAATTTTAGGCTTTTGCTTTATTTCTCTTGGCTGTTCACCCCCTGTAAAATATCCATTATCCATGCAGAGGGCAGCCAGATGGAACCTGTGCTTTGAGTTATCCATAAGAAATCAGATGTGCTCTGGCCCCTCAAATTAAAAGTGCACAGAGGAACAGGACCTCCTTGCTGTTCTGAGGTTTGTTCTGGAGCCAGGGTAGAAGTTGCCAGGATGTTTTATTTGGCAGTGTTACCTTTCAGGCTTTGGGCTTGTCTTTTAACTGTTTGGTCTCACCATAGAGGGGTTAGGAAAAAGAATTTTGTAGCAGCTGTGGTTTGTACCTGGACTTTGGTAATGAGCAGAAGGTTTGGGGAGCACACACTGAGTTTTCAGGTGACTGCAGATACCAGGATGGAGGTGACTGATGTTGTATGGATATAATGGGTTGAACATTCTCTCATTATTTCAAAGCTCACAGGATTTCCAGCTTCTCACATGGGGACACCCAGCTCCTTATCTCCATTCTCCATTCCTGTTCCTGTTCTCTCCCCCTCGCTGGAGGCTCCATCCGTGCATTCTCTCTGCGTGCACTGTCCTGCCCTTTAGCACTGAGTGTCTCAGGGACAGCACAGCCCCTGCCTGTGCTCCCACACACCACGAGCCCGGGGAGAGCAGCAGCACCCTGCACAGGGAGCTGCATTTGTTCTGATCTGGACTTCACCCTGCACTGAGCAATGGTGAGAACAGGCTGAGCCCTGCCACTCCTATCGATTATTTTTAGCAGCAATCAAAGACAGAAGAAGAATGTGCCTGTGCAGAGGTTGTCTCCTGCCCCGGTGGGAGGGGAGCAGCTGGCACAGGAGGGCTGTCCTGCTCTGAGCACATTCCCCCAGGAAGGATGTGTTCCTGAAGCTGGCTCCAGTCACACCAGTGCGGGGTGAGGTGTGGAATTTGCCTTCAGGAGCTGGCCGGCCTCTGCCTTCTGCATCATGTACAGATTCTCACATTTGATCACACTTTTCATGCCTGTTTTACTAGAAGGATTTAAAGAATCACAATGCTCAACTGGAGTTGTTGCATCCAGGTGTGAGCAACGCTTCCTGCCCCAGAGCAGTGCGAAGGAATTTGGGGAGTGAGGCTCCAACTTTGGATCCTTGGCATCTGTGGGTGAAGCAGCTTGTAGATACCTGCACCACCAGTTAGAGATCCCTGGCAGGAGCTGAAACACCAGCAGGAGCCAAGTGTAAGAGCTGGAATTCCCAGGGATGCTGCCTATGGACCTCCCCAGGTGACAGCAGGGAATTCTGTTCAGAGAAGGTGTTTTCTCTGCCGTTGAAAATGTCATAACAGTTAATCTGCTCTTGTGAGGGGGTTATTTGTGGTGGACAGAGGGAAAAGTGGCATTTCTGAAGTGATGTGAAGACAAATGTGTTTTGGCCACTGTAGTCTTGGGGACTGAGGGAATCTTGGGAAAGACCCCAGAGAGCAGGTACCAGCAGGGCTGAAAAACTTGGCTTCATGTAGAGTTCATTGAATTATAGAATCCTCTGAGTTGGAAGAGACCCACAAGGACCCACAGGACCTCCTGTCCCTGGACAGACACCCCAAAATCCCAGCCTGGGCATCCTTGGGAGAGGTGTCCAAGCTCTCCTGGAGCTCTGGCAGCCTCGGGGCTGTGCCCATTCCCTGGGGAGATCCTGGGCAGTGCCCAGCACCCTCTGGGTAAGGGAAGAACCTTTCCCAAAACCCTCCCTGGCACAGCTTCAGCTCCTTAGCACAGTTCAGACCACCCTGAGCCTGGCCACTGCACCAGAGGCACAGCTGCTGCTCCCATCTCCCATCAGCCAAGACTTTCCCTGTAGGAATTTCCACTTCTGCTCATCCCTCAGGTTATCCACCTCTCTCTGCTGATGAGGGCACACATCAGGCTCCATCTCTTGTATCCACACCCCTCTGCCAGCCAGGAGTGACAAAAGGATAACTGCAAAGCTGTGGCCTTTGGGAGGGGGAGAGGGCATCATCTCAGTGCCATGCATGGTGCCAGGCACAGCAGGCTGGGACACGTGGCTCCGTGTCAGGTCTGTCACATCCCTGGCGCTGGCCTTTGTGCTGTGCCAGCGTGGTGGCAGCTGTGACACATCCATCAGCCGTGCCTGCTGCTTCCTGCTGCCAGGCACAGAGGGGTGACCTTTTTGGAGAGGAGGAGGGGGAGAGGCAGTGGCAGCCCTGGCTGGGGTTGGGGTTCATGGAGCAGAGCTGGCAATCCCTCCTGCTCTGCTGGGTGCAGGAAGCCCCATCCCCTCCTGCTGCTGGGGTTGAGGCAGAGCCTTCCCTGCTGGGCCCTGCCATCCCTGGGGGATATCCTTCATCCCTGGTTATGGGAGGAAGGAGCAGGGCGATGCTTGGCAGAATGCTGTTTGTGTGCTGTTGCTGATCTGACTGTGTCACCTTGGAAATTTCGGTGTCCCTCCACCCTTCTCAGCCTGGGGTGTGAGCCCTGCAGAAGCAGCCAGCAGCAGTGGGGTTTTGGGTGTGTGCACTGCGCTGTGACTTGTCCATGGAATTGTCACGTTTTCTGTGCTGAAGGGGTTTTCCCGTGACTCCAGCGCCTGGACAGTGCTCTGCTCTGTGTGTGCCTGCTCTGGAGTGAAAACGGGGGTGGCTTCTCTAGAAAAGAAAATATTTTCCAGGTATTTAAGGTCAGCATGACTCGGGAAATAATTATGAGCCTCTCAGGCTGGGTTGGTACAAATGGCACCGTCAGTGCAGGGAGATGCAGCTCGCTGTGAAGGGGTGAGGAGGAACAGTACCAGACATAACCTGAAATGACTTAACAAGCTGCTCAAGTTTTTTTAAATGCATGTGTCTTTTTTATTTTTTTCTTTAATTTAAATTTCCTCTGACATTTCATAGGCTTCATCACTCAACGTGAAGCCAAGAGCTATGTGAGTGTGTGCAGTAGGATTGTTTTTAAATTTTATTTTAAATACAGATGTCTGGAATAACTTTTTTGCACACACTGTAGGAGTGTAAAGGTTTCTAAGCAACATCATTTCATGCTGTTTGCATTTGAGAATGTAAAACAGGGTTCCTTTTTTTAAAAGTCTCTGCAGTGCAGGCATAATTACAGGATCCCATTATGCAGCATTGTGTCTACGGTGAAGCCTGCCCTAATGGAATATTCTGCCTTCTGCTGAAGCTTTACCTGCTTTTTACCAAGACACTTAAGGACTTAATTAGCGTCATTATAGCCTGCCACCCCCTTCCTCAGCCCCGTGCATGAAGGGATAATGATCTGTCCAAGCTAGCGGTGTGTTCACTTCCCATGGTTAACAGCACTGCATGCAGGGAGCGTTCCGGAGCTCGCTGCTGCTCTCCTGAATGGAGCATGGAGGAGGAGGGGGGGGAATGAAAGCATTTCCTAGGAGCAATAAATACACTCTGTGTTTACTTGGCCTGGTCCCTGCCACTGAGCTGGGAGGTGTTTGTCACTGGAGATCCCCGTGGAGCTCCTCTGTGTGAGCCTCAGCTGTGCTCAGAGCATCCCTGCAGGGCACCCCAGCCTTCAGCAGAGGAGCCCTGTGGGTGCCAAAACCTCACCAGGGTGGTCCTGTGGATGTGCTAGGTGGGGGCAGCATCTTCCACTGACCTGTGTGTCCATCCATCCATCCATCCATCCACGCAACTAGAGTGGATGGGATGGTTTGGGTGTTGGGAGAGACCTTAAAGACCACTTAAATTCCACACCTTCCACTGTCCCAGGCAGCTCCAAGTCCCAATGTCCAACCTGGCCTTGGACGCTTCCAGGGATCCAGGGCCAGCCACAGCTGCTCTGGGCACCCTGTGCCAGGGTCTGCCCACCCTCCCAGAGGACAATTCCTTCCCAAAAATCCCATCTAAAGCTAATCTAAACGGATTGCTCCTTGCTGTGGGCAGTGCTTGGACTGACAGGAGGTGGTGGTGGCTTGAGGACACTGCTCTGATGCTGAGGGAAGCTGGGGAGCATCATCCTGCTGCCACAGGACAGCATCTGCAAAGCTCCTGTCAGCTGGATCGCCAATGGTAAGCAATATTTGCACCAAGCTGCCCAACAGAGTTTTATAAACATCTGGGGGCTTTTTTCTTTAATTTTATGAGATGAGGAGTGTTGGCTTTTGTACCAGAGATGGGGCCAAAGGAGTTTTTATTGCTGGTTAGGTAACTTCTCTGGCATGTTGTGCTGGGAGCCCCAGCCATAATTAATGAGGTGTGGGAGTGCTGTGGTGCATGTGTTGTTTTGTGTGATGGCTGTTGCTGCTGCACCCCGTGCCAAGATGTGGCCATGACATCTTCCTTACACATGGACAACCCTCAGCCCCCTCCACCTCCTGTGTCCATCCTGTTGGTGGCATTTCTGCCCTACCTGCTCCTGGTTTTTGCTTTCCCAGCAGGGTTTTTTCTGGAATTCTGCTAACATCTTGCAGGGAAATTCACCCCAAACCTCTGCTCTTTGTACTTGTTGGTTCAGGTGGGAAGGGGCGCTGTAAGAGTGGTCAGGGATTTGGGAGCACTCCCACAGCTGTGTTCAGGGTTGATAGTTAAAGGCTTGTGGCTCATCTCTTGTGAGAAGCAGAGGCAGGAAAGCAGGAGCTGTGATGCTGATGGATTTCCCATTTTCCTGGACTCACCTGGAGTCCTGAGCATCACCTGCTTGCTCCCTCACCTCAGCAAATGTGTGTGGCCTGGGGTGGTGCAGGCAAGTCACCCATGCTGGAAGCACCCTGCAAATCCCAGAGCCTCATCCTCCTGGCTTGTGAAAAGTGTCCCTGCCCGTGGCAAGTGGTTGGAAGCAGATGATCATAAAGACCCTTCCAACCCAAACCATTCCATGATTCCATGATCTTCTGCTCATCTAGGCTGGCTCTCCTGCCCTGTCCATTCCTAAGAAGGATTGGCTGCAGTGATGTTGTACCTGTTATTATTTTTTGTTTATTTTCCAAAAGCCCCGTGCCTCTTCTCTGGCTTTTCCAGCCTCTGCCCTCAAGGAGCTGTGTGTGATCCCTGCTCAGAGAGCTGGGAGCATCTCCTCAGCCCCACACAGGCAAGGGAAGGTGCAGGCAGTGCTGGCCCCCAGCACAAAGCCCATCCAAGCTGCAGCTCCCTCGTGTTTCCAGGGAGGTGGCTGGAGGTCTCCAGCAGTGCACGTTGCCTTTGGCTTCATAAACACTGAAAAATGGTGCCAGATGGATGGAGCTTTATAGGATCTGCCCTGTGCTCAGTGTATTTTAAACAAACCTGGGAGGGGGTTTGGGCTGGATCCTTGTTTGTTCTTGAAGGAATTGATGAGGGCTTCAGAGTCCTCGTCCATCCATCTTCCATATGGAGATAAAAAGTTTTGGCTGAACACTGCTAAATGTGCCGTCATCTATCACAGCGGAGGCGGGATTGTGTCAAGGAAAAATAATCCACCATCAGGCTCAAAAGGAGAAAAAAGGGAAGGAGAAAAAAAAAGGGAAAGAAATAAGATTTCCAATAAAACACATTGCTTTTAAAAATCCAATTCACTCTTTGCCAAGTCATTGTTTGGTTTTAGACTTGTTTCACATTAAAGCAACCTTTAAAGGTTATTTTATCCCTCTGTAATGAGCTATAGAAATGAGGCTGGTCTGCTACGGGGCAGAGGGCAGGGCTGGGGCCGTGTGTGGAGCTGATGCTCCCCTTTGGAGCAGCTCTGTGAGCTGTGTCACAGCTCCCTGGCTGCCAGATTCTGCAGCCAGCAGCTTTCAGCAAGAGAAATGAAAGAGGATCATTGATGTGTATCTCTCCCCTCGCTGTGGTGGAAGTGATATGTGCTGCAGTGTGTGTGTGGGAGAGAGAATAGATGGGGCTGGCTGTGTTTTTCTGAAGTGTTCTGGGGTTTGCACCCTGGGGACCAGGGTTGCTGACACCCCTCCTGCTCTGGGTGCTGAGCTCTTTCTGGAGATGTCACACCAGTGAAACCTCTTGGCAACCTGCAGTGGGTGAGACCTGGCCCCCATCCTCCCCTGTGGGCGAGGGGACACCAAACCCCCTGCCCAGGACAGCCCTGTGCTGCCCTTCTTTCCTCTGTGGGGCGTTCAGGTGACAACCAGGGTGTGCCAGCACCTCTGCAGGGAGGGACTGTCCCAGCCCTGACCAGCAGGACACTCACAGAGCGTCACCATGAGGGAGCGGGGGGCAAGCTGGGCATGGGGTGCAGCTGCCCGTGGCTGCAGGAGCTGAACGGGAGCGGCAAACACAGCACCAGGGTCTCTAAACAAGACTCATCACCGTGGGTTGGGCTCTTCCTTCTCCTAGCAGATAATTTTTCCTGCCCAGGCGTTGTGCAGGAGCAGCTCCAGAGTCCCCCCCAGCCCAGCTGGGAACCCTCCCAAGCTCCAGCACAGCCCTCCCAGTCTGGGGCTGCTGCATTTGCTGGCTCTGCTCCCAAGGGCTGTGCTGCTAAAACACCTCCCTCATTTTTCTCCCATTCACGTCGCGTTGCCTGAAGCTTTTAGGGGAGCCCTGGCTGATGCAGGAGGAGCAGCAGTGGGGGGGTAAACGAGCAGTGCTGCGCACAGAAAACCCGACGTGTTTGTGCTTCCTTGTGCCGCTGTGCCTGTGGGACACAAACCTTGCGTGGACCACATCTGCTCCAGGCTTGAGGGCAGCTTGGTGACGAGGCTGTCAGTGCCCCAAGAGGGCTGATTTTCACATCCCCACCTGATTTGCACATCCCCGCTGCTGGGATGCTAGCGGGAGTCTGCACTGGAGCTCTAGCCACCCTCTGGAGAGGCATTTTTCCTGAATCCTCTTTCCCAGCAGAAATCGTCTCCATCTTCTGCACGGAGCCTGTTTGTGTGGGAGGGGTGTTTTTGCACGGCAGGACTGTGATGCTCAGGCTGGTTTTGGTGCTGTGGTGTGGAGGTTCCCCCTGGATGCTCAGTGTGAGCAGGATGTGGTGGCCTGGAGAGAAGCTTGTCTGCTGGGGAGCTGCCAGCAGGGAGAAATTCCCTCTGAACAGAGCTGAGGAGGATGCTGCTTTCTGTGGAAGTGTCAGGAGGCTGCTGGAGGCACTGAGCAACAGAGAGCAACTTTCCTATGGGAAAGTAAAGCCTTGTTCCATTTTTAACCCTTGGTAATTGAGTCCAGGGTGAAATGTGACCCCAGGTTACATAGCTGTAATGCCTTCCCTGTGTGCTGGGCTCTGGGCCCTCAGCAGGGGGAAGGAGCAGTCGTCTGCTGCTTTTGGCTCAGCTCCATGAAGAAGCAAATTCGTCAGTGCCTGTAAATAATGAAGATGGGGAGGCAGGAAGTGGACATCTCCTAAGTGACATCGCCCTGGGTGGCTTTGGGGACGCTCACCCTGCCAGCACGTGTGGCTCAGGCAGAGTGGCAGGGGAGCTGAGGGTCCCTGGTGGGGCTGTGAGGTGGGAGAGTGTCTGTGGGGGAATCTGTGCCCTGGGAATGCTGTGAGCTGGACAGGATTGCCAGCAGGAAGGAAGGCAGCCCAGACAGGCCATTGGTTCTGGCAGGGGTCTCTGCCAGGTGTAATGACCTTTCCATGCTCAGCTCTGTGCTCCCTGCTCGTGATGGAGCTGGGGAGTGACACAAATCCCGTGTGGTGATGCCTTGAGAGGCTGACCTGGAACAGGGGCTGGACAGAGTTAAAGGAATAAAGCAGGGGTTTATTAAAAACCCTTCAAAGGGTTCACCTTGGGCAGTGCCAGAGCCCAGCTGTGCCTCCACCATCCCACCCAGCATGGATCCCAAGTCAGGAGTTTTGACACTTTTATAAGTTTTGGTGCATTTCCACCTTGGGGTTCATTGTCCCATCCCAGCTCCAGGCTCTGCAGTCCCACCCTCCCAGATTCTCTCCTCAATTCTCTGCTCTTTGCACTTTCTGGGGCTGAAGCTGCAGAGGTGTCCTTGGTTGTGGGCTGGAAAAGGATTGTTTTGTGTGACTGAGCTGTGAGCAGAACTTGGAACACTTGGTGTGGAGTTCAGAGTTATATCCTAATGCAGCACAGAGTCTGGGAAATATAAAAGCCAAAACTTAAGGCATCACCATCACAAACCATCCCTGGGAATCTGGGAGCCCTGCAGGCACTCCCAGGATTTGGAAACCACAACCCAGCAGGGCATCCCTCAGCCTGCATGGGAGACACCTTATCCTGAGCAGCTGGGATCTCCTCCAGCTCCCTCCTGCCTCTGGTCTCCAGAAGGCTTTGTAATATGATGATTATACTGAGACAACACTGATAAAAAATTTATTTGAGCATTGTCATTAAAAATAGATGGCTGTAGCCTAAAGGTGACTTGGGTGACGTGCTTGCTGTTCTGCTTTGTTATGAAGCCTGAAAATTACTGCATTTTTTTAGAGTAGTGTTGCTTGTTTTCTTCACACTTCTTTCCAACCTTACGAATATTAAATATGCCATGTCAGGTTGGTTTTGTTGTAGTCTCTAAGGAAGAGCTGCCCACTGGGAACTTTCTCTGCCCTGAGGATGTCAACAGATCATTTATCCACCACAAGGAAAACAACAGTTGACAGTAAAATGAGACCTTGGAAGTAAAAAAAAAAATAAATTAAGTGGAGAGCAACAGTCAGCAGTTCCTCTGGACTTGCTACTTCAAATATCCTTGTTGTAAATTCCCTGGAAAAAAAAAGGGTAGGGTACACAATAGCTGAGGTTTTGGTGTTAAATACTTCCAGACCTCCTTAGGCCATCAGGAGGGAGCAGCCAGCTGTTACTCCAGATGTTGCCTTGGGGAAAGGATCACTTGGATGCCTTCCCCTCCTAGTGGTTTGAGGCAGCTTTTGTGAGCCTTGTCCCCAAAACTGGCATGAGATCCATCTCTAGGGATACTTGGGAACATGGGGTGAGGAAGGAGAAGTGGCGAGAGGCCAGTGGAAATCCCAGAGGATGCTCCAGCCACAGGAGATGTCACAGGCAGGTGAGGACAGGACAAGTGTGTGGGTTCTGCTGCCATCCCCACTGTCTCTCTTTTGATGTGGAACAAGGAATTCTGTTAACCCTGCTCCCCTCTCAGCCCAGCAAACAGGAGGTGCTGAGCAACCCAGGCAACCCTCTTGGAAATCCTGGGAAATGCATGTACTGGTGTTAGTACAAAGCAATTAGAAAGGGAGGTTTGTGGTTTTTGTGCCTTTTCCCACCTCCTGGATGAAGCCTGGCTGCAGATGCTCATCATCAGCTGTGCAGCTCAGGATTCGTGTGCCCTGCCAGGGCCCGACCTGCATCTCGTACCAACAAAAGCAGATGAAACATCTGCTCCAGGGGGGAAGAAAACCCTGTGGTGTTTGCTGCCAGCTTGGCTGGCAGAGAGGAAGGGACAGGAGGGTGGAGAGGGCACCAACAAGAGAATGTTCAGGGTGGAAAAATGAAATCTGGCTTCTCCATAACAAACTTGTCTCCCACAGGCTCTCTGGGACAGTGTGAGCAGGATTTTTGCAATGACTGGAAAGCCCAAATCTCCCAGTATTGAGGCTGCAGAGGGGCAGAGAGGCACGGCTGGGTGGGAACATCCTCCCCAAACCCTCTGGGGAGGTGCTGGTGAGGGTTTGGAGCTGGTTGGGCTGGGATGTGAGACAAAGGCCAGGCAGGGACGGGGTGTGTGACACGGTGGCAAGCTGGGGACATTAATTCCCGATGAACTGTGAGCGCTGAAAGGCTGCATTGTTCCTCAGGGAGGGACAGATGAGGATCAAAGTCATCCTCATTATTTTATTGCAGCTGCACTATGTGCACTGGGGACAGAGGCACGGATGCTGCTGCTGGTGGCAGTGGCAGCCCCTGCTGAGGTCACCTGTGGTGACACCAGGCACAGAGCAGCCAGCAGGGCTCCTTGTGAGCTGGGAAGGGCATCAGGGTGATGCAGGATACCTGAAGGGAACCTACAGGAAAGATGGAGAGGGACTTCTTACGAGAGCCTGCAGTGACAGGGGAATGGTTTCCAACTGGGAGTGGGTTTAGATTGGATACTGGGGAAAAAAATTCTTCCCTGGGAGGGTGGGGAGGTCCTGGCACAGAGAAGCTGTGGCTGCCCCTGAATCCCTGGTCCAAGGCCAGGTTGGATGGGGCTTGGAGCAGCCTGGGACAGTGGAAGGTGTCCCTGCCCATGGCAGGGGGTTTGGGATGATCTTTAAGGTCCCTCCCAACCCAAACCATTCTGTGTTTCTTTGTGGTTTTTCAGGCAGCATCTGGGCACGAGGTAGTTAAAAGGAAGAGTCCTAATGCCCATAGGAGAAAGGGACACTAATAAATGAGTGAGTGGGAGCTCTGGAGGCTGCTGAGGCTTTGTGGACAGCAGTGGATGTGTTTGGGGTGTGTCGGTGGGGACAGACATCCTGGGGTGACAGCAGAGAGCGAGGGTGGGATAGTGGTATGTTCAAACTTGGGAAAAACTGCTCCAAAAGCAAAGTTCACTTTGTCTAGAAATTGTTTTTTGTACTGTTCTGATGGAGCCTGTGGCTTTAGTGGACATAAAGGAATGTTTCTCGTAGGAACCTTTTCCAGTGAGGAGCAATATTAGACCATCTTCAGGGCTTGACAAATCACCTTGCAAAATCGTGGAGCAAGTTGCTATTTGCAGAAAGGTTTTGTGGAAAAGGCACTTAACCTAGAGGAAGAGCTTTGGATTCCAGAGCAGTCAGCCTCGAGCTGTGTCCTACTTCATGTGCAAAGTGAAGCTTTTCTCAGAGGTAAACATCACTTTAAAGCAGGATAAACCCAACCCAAAGCGGGGTTTAGGGTTAAGGGAGGGACAACTCTTCCACAGGCACAAGTTATGAGTGTGGAGCTCTAAAAAGGGCAATTCCTGGCAGGCAGTTCCATGCTTGGGTCCTTCAAGGGTCCCTCCAGGGTCCCCCTGCCCAGGCTGAGCTGAGGAGGGATGAAAAATCAGCAAAGAATTGACTGCTGAAGATTTCCTTTCCTTTCCTCTGCTGGGAGGGATGAGTGAATCTTCACTTCCTCAGGGTGAATCACGCTCCCTCCTCAGAAGCTAATCCTGCTGCCTGTGCTGATAAACTCTCCAGCCAACTCTGATGATTTTCCAGCATCTTTATTAGGAATAATAATGTCAGAAGCGCTTGCAAGTCAATTATGTTTCATGTGGTTAATGTTAATTATTATTACTTTTGGTAGCTCACCTGAAACCCCAGGATTCTCCCATTAATAGATGTCACTAGTTTGTTCCCACAGGGCACTGTCTCCCACCAGTGGATTTTGGAGCATTTCTCCAAACTGCCCTCTATTTTTAATTTTTTTATTTATTTAATGTAGCATAAAATTTGATTGGAAGCTAATTATTATGAGCTGGAAGTTTCCACAGGCTCCTGTAAACATCAACTTAGCTTTGCAGTCTGGGTTATTTTTACAACGTGTCAGGCAAAGAAACCCAGGGTAACAGTTTGGGAATGCTGGGAGACATCTGATTGAAAATGGAAATTGGCAGATAAGTGATGTGGAAGAGCACATCCCTGTCTGTGCAGGACGTAAGGACTGTGATGGATGTGGGTGGAACAAAAAGAGGGTTGAGATAACCTGAATTAATGCCCACAGGCACAGAGTGAGATCTGACTTCTCTCTGTGCTCTGGAGCACAAGGAGTTTTTGTATGGATGCAAAACAATTTGGGGATCATCAAGACTGTATGTAGAAGAAAATTCTTGGATAAAAGCTTTTCTCTTGCTTAAATTTTTAAATTTCATCCACTTTTTTTTCTTTTTTCCCCCCCTCCATGAGGCACCAAGGAAATCCAAGGACTCTTGTGTGTTTTGGGATGTGGATGCCCTTGGAGCAGCTGCTGGCTGGCGAGTGGTGCCCATTCCCTGTTCAGTGCTGCTGGGAGGGATGGTTTGAATGCAGCCCACAAAGAGACAGGTTTAAAAGACAATCTCTGACTCCAGCATGTGTTCAAACCCTGTGCACAGTCCAGCACATCGAGTTGTGCTAACAAAGTTCCTTGCCAGCGAGTCAAGTGTTTGTTTGGAGGTGGCACTGTGAGCCCTGGAGAGCTGGGCAAGAATTATTTTCATTCCTAACAAAATAACAAACCACAGCACTATGGAATTTATCATATAGAAGGAACAGGAGCAGGGCAGGGGCTGTCTGAGCACAGCACTGAGGGCTCTGCTTGTTGTGTTTGGCTTGGAGAGAGAATCCCCAATGGGATTTTTGGCACGGCAATCAATCCCTGTCTGCTTTTCTTTCTTTGATGGAGTGGCAACACAAGTGAGTGCTGCCAGGTGGAGCATGGCACTGGGGGGTGGGATGGATTGGGTTGGGAGGGACCTTAAGGATTACCTGGGTCCAACCAGGGACACCTTCCAATGTCCCAGGCTGCTCCAAGCCCCAGTGTCCAACCTGGCCTTGAACATTTCCAGGGATCCAGGGGCAGCCACAGCTGCTCTGGGCACCCTCCCAACCCTCATGAAGGCACAAGAAGAGGTCCCCTTGGTCAAAACTTGTTGAGGCACTGGATAGTCAGTAATTTATTTTGTTTCTTAAAGTGCAATTCTATCACTGGGTGTTTTTTTTAAATAAGGACATTGCTTAGTTTTGTGCAGACTTTTAGGGCATCCTTTGCCTCGTGACTGTGTGTCCATGCTGGGGTCACTCAGCTTCCTGGTCTACCTCACATCTACACCTCAAATTGGCACAGTGTTGCTCATTTCCCAATTTTAGTTTGGAGTGCAACCTTAATGGGAATGTTCATTTACAGCAACTACTTCCCAGCGTATGATTTGGGAAAAAGCTCTCAATTTTTCCATGTGATTATCAGATAGTGACTGACTGTAAACCCCCAGCCCTCTCCTGGACCTGGCAAAGGTCCTAACAATGGCTAGTGAAAATAAAAGTGCCCTGCAGTCAGCTCATGCCCCATGGCATTATTTATGGGCAGCTTTCTTGAGAAGTATCAGAAACTCTGTGATTAATTACAGGGAGAAAGTAATTAATGCTGTTGGGACATGATACCACTGGGGTTTCTCTTACTGCAGCCCTCGGGGCAGGGCAGCTGCTGCACAAAAGTTGCTCTTGCCAAGTAACAAAGCAAAATACTGGTTCATTTATTTGTCTTCTTGTTCTCAACACCCTGTGGAGGTTGAGAAGCTGAAGGGAAGCTCTTGCAGTGACTTTGGGAGAGGAATCAGAGAATGGCACTCAGGCACTGAGCACACCCCCGGACAGGGTTTCAGGCAGGGCTGCTGACACTGGATGAGCAATTCAGGTGCATCCCTTTGGGCTGTCCTTGCAGTTCTCACTGTTTGGGAAGCTGTTCATCTCCTGCACTGCTTGGGGGCACAGAAAGGATGCTCTGATCTGGGACTGTCCCTTTTCTGCCTCCTGCTTCCAGTGTGGGCTTGGATGGATCACTTATTCCTGCTCTGCTTGGTTTTCCCACCTCAAAAATGGGAATAAAGCAGCTCTGTGCACTTAAATTCGGAGATCAGCCCCGTTGTTTTAGACAAGGTGTGAATGAAATGAGGTCTCTCTTACCTCCTTGTGAGTGGCCAGTCCAGAGCATGGAGCTGACGTGATGAGATTTTTTTGGGAGGTGATGTGGTGACAACAAAGTGACATGAGAATCAGGAGCTGGTTATTTTGGAGAGGGCAGCCCAGCAGGATGGCTCCTGGCTGTGTCCTCCCAACATCCTTGTGTGACCAGCACAGGGCACCTCAGCCTTGCCTTTTTCCTCGGGGAGAAAGAGGGAATTTTGCTTTAGGGTGCTGTGTTGGGTGCAGATGTTTCGTGTCTCTCATGCCTCGAGGTCAGCTGGAGTTCTGCCAGCACCAGTGACGTGGGTTGTGCAGCAGGAGCCAAACCCTCCCTCAGACAGTGCTGTGGGATTCCTCTGTGCTCCCTGAAGGTTTTTTTGGCATCCCAGAACAAGCAGGACCTGGGGCTCAGCGGGTGGCACTGGTGCCAAATCACCCAATGAAGGTGTCCTGCAGCACCACTGTCCCCGTGCCAGGCTGGTGTCTGTGGAAAGCTGCACAGGACTCATTTTCCCCCTGAATTCCTGTCTTTCCTCCCTTTGGACATCTTGCTGCCAGCACTGCTCTCCCAACGATGCTCTTTTCTCGTTCTATTTATAGGGAATTTAATAAAATATCAATTAAAGGAAAGAAAGCAAACCGAAGATGTCTGTCAGCCGAAAAGCTGAAGGTTATTGGTAGCAGTTGTTTCAAATCTTGTCAGCTCTTTTTATAGGTAATCCCTGTTGTTGTGGGACATCTGGGCTGGGCTTGTGTGTCCCAGCAGGTGGTGGCAGCCACCCTGTCCCTCTGCTGGGACCTGGTGCTGCCAGCTCCTGCCTCCCCTGCTCGTTAAAAAGGGCAGGGATGCTAATGAGAGAAGTGGGCTTGAGGGAGTCTCTCTTTGTAAAGCACACTGTTAATTAGCTCTCCTGATTTACTGTTTTCCTGTTTGGGGGATATGGTATTTATGGTCCTATGGGGAGGATGTGAGCTGGCATGGAGAGAGGAGATTTCTGCTCCTTCAGGGCTTTATGATCCTCCTTCCTCTTGAAAATTCCAGCTGTGGGGAGAGATCAGGAAATGGGAGATTTGTTTCTGACTGAGTGAATTAGTGTCTGTCTCTGTAAAGTCTGTTTCCCTGGGTTTTGCTGCACCCTAAGTATTCTTTTGGCTCTCTGCCTCGCACCTCTGCAGTGTCAGCACGGGGAGAGCCTCCTGCTGCAGTCTGAGGCCATCCCAAACAGTCTCCAGGTCTGTCTGGGATCTCTGGGATGTTCATTTGTTCCATGGTTTCGAGAGGGTGGGGGTGAACAGGCAGAAATCCTCCAGCCAGGGTCCCTCCAGGCTCAGAGCTCCTCTGCTGACCCTGTGGGCTCCAGGGTCCATGTGCTTGTCCCTGAGGGTGTGCCAGCATCCCTGTCCCCCTTTTCCAAAGCTACCTGCAACAGATTATTTCTCTTTAAAAGGTTGAGCTGCTTCTGCTCTTTATTCCTGTGTACGCTATATTCTGTATTATTTTTGTAAGAGTAATGACAGGATGAGGGGGAACGGCTTTAAACTGACAGAAACTGGGTTTAGCTGGGATATTGGGAATAAATCCTTCCCTGGGAGGGTGGGAAGCCCTGGCACAGGGTGCCCAGAGAAGCTGTGGCTGCCCCTGGCAGTGCCCAAGGCCAGGTTGGAGCAGCCTGGGACAGTGGAAGGTGTCCCTGCCCATGGGTAGGGGTGGCACTGGGTGAGCTTTAAGATCCCTTCCAACCCAAACCATTCCATGATTCCCAGCCTGGTGATGTTATCCCTTGTCTGGTTCTCTCTCTGGGGAGATTGTGACCACCTAAGCCAGGATTCTGCCCAGATGAAGTCTGAGTCCTACTGGTCCCTCCTGTCACTGTCACCTCTTTCTAGTGCTTTCTGCTCCTGCTGCTTCATCCATGTCCTCCTCATGTGCACACCTCTGCTCCAGCTCCTTCTTATTTGTCAGGTACTTCCTCTCTCCTCCAGTTGACTTCCCCAAAATTATCACACCGAGCAAAGCACCTCCTCCAGCCTTATTGAAAACACGAGGAAAATTTATCTGCACAGCTCCTGGGCTCTGGTTGATAATTTTTGATCACCTGAGAGCAAGAGGAAGGAAAATGCTGAGCTGGGAGAATTCAGAGAGAGAGATATTAAAAAGGCATGTCCAAAAGCACAAGCATGCAACATGGATGTTGTGATCTGGGAGCTACAGAGGGCTGAGCCTTTGTGTCTGGGCAAACAAAGGGACAGAAATAGCAACCCAGAAATGTTAATTCATTGTCAAAGTGATCCCCACTCTCCAGCCATATGATTTATATGGAGCAGAAACCAGGGCAGCTCTGCTTGGCTTCTTTATGTAAGGGAAGAGGAGTGAAAAAAGTGAAAACTCACAGGTTGGACTCAGCTCTGGGGCTTCTGCTGTGGTCTTTGAGACACTGGAGTGGCTCCTTCGTGCCTGTGTTAGAAAACCAACCTTCAAATCATGGTCTGGCTGAAGTACATTTGGGGCCACGGCTGCTTTTAATTCAGGAATTGCACTTGGAGGTTATCAAACAAGCAATGCTGGATCCTGCCTTGGCATTTGCACACCCAGCAGCATCCTGGGGGCTCGCTCTGGCTCTGCTTCCTGCCAGCTGCCTGCCACTGCCATTCCTGTCCAGGAAAACCAGCCCAAGGAAAACCATCCAAGGAAAAGAGCTGTGAAGCAGAATGAGGACAAGCATGGTTCACAAAAGCCTCGTGGGGACAGGGAGCTGGAAGGGCAGGAAATGTTTCAGATTGGTCTTAATTTGGTTTATTTTCTATTTAGGCTGTCCCAATTTATCCCAGTCCCTGTGTGTCCTCTGGTCCACTGCTGTCCAGTCAGTATTTTGGACCAGCTCTGTAATGGGTCCTGGAAAGTCAAGGACATAAAGGATGAGGAGCTGGTAAAAAAGGGAGGTTCAAACAACAACTAGAACAGGCACTGTGCTTGTGTGTCAGCGTGAGACCCTGCTCCAATAAACCATCTTCTTTTTGTCTTGTCATTTCCTGTGAAATAGTTTTTTTCCCCTCTCAGGATCCCTTTTTAAAAAAAAACAAAACACAAAAACAAAACAATTTGATTTGGCCGCTGTGTCTGTGCAGCTCAAACAACATACTTCCATCATTACAAGGCAGTGAGTCACAAGGGCCATAATGGCTCTCTCTTAAAAATAACCCCAAAGCCCCCTTGGACCAGCTCTGCAGGCTGGGATGAGTTCCTGCATTCCCCAGGGAAAGGCAGGGGCTGAGGAAGGGACCCAGGGAGAGACAGTCACGGTCGTGAAAAGGCTTTGATGACTTTTCATGTCAGCTTTTTGTCCTCTCTGCAGCTCTGCTTTCTGCTCTGATGTGAGCTCTGTGAAATGGATGTTTCCTTTCAACCCTCCTCCACCTCCATTCCTTTTGCCTTTGTCTCCCTTTCTTCCCCCGTTTCCTTTTGGGATTTTTTGTTTTGGTTTGGTTTTTTTTTTCAGGGGTGAGGGGAGGGGGGGTGGTGGTTTAGAAAGATCTCGTCTGTTAATGAGCCCTGCTCCAGCCACTTAACATCAGTGTGTAAGGACGGATATTCCAAATGCTCAGCTCCTTCTGAGGCAGTGGAAGAGGAGAAGCTGGATTATTTCCTGAGGATGCTCTGTTGCAATAAATTTTGCATCCAGTTTTGATCCTTTGACAAAGGTGCAAACTTCCAGCTCTGAGTGTCTGGGAAAAGCTGCAGCTTGGTCTTGTGGTGATGCCCTTAAATTCTTGTGATGTTGTTCTCTCTCTGTGAAGTATGGGGTAATGCCTCGTCCCCTAAGAATTGCTCAGTTTTGCAGTTCTTTGGGATGTCTGGACACGTGGCGCCCTCAGATCTTCAAACAAAAGAGGCTCCAGTGCAGCAGGAGTTTTTCCAGAGGTGTTTTTTCCTTGAGGCAGGACAATGCAGCACATTTCTGTTTTATCCCTAGGCTGGGAAGGGATAACAGTGGTGCAGGAGGGCTGGGGTGACACGTGATATTTTATGTAGAATCAGCTCTCACTTAATTAAATCGATTAAAAGGGGAGCTGGGGCACCCAGCTCTTTTTCCTACCTGCAATACAACCTCTCCTGAGCCCAAATCCACCATCTTATCCATGATTTGTTTTGAGTTGCTGGTCTGTGGATATCCAAGTTACAGCCCTACCTCCAGCCTCTCACCCGTATGTGAGATCCAGACCCCATAATTCCTGACATAATTCTTCCAAGTCTTATCCTTAGCATCTAGAAAATAAAATTTCATTCATAAAATGCGCACTGAAAAGGAAGAGACCTCACCAAGACAAGTGCAGCTTCCCCCTAAATTAAATACTCATCCTATTTAAAACTAAGGAGGAGTGGGCTCAAACAGAAAGAAGGAAAATTTGGGTTGGATGTTGGACAGGAATTGTTCCCTGTGAGGGTGAGGAGGCCCTGGAATGGAATTCCCAGAGAAGCTGTGGCTGCTCCTGGATCTCTGGAAGTGCCCAAGGCCAGCTTGGAGCACCCTGGGCTAATGGAAGTTGTCCCTGCCCATGGCAGGGTTTGAAACTAAATGATCTTTAAGATTCTTTCCAACCCATTCCATTGTATAATTCTATAAATTATAATTCTATAAATAATTGTTGAATAAATGTGATTTTTCACATAGATCTGACAGTGACAGTGTGTTTTGTCCAGCTGGGTGATCAGCCAGCAGCAGCTTTGGGCAGTTGTGCATCTCAAAATTAAATTAGCTCCTAAAGCTACAGGAGTTGGGCATTTCAGGAGTTGGGCATTTCCTCCCTTTTTTTTTTTTTTTTTAAATATGCAAGTATTAGGCATGTGAGGTCTCATAAGTTTCTCTGAGTGGCTATAAATTATTAGCAACTGTAGCTAATTGATCTCAGGGGTTTCATGGTAAGGTTGTTTAGCACACGGAAGAGAAATGAATACTTTCATTTTACTTGGCCATTTTTTAGTTTGCTGTCTGGATCTGCTCCTTCCTTAGGATGTCAATTTGGGCAACGTGTGTCCCTTGCAACTGAATTTCTTCCCCAGAATGCTAATTCTGGTAGCTCTTAAAGGCTTTTGTGGAGCACTTGGAAGCTGTGTGAGATGAAAAACATAAATAAGCAACTAACTAGCCTTGGCATAACTCCCTGAGCAGTGTATCTATTGATATGGAGCTTGGCTACAGATAAAAGCATCCTTCTGTCTTGATAGTGATATTATTTGGATGAGGTTTTAATCCAAGACTGTGAGGCCAGAGGAGACTTTTTCAAAGGAGTGTCTTCCCTTGGATCATTCACCAGCTTTGGAAATCTGAGAAGTCGTTTCATGACATGGCTTTTATTTATTCCTTTACCTGCCGGTTAAGTGTTAACAGGCAGCAGAATACTTCTTTCCAAAGTATCTTGGGATCCTAAATCTTGAAAATAAACGGGATTAAAGTAACTAAGTTATGATTAAATGCTTAATTATAAAAGCATTTAAAATTAAAAGAAATTTAAAAACTTAAATGATTTTTTTTTTTTTTTATGAGGGTGCTAACATTTTAATTAAGTTTTATGCTGTGTAGTAGCAGGAGAATCCGAGCCAGCCACACTCCCTGTTCTACCTCCATGTGCTGGTGTACAGAGATCATGTCTTTACCTGGGGGTGGTTGGCATTCTGGAGAGGGCCCTGCCTCTGAGTCAGCTCTAATGGGTTTCATTCTGCTCCAGCAGCAGTGGTTTACACTTGGAAAGTGAAAAGCCCTTCTAGATAAAGCATTCCAGGCTGTACAGAGCCATGGTCTGCTTTAGAGGCTAATTTAAAACCCATGTTCTGCTCCCAGCTCCAACGTGCTGAAGAACAGGCAGCACTGACAGCTTGCAGAGCAGGAGCAGTGATTTGGAACCCTGATTTGCAGAGTGTCTGTCTGAACAGCCCAAATTGCAGCCTCTGTCAGAGTGCTTGCAATTAATTACAGATTGCTGCAAAATTCGGGCCTGGATTGCTGCCTCAATCCCACGGGGGAAAGCAGCACAAGAGTGGCAGGGTGGGAAATCAGAAAATTAGGAGAGGGTGAAAAGCCTTGCTGGTGGTTTGTGGAGGGAGAGGGTGTGAAATGATGGGATTAGAGCAGAAAAACCCACAGATTTCCTTTTTTCCCCCCTTGATTTGGGGGACATGCCCCACTTTAGCTGTGACATCGCTGTAACTGTGTTAGGGGAATAAGAGAGAGAACAGTGAAGAGAGAGAGAGAACAGGGGAGAGTGGGTGTTGGGGTTTTACAGAGGGGTGCTGGGGTGCCCCTTGCACCCAGAACACTTCTTCCAGCTTGAAGAGCTCCTTTGAGGAGCAAAACCCCAGAGACTGCAGCCCCAAGTCATTAATGATGATGCTCCTTTTGGGGGGCCGTGCAGTCTTGTGCCTGCTTGGAGCTGATTTCTGCAGGATGGTCATTTATTCATTTATCAAAGTGCAGGACCTGAGCAGCAAAGAGCTGCCACTGCCCAGGGCTTTGCTGAAATCAATACCAATCTCAGCAAAGCAGCAGGACTTGCTCCCAGACAAGGATATGAGGCAGACACTCCCAGTGTTTCTGGAACATTGCAGCCACCTCTGGATAAGGTGGATTTTTTTCTTTTTCCCTTTGGGATTTTTTTAACATGAGCTTTTTGCTCTCCCTTTTTAGTTTCTTTGCCTTGCTGCTCCTCTGCCTGGTACATACATCTGTGTTAATTAGAGAAAAAATGAGTTATGTTTTTAAGTGTCTTAATTAAGATTTTTCTTAACACCCCCCAACATTTTCTCAGTGGTTTTTTTCACCGACATCTAAAACTGTTCTTTAAAGCTGGTGTCAAAATAATCTTGTGCTTAACAATTGATGTTTAGATATCTTTCCAAGCACACAACCCTTGGATAATTTACCTTCAAAGCACCACTGAGACCTGTAAAGGCCTTGCTGTGAGCAGCAGCAGCAGCGAGGTGAAGTGTCTCAGGTCAGAGGGAATTTGGATTGGATCTGGGATTGGATCCAGTCCTCCTGAAGCTGTCTGAAGTCTGGTTCTTGAGGAATGTCTCTAAGTACAGCTGGAAAGTTGGTTTGTGTTGAAAAAGTAAAAATACTGTTACTCATATCACAGCCATTGCAGAAATAGCATCTATTTGTTCAGTGTTAGGAATAAGAAATTTCTTAATGGCCTGATGGAAAAGCTGCAGGGAATTCTTGCAGCTGAAACGCTCTGGTGGGAATTGCAAACCTCTGCTCTGTGGTGGATCTGTGTTTGTTCTGGGAAATTGAATTAAAGCTTCTTATTCCCAGGCAGCTCCAAGGAGACTTGAGTGACTTCAACCCAAGCTCCTTGGGGTACCTGTGAGATGTCTCTGCTCTCCCTGGTCCCCAAAGCCACCAAAAGCTCCTCATTGGCCTCTGGCCATTACCCTCAACAAAAGGGTGGGTGCTGCCAGTATGACATTTTGGGGTACAGTAGGAAATGCTGGTGTCCACTATGAAATTCTGGGATCCTTACAGCCTTCGGAGGAAAAACACTCCGCTGAGGAAACCTTCCTTTCCAAGGTTGCTGTGCCACACCTTCTCTAACTCTGAAAAACATCTGCATCTCCTGTTCCCTACTGGTCAGAGTGTGGGGGTGAATTCTCTCCTGTGGTGTGGTTTGAAGCAGATTCATCCCAGAACTGCTCTGTGGTCCCTAGGTGGTTCCTCTGCTCCTTCTGACGTGGCCAAGCCCTTGGCATCCCTTGGGCTGATGGTAATTCCCTGGATCCTGACTCTGTGGGGTTTTGGGAATTGGTGAGAGTTGCTTGTGGAAAAAAGGTGCCTCCATTCCTCTGCTTGTAAAATGAAAGTTCTGCTTCTCTAAACATCACTGTACTCACCACATGTTTTCAGGTAAACAGATGAAATGTTGCTCAGAGGAGGGATCTGAATTAGCCATCAGCTGGAGTTAATGAGATGGAGAAGGAATAACCCCATGGGCGGGTCAGGCTACACGAACTCCGTACCTGTGTGCATAATTGATGATGGCCCTGTGCAGAGATCTGCTCACCAGTGTCCTGCCTCGGGGTCTGCACCCTCAGCCACCTGGCACAGCTGAAATCAATCCCTCTGTGCCCACCTGGCAGCCAGGGCTTGCAGCTGTCTCAGGGATTTGATGCCATTCCTGCTCCTGGGGTTGGGTTCCCCAGCCTGGCACCGAGATGGGAAGGCAGGAGCGCTCCCTGCTCAGCCCCTGGGAAGGTGCTTCAGTGTCCCAGAGCTGAAACCAGAGCCAGGACCTGCTCCCCGAGTCTGAGTTTCTACTTGGAGAGCGGTTTTGGGTGTGCTGGGGGATTTCTTGGCTCCTGGGATAGCAGCTGAGGAAGGATCTGGGCATGTACGGCACCATGTCGCTGAGGAATGAAGCACAGAGGGTGAAGGGCAGCACCTTGCAAGGTAGGAATGCCAAATCTGCCCCAAACTTCAGTGATTAGCACCCCCAGGTGTCTGGCACAGAGGTTATCTGTTGTTTTGGGGTTATGTGCAATCGCTGCTAGAAGGTGCAGAACAGTCAGATAACGAGTACAGAACAGCACTTCAAACCCCTGGCATCTCTTCTTAGGGTAGCTGTAAGGCCTTGGTGTTCTGGACAAATTTTAGGGACTTTTTTTTTTTTTTTTGAGTCTGAAGAGGAAAAAAACTGTGTAGTTTCTCCCATTTTTACAGCTTCTTCCATTTGCAGAGTGCCTGTGTGCTGCTGGAGCAGCTGATGCCTTCTCCTCTGGTAGCAAGTGTGGGGTAGAACAGAGCAGAGCACTGAGATGTGCTGTGCTGGAAGGAGCCAGACAGACTGCACAAGTCACTGTTTATGTTCCAGATAGGACAGGCTGCACCCAGAGCTGAGTAATGGATCTGAATTAAATCCTCCTGGTAGGCTCCAGTGACTGAGCTCGGCTTACACAAACTGGCAACGTGACTGTTGATTTGGGTTGCTTTATTTCTGGATCTTCCTTTGGAAGTACTATCACTCCTCGGGGCAAAAAAACTCCACTTCCCCCCAGGGGCTGGGCTGCTGAGGTTGGAGAATTTGATTTTTGGCTTCTGCAGAAAGCCTGGGCTGCCTCCCCTGCTCGGGGCTCTGGCCAGGGAGGAAAGGTCTGACTCAAGCAGATTCTTCCTGATCTAAAGCCAAGCTCCTTAGGCTGAGTGTGCTTCCTAAGGAATGCGGTGGATTTTGTCAGGCTGTGGCCTCTGGGCTCAGCTACTTGATCTTCAACTTCTCCAGCACGCTCTGGGCTCTGGCAAGAAAATTGCTGATGTTTAGGCCTTGTCTTTGTGAGTGGAGTTTAAACAAACCAAGCCCAGCTTGTCTCTGCAATGTGCCAGTAAATTCATGCTTTATTAGGACCAGGAGAGGTTTCCTGTGGTGTGTCCTGGCCAGAGCAGATGAACAGAAGAGGCCACTCCTGGCCCTTTTCTTTGCTCTGTTGTCTCTATGTTCCCTTTATCGAATTTGTGTTTTGGTGAAGGCTTTTGGAGCCTCTTGGTAATGAATTGATTGTGATTGATATTCCAGCAATTCTCAGATCCCTCCCTCAGCCAGCAGAGCCTTATTGGCTTTCAGGTGCTGGACATGGTAAGAAACCTGGAGAGAACATGACAAGGATGTAGTTTATTGGTTTAGGACTCTGAATTTTCATGGTTTATACTGAGTTTTGTGTTGTAATTGTACAAGAGACAAAAAAGCATTGGTCCAGTGCCTTGTCAGGTGCTGTGTGAAAGGAGGGGGGTGTGTGGTTTCTGAAATTCTCTGCTTTCCAGGCCGTTGAAATATGATTTGTGAAGCAAAACCTTTCTTCCCTGCCTGTTCATAGATCAAGAAAAAACATGACCTTTCTGGAGCTCTTTTGTAGGCTCCTATCTGCCGAAGAGCATAGAACAAATGCTTTTTAAATTTGGGACAGTAAATGCTTTAAGAATGCTCAAATTCTGGGGTGGGGGGAAATGCTGCATTCTTTAGCTGAGAGCTTCCATCAGCTCTTGAATTACCAGCAAAAGTGTCCTTCAGATTGTGAACAAATCCTTGCATCCATCTCCTTGGAGCTCCTCATGAAGGGGCTGGAGCTTGTCCAGAGAAGGGAACGGAGCCCCAGGAGGGGCTGAGGGAGCTGGGAAGGGGCTCAGCCTGGAGAAAAGGGGGATCGGGGGAACCTTGTGGCTCTGCACAACTCCCTGACAGGAGGGGACAGCCGGGGGGATTTGGGATCTGCTCCAGAGAACAGGGACAGGAGGAGAGGGAACGGCCTCAGGCTGGGCCAGGGGAGCTCAGGGTGGACAGCAGCAGGAATTTCTGCATGGAAAGGGTGCTCAGGGATTGGAACTGCCCAGGGAGCTTTGGATCCCCATCCCTGGAGTGCCCAAGGAATTCCTGGGGGTGACACCGAGTGCTCTGGGTGGGGACAAGGTGGGGATGGGGCACAGCTGGGACTCCGTGGGCTGGGAGGGCTTTTCCAACCTCAGTGATCCTGGGATTCTGTGAATACCTGGAGATATTCCTTTATCCAGTGGTTTCCAAGCAGAGTTTTCAGTACAAACACAGATGAGGTCTGCTCTGAGATCAGCAGCAGAGCCATGATGGGGAATGACACCCAGGAGTGTTCCCGAGCAGGAACATCCTTAAATTCTCTGTGTCCTTGTGAGGTTTTCTTTATTCTGGAATTTACATGGACTAGGAGGGCTTTTCCAACCTCTATCATCCTGAAATTCTGTAATTTTTATGATTTATGATTCTATATGCACAACTGTAATCATCCTTCAGCGTGTGAGTGACCTCCTCTGAAAACATCCTTCACCTTGGCTGCTTCCTGCACAGCTGAGACACATCCAACCTCTTTGAAAGTCCTTGCTTTAGGAGCCCTGGGGGGGGGGAGGGTCATTCTGCAGAGCTAATTCTTGCAGCTTTTCTGTTTCTAGCAGTGGTTTCCATGGGGGAGAGGCACAGGGGGCACAGCTCCTTCCACGTGGAGGCTTCAGAGTCAGAACTGGCGCTGGGATTTTTGGCTGTGTGCTGGCAAAAGTGTCTCTGCCGAGGCTGCAGTGACACACTGGGAACCTGGGCAGCTCCGTGGCTTTTGGAGAGAGGTTCAAGGCACTCTTGTCTCTGCCTTCCTCCCACAGCAGACCCAGAGCCTGCAGGTGCCTGCTCCAAGCATCCTCCTCCTTGTAGTGGGGCTGGGCTTAGGTAACAGCACAGCTCCCATTCCTCACAGCAAGAAAGAGGGAGATGAATACAGGAGGCTATGCGTGTCTAATTTATTCATTCTGTCATCTCCCTGGCTTCTCTTTCTCCTCCTGTTGTGTTGGAGGCTGTTTGGAGACGTTGGGGAAGGAGGCACGGAACGCGCCGTGCGCTCGGTGACGAGCCGGGCTGCAGGATAAACACAGCATCTCCAACTCCATTTGTTTCTCTGGGGAGAATTGATCTGGTCACAGCCAGCAGAGACTCAGAGCAGTGAAATGCAACATGCAGTGACATGGGGTAAGCTGTGAATTTAAAACCTTGGCTTGCCCACCCAGGCACATTTTAAATTTTTCTTTCCTCTTTTCTTGGTGTGTTCTCTGTTCCCCAGAATAGCAATCAGCTGCAGATCAGTGTTTTCTACCCACTCCTTTCCTCACAGGAGTTGTGCTGGTGGAGTGGATGCTGCCTGTGATAACCTCTCCTTCATAACGTGGGGTTTTTAAAATAGTCACTTTTGTAGTTTCCCCTTCCTTTCATTTCCCTTCCCAGTGTTTATTCAGGACAAAAAGTGAGATGTGGGTGAGCCTTCAAGGGCACTTCTGCCCTGAGTCAAAGTGAACTGGGGGGGATGTGGCAGGAGCTGTGCAGAGCTTTGGCCGTGGGCATCTCAAACCACATATTTTCCTGCATCATTTCTTATTTCCTGGCCTTGAACCTCTCCCAGCAGAGATGTTCAGGGTGTCTGTGCTCTGTCCCTCCTCCTGCACAGCCCAGAGCTGCTGCTGGCACACACAGCATCCCCCAGCCACCTCCTGCCAGTCCAAGGGATTTTGCTCAGCCTTGTCTGTGGGAATTCCCTCCCCACTTTGAAGGTTTTAACAGGCTTTGTGTTAGTTTGTTTTGTTCTGTTTTGTTTCCCCCTCCACTGATAAATTCTGACCTCTTTTGAAGAAGCCAGTGTTAGCATCGAGCAAAGGATTAAACCACCAACTAAAACAGCATGAGAAAAATCTTGAGAAATCTGAGGGGTTTTTTTTCATTAAGTTCACAAATTCTGTAAAGAATAAGCAGGAAAACATGATCTTCCCTGTTGTAATTTCATTACAAGAGTCAGCCTGGGCCCCATGTGTGGGGAAATGCTGTGGGGGATGTGCTTTCTGCAGGCTCTTGAGCACCAAAAAGATTTTGGAGGAGGATGTGTCTCCCTCTCACAGGATGCTCACCCCTTACCCCACCAGCTAACACAGTGTCCTGAGGCCCTCTCTTAGCCTTCTATTCCAGAAATCACTTGGGTTTTGGTGTTTTCCCCCTAATTTTGGTTCAGAGAGAGTGAAATTTCTATTAAACAACCAAACCCAACCAGGAGTGGAGGATCCTGTCAGCCCCTCCCTGCTCAGGGCTCATCTCTGAGGTTCCAGCCCAGCCTGAGCTTTGGAGAACTCTGCATTTACAATTTAGAATTTTCTAATAATCAGGAAACAAGAGACTCCTTCCCAGCCCCACACATACAAACACACACAGAGCAATGCTTAATTCTTGTCATCCCCAGGCCTGGGGGCTGTTTACATCCAGCACTGCATGTTTATAAGTGGAGTTCATCTCCTCAAGTGAAGACAGATTAAGCAGCGGGGTGAACAGACCAGTTATGTGAACTATGGGATTTCCAGCCTAGAAATTCTGCCAAGTCCAAGCCAGACAAATTGGTAGCACAGCAGTGTTTCTCATTAATGTACATGGAAAGTTGTGCCTTGCTGATAATGCACAACAGCATCCTGTTGGGAGGCTTGGGAACCCATCTGGGAGCAGCTATCAGAGCTGTATTCCAGGCTGGATTGAGTTGTCTCACTTTCCTCTGTGCTTTCTCCTCTGACAAGGAAAAAAAAAAAAAAGTGCAGCTCCCTTGCATTGACATCCTGAAATATGTGGGAATATTAGTGAGTGGTATGGTTTGCTGAACAGAAATAAGATTATTATACCCTCCCTTCCCTCCCGGCAGCAGTCCCTTGCTGTTTGTGGTTTGCTGGGTAAGTGGTTGTGGTGCCCATCTTCCATCCCAGGACAAATTATTTCCAACTTGAAAATAAGATTACCTGCCATAATTGCATGTGGTGGTTTCCTCCGCTGCTGCCAAGTGTGGATGCTGATGCTCAGATTTGTGGGTTGGCTGCTTTTGTATTCTGCATGGAGAATATTCCCCAGCACTGTTAACACTTCCAGGGACAGCAGAAAAGAGCCACAACTTTGTGTCCTGACCTGGGAATTGGTGGTGGCTTCTTCTGCTGGGAACTTCAGGGCAAACACCGGGCAAAAGAAAGGAACCACGTCTCTGTGTTCCCATTCCTAAGTTTTTGTACTATTCTTTTTTCCCCCCTCCTTCCTGTCTTGGAAAAAAATGCATTTTAGTTCCAAATACTTGTTTATGGCAGGCTCTGGAGCAGAGGGTGTGTCTCCAGTGTCTGGCACAAAAAGGTTCCAGTCACCATCATCCAAATAACTTGGCCTCCTTGTTCAGGGACCAAACCCCCAGCAATCCCCAGTGGACCAGACTGGGAGGTGCCCCAAATTCCCTGGGAATCTGAGTCTTCAAACTGTCTCTTGGACTCGGGGCTTGCTGTCATTGCTGCTGGTGGTGTGCATCTCCAGGATGCTGTGATTTCAAACATTTGCCCTGATTTAAAGCACAGCTGCTATTTCTGGTATCTCCTGTACTGGAGCTGTGGGGAAAAAAAAAAAAAACAACAAACCCTTGATAAGGGACACAATTGTGCCCCAGAGGGGCTTTGTCTGCCAGCCTGGCTCCTTCCAGCCTTTGCCTCCCTTTGTGCTGGAGGAGGAAACTGGTAAAGCTGGAAAAAAAAAAAAAAAAGCTGGAATTGTTCAGGGCTGGAGAACAACTTGGGTGGGGTTTTAGACCTGCTCCATCGGGGTGGATTAATGGGAAATAGAAAGGATTAAAGAACTTGGATTGTCCTGGAGTGTTGGCACCCTGAAGTCTGGGAGATTTGAGCTTTCTGTGCTTTCTGACACTGACCCCCCTGGAGAACACTGCTTTTGATTAAGGCCTTGGAGAAAGTTTCCAAATTTGAGTGATGGAGTTAAAATCACTGGTGTGCAGTTAGAATAGAAGTGTGTGATTTCACATGGTGAAGGGTTTGGAATTCAGGGTTTTTAGGATATTGTAATAGGTATGGGACCAGATGGAGGTTCTTGGCTGTTGTTTCTTCTTCCTTCTTCTTCATGGTTTCAGGCAGTAGTTTTTGGTTGGGCAGTCAGTGCTGCACTGCAGGTCACAGGAGTTTGGTTATTGGGTCAAAAGTATAAATAATATAGGTGTTAGCTCTATATTGGACTGTTTAGCTTTAAGAGACCTTGTAACTAGCTAGGTTCAGCTCCATTTTGCTCACTTTTAGCTGAGAGTGTTGCAGAACTCTCTGTACTTTAGATAAGATTTAATAAACAACCAAGTCCAAACACGAGAAATTCATCTCCTTCATGTTTTTATCCTGACTCTGAGTGAAGACAGAAGAAAGTGAAGACAAGCTACTAATTAAGTGGTGCAACTAAACCCATTACACTGAAGGATGATCAGAAACCAGCAAATCTCTCCTTCCCAGCTGGAGGCATGGGTTAAACATCCCTGCATCAGCTCAGCAGCCCTTGCCTGAAGCACCTTCCCACTGCCTGCAGAAGCATCACTTTTCTTATGAAGTGATAATACCAAAAGTTTTTGCCTGTTTTGAGCTGTTTTTCATCCCCTGAACACCCTTCTCACTGCCCATCACAGCCATCCATTCAGGCTGTCACTAGGATTAATGTGGGGATGCTTCTTGAAGAGCTAAAAATCTGTAGCTGGAATTATTTTTTTTCTTTTTCTGATAGTTTTTCTTGAGGACAGGGGTGTATGTTGCTTCATGATGTGAAAAATATGGGTCAGCCAGTCCTCAAATCAACCTGAATTCCTTCTGGAAGTGTCAGAGTCCAGCTGCCACGTTGTGCCTGATTGCTGAGAGGACAGAAGAGATAGCTCTGATTCATGGGAGGGAGGAAGAAAAGTGATTAAAGAGCTTGGACTCGGTTTGGAGATCCCACAGAAATGCTCAGGAATGAATAAATATGGTTTTGACCCTGAAATGACAGTGATGTGCATGGAAACACCTTGTCCTGCAGGGCAGCCTGAATTCAGAGCAGTGTCTGGAGAGCTGTCCACTGAGCTGGACTAGAGCTGGGGAATATTTATGGGCCAGTGAGTGGTTCTCAAGAATTTGCAGAGTTTAGCTGCATCTCACTGTCCATGCTCCTTTCCTTTCCTTTCCTTTCCTTTCCTTTCCTTTCCTTTCCTTTCCTTTCCTTTCCTTTCCTTTCCTTTCCTTTCCTTTCCTTTCCTTTCCTTTCCTTTCCTTTCCTTTCCTTTCCTTTCCTTTCCTTTCCTTTCCTTTCCTTTCCTTTCCTTTCCTTTCCTTTCCTTTCCTTTCCTTTCCTTTCCTTTCCTTTCCTTTCCTTTCCTTTCCTTTCCTTTCCTTTCTTCTCCCCCCTCCTTTTATATTTTTTATTTAATTTTTCCTCTCTTATCTCTCCCAAATCCTGCTGAGTTACCTCTTATTCTCAGCAGCAGCTGCCTGTGAGTCTCTGGCTGAGGGAGAGTGACCAGTGAGGGCTGCCCTGTTCTAGGAGTGGGATTGCAGAATGTTCCAACTTGGCAAGAAACTCCTCTTGGCCTTTTAGTATTTTTTCCTTTAGAAAAGCACGGTTCTTATCTTGTGAAAATATAGATATTTTCTCCATAAAGACAGAATTTTCCTAGTTAAACATCCTGGCTCGTCTGCTCTAACAAACATCATCCCTTTGTTATTTGGGTTTATTAGCCAGATTTTTATAATTATTAAATAGAAACAGTGATTTTTAGTGTTTTATGGGACTAGCTCAACTTTATTAAGATCTTAAATCTGTGAAAGCACCTTTCTCACTTGCTGTCCTCTCTCAGGAGTTGCATAGCAACCACCTGCCCTCTCAGGTCCTGCCTTGAACTGAGTATTTTTTGTGGAGAGGCTGAACTTGACTTAAAAATAGATATTTTGCCCCTGATGAGTCATTTTTCCGCAGAAAAAAATATGTACTTGGAGTAACCTAAACCAAACTTCCCAAATTCAATCTACAGTGGACATTTCTTGACATTTCTCAAATGTTTTGGGGCTGGGATAGCTGAATTAAACCTGTGGATTGGGCTGAGTGATGTTCAGCTTCCATCCAGAGGGTCGAGGAGATGCTCACAGCATGGAAGGGCAATTCCCTCTGGAAGGGAATCCTGTAGGGGGTTCCACCAGGGGTGTGTTTGTATGGGAGCATCCCTTGGGTGAGTTCTTGAAGCCTTGGATGGGGAGATGAAAGAGGAACTTCAGCTGTTGTGGAGGAGTCCGATCCTTTGGAGTCAAATCTTCTGCCAAAGTTCCCTGAGTGGGACGAGCAGAACTTTGCATCTGAGCTATATTAACAGTTCAGACTCAAAAAGAGGGGTTGGGATGAGATATTAAATAAAAGATCTTTATTGGGAGGGTGGTGATGCCCTGGCACAGGGTGCCCAGAGCAGCTGTGGCTGCCCCTGGATCCCTGGCAGTGCCCAAGGCCAGGTTGGACCCTGGGGCTGGAGCAGCCTGGGACAGTGGAAGGTGTCCCTGCCCATGGCAGGGGATTTGGAACTGGATGGGCTTTAAAGTCCTCCCAACCCAGTCTATGATTCTGTGACTCCTCCTTTTTTTTTCTGTTCAGTAATGAGGATAAAATAAAATGCTTTTGGGGTATCTGAAAATAAAATTCTTTTGGGGTATTCACCACTTGAAAACAGGTTCTGTCCCTGGCCCTGTTGCAGGTGACAGAGTAAAACATTCCTGATTGGTACAGCTCTGTTGTAAAACACACACAGAACAGGAAAGACCGAGGAAAATGTGATTTTTCCTGTGCCTTGTAACCTGAGGATCCTTCCTCAAATCCATCTCCCTTTGCAGAGTCACTGTTTCCCCTGGGGAGTGGAGGTTCCCACCTGGATTTTGGGGGGCAGCAGGGCTGGGAGGGGCTGATGAGAATCCTTTGGAACAACAGCCAGCCAGCGTGGGGGAGATGAAAACTCCTCACAGATGCTTCAGCCAAAGGCCAGCACCTGATGGGACATGAACCAGAGCAGCTGTTCTCGACTTTTCTCCGAAGTTTGGCTCTGGTGTGCTGGTGTGAGCCCCTGAGGCAGCAGGTCCCTGCAGGGTGGGACAGGAATGGCTGCAGCCGCGGGTGGGGATGAAGGAGCCCAGTTGTGGCTGGCAGCACAGGCAGTTTGCACAGCCCTGACTGGGGGAATCACTTCCAAGCACGGCCTTCTGCTCCCCCGAACCCAGAGGAGCCCCTGTGCCTCCCCAGCGCTGCCCTACAGGGCTCCCTGCAGAATCCCAGCATCGCTGGAGTTGCACAAGTCCTCCCAGCCCGTGGAGTCTCACCCGTGAGCCACCCCCAGCCCAGAGCACTCAGTGCCACCTCCAGGGATGGCGACCCAAACCCGAACCTCCCTGGGCACCCTTCCCAGGGAGAAATTCTTCCTGATGTCCAGCCTGGATCTCCCCTGGCACAACTTGATGGCATCTCTCATCCTGTCCTGGTGGTTTTTGCTCTCCCAAGCCAGATCAGCCACGGCTTTTATTTTTGCCCATGAACCTCTCTCCGTCTCACTTTGAACAAACTATAAATTCCTATTCGTAACAGGGCCTTCACATCATGCAAATATGTTTAGATCTCGTTATGTCTGTTTTCCCTCATGGGATTTCTCTGGGAAATCTATTTGCTAAATGAGACTTTCATCCCCTAAGACCCTGCAAATTTCTTTTGCAGCCTCTGCCTTGGTGTTTTGCATTATGCCCGCATTTTTTTTTTTTAGGCTAAACAGATAACCTTGGGGCCCAGTGTGATTTTCTTTCACTGTTAGTCCTTTTATAAGATCACGGGACTCTGTGAAATATGGATTCTTCAGTGGTTATGAAGAAAAATAAAAATTCCAAGTATCCCTGAGGAGGGGAAATAAAGGCAGCAGCAGGGTTTTGTTAACATTTAGGCAGAACCAGCCAGGGGAATGACACTGTCCAGATGGAAAGAGCCACTTCCTGGCTGTAAAGATAACTCACTAAAGGAAACATAAGCTGTGGCTGTGCTGGCAATGAGAAACACAACCAGTGCCAAGAATTCACCCCAAGCCCGGTGGGAGCTGCCTCTTTCTTTCCCTCGTGCTAAGGGTTCAAGTTTACTTAGTTGGGAAATACGCCCAGCATTTCCTGAGGAGATGGGGTGGCCCTCGAGGCACAGAGCTCGTGTGGAGCCCCAAGAGCTGGCCTGGGTTATTGCTGTGCAAGAATCACAGAGAATTCTGAGCTGGAAGGATCACCCAAATCCAACAGTCCCACCCTGGGCATCCCTGGGAGAGGTGTCCAAGCTCTCCTGGAGCTCTGGCAGCCTGGGTGCAGTGACATTCCCTGGCACCCTCCGAGGCAATTCCCAAAATCCGCCCCAAACCTCCCCTGGCACAGCTTCATGCCATTCCCTGGGGTGTGAGGGTGGGCATGAGCACGGCAGAGTTCTGGGCTCTCCTCTCAGGGGTGCCCCGAAGTGCAGCACTGCAGGTGCCAGCTCAGAATCCTGTCACTGCAGCAGGGACTTCACCCTCCCTTAGTGCTGATATTTATATCCATTATATATAATGTAATGTAATGTAATGTAATGTAATGTAATGTAACGTAATGTAATATAATACAATGTAATGTAATATAATGCAATATAATATAATATAATATAGTATAATATAATATAGTATAATATAATATAATAAATATAATATAATAAATATAATATAATATAATATAACATAATATAACATAACATAACATAATATAATATATAATGCAATATAATATAATGTAATATGATGTAATACAATGTAATACAATACAATATAATACAATGCAATATTATATTGTATTATATTACATTATATAATATTATATATAATTTATATATTCATTTGTTAACATATAATAAATATACAACATATAATATAGAATATAGAATATAGAATATAGAATATAGAATATAGAATATAGAATATAGAATATATAATAGGATGGGGCTGTAGGTGTGGCACTCTTGGAGGTTTGACTTTAATGCATCAGCCTCATTTCAGGGTGAGACATAGGAGATGGTGAAAGCTTTTGTTATAACAGCAACAGCAACATTTTTTTCATTACCAGTTTTTTTAAGAAGTTTTTAGTTAATAGGATATTGTTAAAAGTTTATAGGTAATTAAGTTAATTACTGAAGTTACACATACACCTTGCTTTTAACAGTGCTTGCTTGTTGTTAGCTTAAAAGAAATGGATAAAGCTTCATTATTAAACTTATATTTTTCTATGATCTTGCTTAATGTATTTTCTAAGGCCTATCTCTATAGAGCTTAAAAACACAGCCCTATTGTTTCTTGTCTTTGCATATCTGTATTTTTGCATTCTTCTCTTCCAAGTTTTGCTATCACACACCTTTTGAGAGTTTTTTACCTTTTCCATTTCCCACGCCTTAGGAAGAGGCTGTTCAGCAAAAAGGAATGAAAGAAAAGCTCACATTTTTGGGGTTGGCTGTGGGGTTCTCTCCACCAGGGTGTTTTCCTGGTTAACCCAGTGGGAAGAGCTGAGCTGGCTGTGCCAAGGATCTGATGAGATCACATTTGCCTGGGTCGTTTCTTTTTTTTCTCTCCAAGGTATCCCAAAACCTTTTAACTCCACAAAAATTAACTGAGCAAATTGAATGCCAGGCCATAGATCAAGGACTACTGGCCTCTAATTTGACATGGAGGTGAACGCAAGATGGATCACAGTGTGAATTTATCTCTCCAAATTTAGGGCCCCTCACTGTGACATTAATTCTCTTACTCAGAATGACTGAATTCATCCCAGGCCTGGTGCTGGTTCCATCCAGTGGGTGTGCCTCAGACTGGAGGTGTTTCACAGCTTTGCCTTTAATGCACTTGCATTTGGATGCTGGAGATTTTCCTGGATGTCAAATGGAGCCTAATGCATGTGTAGGATAAATTTAAGACCTGGGAGTTTGGTGGTTTTTTTTTTTTTCCTTTCTTTTTTTTTTTTTTTTTTTTTTGGTGATGTTGGGTGCTCTGTGCCTCCTGCGAACCTTCCTTTCTTAATTCACTTATCTCTGCCTGAATATTGAAAGTTAAATCTTAAAAATATCCTCTATGTGGGATCTATTTTGGTTTAGATTTTTAAAGAAGTTGATGAATTTTAGTTTTTTTCCTCTCGAACAGATCTGGATTCAAATTCTTCCTGATCATCTTGGCTGTGCAGGCAAAGTGATGTAAAAAGTGGCACTGAGCACAACTTCTCTGGGAAAACCAAAATCCCTTTTTCAGGGAATGAGGAGGGATATTATCTTTTCTTTAGGATGAGGTTTTACAGTAGTTTGCCTGTTTCTCTGTGTTACACAAACAGTACAAAAACCAACTTTTAGAATACACCACGTATCTGAAATGGGATTCCCAGCCATTCTGCTCACCAGGAAGGATTTCAGGCAGATATTCCACACAAACTTTGGCTTTTCCAGCCCTGGCTGAGGCTGGAGCTGTATCAAGGCTGTCTTCTTCTGTTAACTCCTTTCAAAGCTTCTCCTTAATCCAGACTTCCTCTCTCTTTTGGCTCAAAACCTTCTGTCACATTTTCACCCATTGAAAGCAGCCCAGCAATTCTGCTTTTCTATTTATGTTTTTTTCTATTGTCCTGTCAGAGCTGCTTAGGATCTGGCATGTCACAAGTTCACCATTGTCTTCTGGTCCCCTCGTTAAGGGGATAATTTGTCATGTTGAGCTCTGGAACAGCTCCGTGTTGCACTTGCTGGTGCTTGGTCACCCTCTGTAGCACAGTGGGAAGAGCTGGAACAGGGAAGAGTGGCAGTACTGTGAGCTGGGCATGGTTTTTTGTGACTTAAATACTCATTTTTTTCTCTTCTGTCAGTTTTTTTTTTCCCATCTGACATGCTGGAGAGGTTGTGTAAGCAATTCTTAAAGTTGGTATCAGCCAGGGAGAACCTGGGCTCCCATCAGTTTTGAGATCACAGGGGGAAAGCAGCATTTGTTTCTGGAAAAGGATTCTCTGCCTGACAGAAATAACTGTGCAATGTGGGTCAGTGTGACAGGACTGGCAGTTCTAGCAAGGAAAAAACCAAAAAAATATTACGAGTCAACACTGAGGGGTTTTGCCCAAGTGCCAGGAAAGAGGAATGGGGGAAAAGCATAGAATGGTGCAGATCAGAGCTGCTGTGGGGAGAGGATGGAGAAGGGTGGGTCCTGTCAGAGGCGATCTGGGACATGGAACAGAGGGGTGGCTGGTCACAGTGGCAGTCTGGGGACAGCACAGCACTGAGGGGCTGTTGTGGTCACATCAGTGGGACCAGGGCTGGCTTTGTCCAGGGTGGGAAGGGACTGGTCCCTGTGTGACAGCACTGCTCTGTTGGGCTTTAGTGGAAAGGCAAGACATAAAGGTGTGATTTACAATGAAAACTGCACAAGCTCAGGTGGGACAGAGCCCGCAGGGCTGGGACAGGCTGAGGGTTAGTTCTGGATGTGTGTGAGATGAGAATGATGATCATTAATAAAGAGCAGAACTCTCCCTGTTCCATGGGGCTTTGTTGACCGAAGTGAAAAAGTCATGAACTCTCTCCAGCCACTGCAGTTCACCCTGCCACTAGTCTGACCTTCCACAAACACCCCAGGGGCATCAGGCACCTTCCAAAGGGTCTTCAGGGAGCTGGGCTGCAGCCCATGCCCCGTGTTCTCAGCTCCCCCTGGCACTGGGGGTGCTCAGGGGTCACTGAGGGCTTGTGAGAATTTCTTGAGCCAGTTTGTTTGTAGCCAAACTCCCAGTGGTCCCAGCCCTGGGTTTGGCATCAGGCTGGGATGCAGAGCTGCCTTTCCTTCCTGTGGCAAAGGTTTTCAGTGCCATCACCACTGAGGTGTTCCTAGGGTATCTGGGAATCCTCTGGGTGGGGTTTCAGAGGGACACACGCCCCTGTCTGCCCCAGGGCTCCTGTCAGGAGCTCACAGGGCTGCCCACAAAATGTTTGTTTGCTCCCTGGGGCTGTGCTGGACAGCAGAGCTGGGAGCTGCTCTGGAGGGGTCAGTGTTCTGTTGTGCCTGTGCAGGGTGTGGGAGGGTTGGACACCGCAAGAGGAAGGGCAGCAGGATGGAAAGGAGGAGAAAAATGGGGGCTGGGATGGGGGAGAGGGCAGAGGAAGCTGAGAGGGTGTTCTGGCTGACTCCAGCCTGGCTGGCAAGCTCCTGGCCCTGTCTGTGGGCAGATCCATCTGCCACCAGGTCACTTGTCCCATGCCACGTGTCCTCGTCTCCCTGTGACCCCTTCATCCCGCTGAAATCATGGCTCTGGGACTGCTGAGGAAGTGAGTGAGGGCTCCTGAGAGTTTCTGTGCCCATGTGGCATCAAGCCAGGCTTCCCTGAGACAGCCTGGGAGCCCCCAGTGAAACCTCAGGGCCTGGCATTTCTCTCTTGCTTCCAAACTTCTGCTCAGCAAAAGCCAGGAGGTGGCTCCTTGACAAAAGGGGATGTGACAGGGGTGGCTGGAACCTTGGAGGCAGCTCTGCTGAGGTTTGGGGAGCAGCACACGGGCAGTCCCTCTGGGCTCTGCTGCAGCAGCTCCATTCTCCAGGAGCATCCAGCTCAAGCCAAGGGAGCTCCCCTGGTGTCCTGGTCTGCACTGACAGAGCTGCACTCATGAATTTTGGGGCTGAGCTTGTTCCAGTTGGCACTTTCCAGCCCCAAACTGCTTTGATTTGCTGCAGATGGTGTGTGTGAGCTGCCATGCCCTCAGCCAGCCACTTTGTGTTTCAAACACAACCATTCAGTCTCCTATGGAACGTGAGAGAAGGGGATTCTTTTGTGAACACCATAAAATCCACATTTCTGCCCACTTCAGGCTTCAGTCACTCCTCAAAAAATGTGTCAAGGGCAGAATTAAAAAGAGGTGGCTGCCCCAAAGTGTTTGCAGCTGAGAGGGTGGGGGCTGCAGGGACTAATGGCAAAGTGTCAGTGATCCCAAGTTCAGACTGAAGTGTACTGGATTTGTTTAGACTTTGTTTCTCTGCTTTCCCTCTTGTCTTTTCCTAATGCCTTCTGAAGGGGGAAGAAATATTTTTGAGGAATGTTTGGAGTGAATTGCTGGGAGAGGTTGGGAAAACAACATGCAGTGCCAGGGAGGGGATGGGGAACCATGGGCTGGGATGCAAGGAGCTGGTGGATGAGGCCAGGGAAAGAAGCTGAGAGGTGAAAAACACTTTGAGGAGGGAATTTGCTGCCTCTGGTTACTCCCTGTCCTGACTGTGCTTCTGCAGCATCCTCTGTGAGCTTTATGTGCTCTCTTTACTCTTTTCTGTTCATCTGCCACCCCCTCCCTGGGGACTCCACTGGGTCCCTCTCAACATAAAGAGGGAATTCATGAACTCTTAACGTTAAAGCTCTTGTTGCAGCAGAGAAATAATGCACTGGTAAATGACTGGGCTTTGCTGGGATCCCACTGGGCCTGAGCACAGGACAAGGGAGATGGGTGGTATAGAATGGATGCAGAAAATCAGGATGAGCTGTTGGCAGGGAGGAGGACACGGGCAATCATTTGTTACTCAGAGTCAAAAATATCCTTGTCTTCATGCCTGGATCTGGGGGTAGTGACAGCCTCTAGGAACTCTGTGTGTTTCTGAATATTTCCTGGATATTTAGGCTCTCCAGTCTTCCCATGCTGGCAAAGGAAATGGGAGCAAGGAGCACAGAATGTGTCAGGGAGCGAAGTGACCCCTTTGTGTCTTACCAGCACATCTCTCACATACCAGTGGACAGAATGGTGTTTTTCCTGGCCTTGGAGACATCAGCCCTTCCAGTGGGTCCTGCAAATTGTGGTTTGGTGGCACGTGGAGCAGCCAGAGGGTCCAGGTTTCCCGTGTGGATCCTTCAGAGGAGCCCCTAGGGGTGTGGATGATGAGCTCCTTTCTCTCCTGGCTTTTATGTGCTGATAAACTCGGTGTGATCCAGGGATAAAGCCACACAGTCTATTTCTGGTCTCAGCAGAGATCTTCCCATGCCTGAGAGGCAATCTGCCTGACTTAGCATCCCCAGGATGCTGCCAGGCACAGCAAAGCACGGAGGAAGTGGCTCCTGACTGCACAAACAGAGGGGCCAGCAGCAAAAGGAGCCAGGCTGGTGCCTCGTGAGGCATCTCAGTGCTGAGCTCTGCTCGGGTTTGGCCTGGGAGCAATGCCACAATCCCAAAAATGGGTCATTTCTCCTCCTGAAGCCCGCAGCCTGCTGCCTGCCTCACGTTGAAGGTGACTGGGGAAAGAATGGATGTGCTGACCTTTGTGCCCTTCTCAGCACATAAAGGCAGTCTGGAAATGGGCAGGTTCTTAAAAGCTTTTCTTCCCTCTTTGCTTCTCCTGGGTAGAGAAGACAAACTGGTGGCATTGTCCTCCCAATTCTCTGTGCTCTGATGAGAGAGCAACCCAGAGTAATTTTATTGAAAAGGGTAAAGAAAAGAGGGAATGTGAAATGTCTTCAGCCTGTCTTGAAGTTAAAAAAGTGAAGAAAGTATCCTCTGCTCTCATCTTCCTCCTGTGTGTGTTTGTGCGTGTTAAAGGTGCTTTCTCCTCCTCGTTGCCAGCTCTCCTGATATTTATCTCATCCCTGTTGTTTCTTTATGGACCTCCAAGACATTTTCTGGCAATGCTGAGATAAGAAATGCCAGCCCAAGGGAAGGTCCCTGGCCTGTCCCTGGTGCTGATGTCCTGCACAGGTGAGAGGGTGTCAGTGCTGTGATCTCCTTTCCCAGCTCATGTTCCAGGGATGTGAACTTGCAGCCACACACAGGAGATTTGCAGGAACACATGAGATTTGCAGCCACACACAAGATTTTCAGGAAGAGACAGGATTTGCAGCCACACAGGATTTGAAGGAACTCACGAGATTTGCAGGAACTCACAAGATTTGTAGGAACACATGAGATTTGTAGGAACACATGAGATTTGTAGGAGCACACAGGCTTTGAAGGAGCACACAGGATTTGTAGGAACACACAGGATTTGCAACCACATGTGAGATTTGCAGGAACACATGAGATTTGCAGCCACACACAGGATTTGCAGCACACATGAGATTTTTCAGAAACACAGGAGATTTGCAGCCACACACAAGTCTCTGAGGGGAAAACAGAGTGGGTGGATTTTTGAAAAGGGCCGGGATTAATCTGACAACCTCTGCAGCTATAGATAGAGGGATGTCTGATAGAGCCGCTTCTTGGGGGGCGTGGGCAGAGGATTTTCATCCCCAAGGGTGTCAGAAAAGATGCAGCAAAGGTCCTGGTGTTGCTGAAGGACTCTCTCCCTCCAGTGGGGAGCACGTGTTCATCAGTGTGTGTTAGGAATTCAGTGTATTCTGGGCTGGGCTAGGCAGGCAGAGCCAGAGCTGTGATGAAAATGATTTCTTGCATTCTCAGAAGGGATTTCCTGCTCACCCTAGCCTCACCTGGTTTCTCCAGTCCTGGTCTTGCTCTATCTGCATTCAGACAGTGTCTGCAGCACATCTGACCTTCTGCAAGGCTCCTTCTCCTCCCATCAAGTCCTTGATTTTATATTTTTTGGGCATTTCAGCCATCTCATTCCCCTGTTGGATTTATTGTCCTGGTTGAAGCATCACAGCTCAAGGGCTAAATTTTGCCCCCAGTCTTTTGCTTCTGTAGGTGCAACCTGTAGAGGAGAGGGATTTATTCTCATGATGTTCAGGCATCTCCAGGGGGTGTGTGTGGCCTGCACTGAGTCAGCTTTGAAAAGGAGGATGGGATATTTTAAATAGCTTGATCTAAAATTGATTCCAATCTGTCTCTTTATGGCAGCAGGCTGAAATAATAACATTTCCAGGCAGGTGAGGAAAGCTGCCTGATGTGGAATTTGAGCATGATCATGGCTGACACAGATTTTGGGACTGTTCCAAGGGGAAGACACGTATGAAAGTAAATCCTCTGGCAGCAGCAGAGTGGCTTGGAGCCTGGGTAAAGGATGGCAAGGGGGCACATCTGAGGAATCATAAAGCTTCAAGAAAGACTCTGCAGCAGGGAGATGCATCTGTGGAACGTGTCAGTACCCTGAGCAGCGAGCCCAAAAATTGATAAAAACACCCCAAAACAAAAGCAGCAAACCATCCCAGCAGCTTCCTGGTGCTGCCTGTGACCCCAAACAGGAGGGACAGACACACTGCACTTGGAAGTGGCACTTAGAGGAGGAGGATGCCCAGGAGGAATGCAGTGTGCCATGGAGCCTGTGGCCTCCCCTGCTTTGACTCAAAACAATTCTAAAATCTCTGCTGGTAAATGGAGAGGCACCCGTGAGATTCCCGTGGCTGATTGTCTTTTCCTGAGTGGTTTTGTTTCTGCACTGGCAGTTTCACAGTCTAAGCAGAATAAGAATGTAAAGAGGAAATTACTGTCAAACAGACCTTTCTAAATTGCTGTCAGTGAGTGGCAGGAGATGAGCCAAAGAGATCCTGTTCTTGTCAGCCTCACTGGAGTAGCGTGCTGTCCTCATTCAAGGAGAGCCCTTGTCTTTTTTAGCTGTGTGTAGGATGAAGCAAATAGTAAGTGATGCAAATGATTGATTTGCTTTGCTGCAAATGATTGAAATGTGGCGAAGTGGCAGGAAAAAGGAGCGTGCAGTGCTTGGAGTGGAAGAATAATGAATGGGGAAACAGTTTGCTGGTGAGATTGTGGCTCCTGTTTTTCAGCTGAGGTTGCCAGGGCTCCATCACACGATAACACACAAGCAGAGATGAGCATGGCCACCAGGGCTGTGCCCAGGCAGTGCTGGTGACTCGTGTGTCCTGCTGGCTGCTGGCTCACCCCTCTGGGACCTGCCTGTGCTGCACATCTGCACATGCACAGCTGCAGCAGTGCTGGGGGTGAGCAGCCTTGCAGCAGGGACACAGCCTGCACTGAACACCATGGCCAGGGGGCTGTGATTAGCAAAGTGTGACTTCACAAAGCTCCAGTCTGGATTTTCTCCCACACCACGTTTTTGGTGTTATTTTCCCAGTTCTGATTTCCCTTTCCTTTTCTCCCTCCCTCAAAATGCTGCTCTCACCTCTCCAATTCTTGCTCAGCCCAATACAAGAAGCAAAACCCATCCTGGATGCTCAGGGTGGTGAATGATTGGAGTTCTGGGCCTCCCATCCAAGACAGGACCACAACCAAGGGTGGGCTCTCACGACTCAAGGGCACTGGCCCAGATTCAGATGCCCTAATTTCCACCTTTGTCTCTGTCTGATGTTTGCTGTTGGCAGATGCTGCTGAAAGCTGTGGGTCTTCCCACGGACCACAGGCTTGCAAATGAGGCAGAATTTAGGTCAGCTGAACCTGGGCCAAATGGTGTTGGACTATTCATCTGGTACAGCCCATCCCTTTGAGGGTGCATCCTCCTGCCTGACAATGTGGCAGCTGCTTCCTGGTGGGTGTAGGAGAAAAGGAACTTCTTGGCCACCAGGTTTTCTCTGGCTGGGCAGAAAAACAGTCTCTGTCCTGCCTAGGGGGCACAAATTTGGAGCAGTGAGCCAAGATATGTGATGGACACAAAGAGAATGAGGTGAGAGGGTGTATCAGCAGCCATCTCTCCTCATTACCAAGTGACAATCTCAGAGTCTTTCCTGCCCTCGACTCTTTCACAGGTAATTTTTCAGAAAAAGAGCACTTAGATATTTCCTCACACTTTCATTGGGGGAGTGTGAGATGATTTTTGGAGGTGGGATCATCAGCATCTCTAATTAGCAGGTGGCCTTCACCTCTTGCTGTTCACCTGATGTGCCACAGACCCTGTTGCCACAGGGATGGTTTTTGTGCACTTTTCCAGGTACAGCCACATTTCACCTTTCTGGACTGGAAACAGTTAAATTGCCATGCTTCCGAGGAGAAAAAATACATGCCTGAGGTCTGTAAACCTCATTGGAAAAAGTTGGGTTTAATTTTAGCACAATGTGCCGAAGGCAGGTCCTGAGGTTATGGTCCAGGATTTCCAGGGATTAAATAAAGTAGGGCACAAATTATCTGGGTCATGGAAGGTCACCTGCTGCTGTGCACTTGTTCCACAGCCCTCTGGGCTCTGCTCCCTTGGGACCTGCTCCCTGGAGCTGTGGGACCATTGGACATTGCATCGCCCACCATGAGGGACAGAAACTCCATTCCCCAAAATAGTTGGGAAGAGTGAAAAAACCCCAACTTATTTTCATTGAAATGAAAATGAAATGAAGTGAAAGAGTGAAGGGAGAGCTTGGGAAGGACATCCATTGTGGTGCTGGCTTCTGGTTGGGGTTTCTGTTCCCAACCTGTCTGTTGAGAAGGCTGAGCAGCTTTAAGAATCAAGGAATAGTTTGGGTTGGAAGTTCATCCAGTCCCACCCCTTAGAAAGAACAGGGACATTTTCAACTTGACCAGGTTGCTCAGAGCCTTGTCCAAGTTGGCCCTGAAGGTTTTCAGGGATGGGGAACCCATCCTCTGTGGAACCTGTTCAGTGTCTCACCACCTTCATCAGGTAAATGCAGTTTTGAATTCTGCAGCCCCTGCCAATCCCTGAGCACCCTTTCCATGCAGAAATTCCTGCTGCTGTCCACCCTGAGCTCCCCTGGCCCAGCCTGAGGCCGTTCCCTCTGCTCCTGTCCCTGTTCTCTGGAGCAGATCCCAAATCCCCCCCGGCTGTCCCCTCCTGTCAGGGAGTTGTGCAGAGCCACAAGGTCCCCCCTGATCCCCCTTTTCTCCAGGCTGAGCCCCTTCCCAGCTCCCTCAGCCCCTCCTGGGGCTCCAGCCCCTTCCCAGCTCCGTTCCCTTCTCTGGACACACTCCAGCCCCTCCATGTCCTTCCTGAATTGAGGGTCCCAGAACTGGACACAGCACTCCCAGTGTGACCTCAGCAGTGCCAGCACAGGGGACACTCAGTGCCCTGCTCCTGCTGCCACACCATTGCTGACACAGGCCAGGGGCCCTTGGCCTCTTGCCCTCCTGGGCTCATCTGAGCTCATGTTCAGCTGCTGTTCACCAACACCTCCAGGTCCTTTCCCCCCAGGAGCTTCCCAGCCTCTCTGCCCCAGCCTGGAGCTGCAGAGAATTGTTGTGACCCCGGGGCAGAACCTCACACCCTTCCCTCAGTCCATCAATCCAATTATTCACCTTCCTGGTGAGATTCTGGACTGGGCTAAACCTGCCCAAGCTCTGCCTTTCCTGGTACCTTCTCTAGGCTGGGCACAGCTGGATCAGGAGCTGCAGATGTGCAGGGGGGTGATGGCACTGCTGCATCCCTGCAGTGTGGGATGTGCTGGGAAGGAGCTCCCCAGACACGAAACATCATTAGCCCAGAGCAGGAAAGGAGCTGGACAGGCCAGCTGGAGTGCATGAAGGCAAATGGACTGGGTGGGAGGGAAGGGAGGCCTGGAAGGTTTCTGTGTTTGTCTAGACAGTGTTTGTAATGATTTATTTTATGATTTATTTTATTTTTGCAACTGCTCTCTCTGGACAGTTCATTGCAGCCTGGTCCTGGCAGGACTGGCAGCCCCTCCTGGGACTGGCCTGGGCACCTCAGAGCTGTTACATGCCAGGGACAGCAGCCCTGTGGGTAGGGTGCTGTTTGTTGTCAGGATAAAAATACTGATGCAGCTTTCCTGGGATGTGGAATATTTTTCACTCCGTCTGCCTCGCTGAGCTGACACTGGGCTGTGTTGGCTTGACAGCTGTCAGTCAGAGTGGTTGGATGTACCAATTAGCCAGGCTCATCAGGGGCTTTGGGACTTGTTGTGAGGGCTGTGTTGGCAAACGCAGCCCTGTGAGGTTGCCCAAAACTCAACCTCCTCCTGTCCATGCCAGATTGGAAGGAGCTGGGGCAGCACCTCCACTCTCAGCCCCAGCAGCCCGAAATCCCTATGTGTGAGCTTTTCCTTTTGGCCCCTCTTCTGCAGCTCGAGGAGCCTGTCAGAGTCTGTCATTCCTGTCTGCATACTCATTTCATATTCTTCTGCTGCCTTTTACACTCCCAGAGAGCTCAATTCAGTGCTTCTCATGGGGGGGGGGGGGGGAGGGAAAAATCCCCTTTTGGAGCTGTGTTGTTTCTTGACCCCCTGGTCAGAAAAACCTCTCCAGGATTTTCCAAACCCTTGCTCTACTCTTGTCTGGGATGGATTTTAGCTCCACAAGAGAGCATTCCTCATAATTGAATCACTTTAATGCTTAATTAGAAAAATTCTAAGTTTCCTTGGGGAAGAGTGAAGCGTACTGTCAGTGAGGGCAGGCAAGGCACTGCTGTGCTCCTTCAGCCCAGCCCAGCATCCCTGTGGGAATGCAGAGGGAGAGCAGAGCTCTCCAGAAGAGCAGCTTGTTACTTGCCTTTTTTTTGCCCTTTCTTCTCCCAGGACAGGAGGCTGGGGGGAGCTTGTGCTGAATTTGGCTTTCTGTGAGGTACTGGCTGGAGAAAATGCTGATTTCTTCTTCTGCACAGCCCTGGTGACCTGAAGGAATCAAGGAAAGGTTGAAGTGAGGTGGGGGTCAGGATCTGCTCCAGGGAACAGGGACAGGAGCAGAGGGAACGGCCTCAGGCTGGGCCAGGGGAGCTCAGGGTGGACAGCAGCAGGAATTTCTGCATGGAAAGGGTGCTCAGGGATTGGAACTGCCCAGGGAGCTTTGGATCCCCATCCCTGGAGCGCCCAAGGAATTCCTGGGGATGACACTGAGAGCTCTGGGCTGGGGACAAGGTGGGGATGGGGCACAGCTGGGACTCCGTGGGCTGGGAGGGCTTTTCCAACCTCAGTGATCCTGGGATTCTGTGAATACCTGGAGATATTCCTTTATCCAGTGGTTTCCAAGCAGAGTTTTCAGTACAAACACAGATGAGGTCTGCTCTGAGATCAGCAGCAGAGCCATGATGGGGAATGACACCCAGGAGTGTTCCCGAGCAGGAACATCCTTAAATTCTCTGTGTCCTTGTGAGGTTTTCTTTATTCTGGAATTTACATCACTCACTGTTCCGTAACTGTCGAAATCCCACCAGAAAAGCAGGTGGGATCCTTTCCATAGGGAGCCTGGAGCAGGAATCCCAAATCCAGGTGCTGAGGAGCTCACAGGGTGCCCACAGAAGTTCCTTGGCTCAGCTGGGGCACCTCAGGTGTCTCTGCTTGTCATTGTCACAGCTCCTGGCTCGTGGTCCCAGCACGGAGCCAGCCGGGGTGGGAGCAGCCCCAGCCGCTCCTCCTGCCTCCATTCCCAGTCTGACATCAGCCCACCTGGGGCTAGGACAGCTCTCCTGGTGGCCACCAGGCTTTTTTCTGGCTCCCCCAGATGATGCAGGTCCCTTGAGGCAGTGCCAGCCCAGTTCTCCCAGCTTTTCCCATCTTCCCTGCTCCCCTTGGCTTGTGCTGAAGTGTTCCTAGGGTAAGATCAGGGTGGTTTAAAAGATGGATGAAGGCTGAAGAGCAAATTGTTTTATCCATGCTTCCCTTTTTTTAAGGACACTGTTTTTACTGAAGTGGTGAAGCAGCTTTTTCACCCAGTCACTTCTCGAGGATGAACCCACTTTGACTCTGAGGAGCTTCTGGGGCTTTTTTGGATGCCTTTTTGGGGAATCAACTTGCACTGGCCTTTCCCCAGGGACATTTGTGTTTGCTGCCAGTTCCAGGATATTCAGGGAATCCACAGATTTTATAAAGCAGTGGGAAAAAAAGAATCAACTCCGGTCCCACTGGGCATTGTGCTCCTCTGGAGAAGGTGCCAGGGACCATCTGGTGTTTTAGTGGTGTGGGGAAAAATGAGAGGTCGTCAGCAAAGTCTTCAGCAAAGTGCCCTTAAATAAAGGAAAATAAAAGTGGGAATCTTGTTCCCTGCCCCAGCTAATTGCAGTGGCCATTTCCAGGAGTTTCCCTGCTCTTCCAAGCAGGTGTCCATATTGAGTTTCATTTGGAGTGAGCAGAAATGAATCTTCTTGAGATGAGGATGGACAGGGATTGCTTTCCATGGATGTGCTCAGAATCTGGCTCACTGGATGGGTGTTTAAAACCTGGTTTAGTCTGTGGGGGCTAAACCCCACAAAAAAGGTGCTTGAAGTTCAGTGGTCACAGGAATTGTGAGGCACCAATGTCTTTTCTTGGCATAAAAGGAACGGCATGCAAGGGAAATTGTTAATTAGCAGAGCACACATTTTTATGGCTAACGATTTGGGTTGTTCTGAGTGGCAATAGGAACTGTCTGTGGCTGTGTGGGTGGAGAACAGATACTTAGGAGATGCTATAATTTGTATTCCTGCTTTTGCTTGGCCGGGTCTGTCATGGATCTGCTCTGTGCTGTGCTGGGGTTTGCAAAACAAGAAATTCCACCGAGTTCGTCACCTGGCCACAGCCACGGGGACTGGAATTGTGGAAGAGCTTTGGGCATTTATCAAAAGCTGTGTCTGCCTGGCCTCCTGTGGATGATGTGCAGTGTCAAAGATCCCAGCTGTGAGCTGGATCCCACTGTGCCCCCTCTCCCAGGCAGTTCTGCAGTGATGTCTTTTGGTTTTGGTTTTTCTTTTTTCAGCCTGGTCTCAGCGTTTGGGAAGATGCTCCGCACCTTTTCTTTCATTCTGCACCCTCCTGTGCTTCCTTCTCCTCCTGCCACAAATTCCTGCAGCCCGTGTCCCACCTGTGGCAGCCATCCTCAACCCCTTTTTGCTGCTAAATAAGAGAAAAATGAGCCACGGGGCTCCTCCCTTGTAGGTTATTTACCAGTACACGAGGCACCATTTGTGCCATAGTTCAAAGAGGAGAGGGAGATGTCTGTAAATTAAGGGTCTGTCTGATTCTTTCAGACAGAAATCAAAATATAGGAATTAAATTAATATTTGGATGGATTAAAGTATATTAAGTTTTAATTTAATCCCTGTACATTAATTTCTCTCCAAAAAAAATTCAAGAAGACCCTTAATTTACAAACTGTCCAACACTCCCTGCTCTCCCTGGTGTTTGTGGAAGGCTGGAAAAAGAGCTGGAAAGAGCTCCAAGAACCCTATGGAAATGTCCTCTGTGGGCTGGGTGGACCCACTGCCACTATGGGGAGAAAGGACAACAAAGGAGGGGGGAAAAAAAAGAGCTTTTCTGCCCAATGCCTTCCACATTCATTTGTAGGCATGGCTGCTTTGTGCACAAGCACTCGAGGAGTTGCCAGGGTGGGTTTCTGCAGCCCCAAGAGAGGGGATGGAGGGAAGGAAAAAGCCTTGGAGAGGATGAAATGCACCTTCCACCCCAGCTCCATGTTGGGTTGCTGCTGTTCAAATGTGACTAATGCTAAAAATAATTCCGGGGTTGCTATAGAAACTTGCAGGGTTGCTACGTGTGAACCTGGAGAGAATTGTACCCTCCTCAGAACATTGGTTTTTTCCCTTCCCCTCATCCCTGCTCACCCCAGGGCCAGCACAGCCTTGCTGGATTGCCACAGATTTTATTTTTTGTTGTTGTTTTTGTGCCAGAGGATGGGAGGTCATTGTTTTACCTACCCCTATCCATCCACTTCTATTCCTTCCAGCTCCTTCTGACGTGCATTTTTGAGTCCGTGTGTGCATCCCATCTCCTGCTCCTCCACCTCCTCAACCCTCTGCCAGGTTTTCCTGCTTTCAATCTGTAGTGGAGGAAAAAGGATCTGTTGGGAGCTTCCTTCAGGTCTGGAGATGAAATTGCTTTTGTATTCATTAACTTTCTAACAGTGCCCAAATCTGCCATCCTCACCTTCCCATCCCTCCCTGCTTAGGTAGCTCCAGTGCAGAAAGCTGAGGTTTTCCAAGCTTTTTAGAAAAAAAAACAAAAACAAAAACAAAAAAAAAAAAAAAAAAACAAACCAAAAAACAACAAGCAGGGGATCAGTTCGTATTTTTTCCAGGCTGGAATGACAAATGCTGGAAACTTCCACTCAGTTTGGAAAAGGAGCTGGGATTAACCCAGTGACTGAATGACCACAAACCCTGAAGGACAGTCTGGCTCCTACCAAATTATCCTCCAAGGCACAGAGATTTCCCCCCAGTGCTACCATGGTTTTTTTCTCAGCTTCATTGAGTGCTGTGGCTGGGAATTTGGGAAAGAGCAATGACCTCCTGCCTCTGCTCCAGATTTACAGCTTGTCCCAAGTATTTGAGTCCTTGGGCTCAAATTCACTGTCGTGACAGTGTCTCACTGCAGTGACCTGGGGATGATGCAGAGGAAAGGACAGAGAAGAATTTTTGTTTCCCAGAAGAAAAAAAAATAAAAATCTTCTCTTAAAATCCTTTTCAAGTTTGTTGCTTTGAAAGCCTCCTTCCTACCTGGAGAATTTTAGAAGGACTTTAGGATTTTTTACCTCACACCTGAGGTTTTGCATCCCTCTAGCATTGGTGCAAGTCTAATCCTGGAGGTGATTCACAGCACTAGAGGATCCGAGCACCTTTCAGTCCTACCTCTGCTCAAAAGCAGCTTCTCCCTGGTGACACCCACAACCCATTTCTCCATAAACCAGGCTTTTGGGACTGGTTCATACTGGAAAAAGCATTTTAGCCCTTGCCTTTCTGATGCTGGAGGAACAAAAAGACCCTGCTCTCTGCCAGGCTAGCAAGGGCTGCTTTTTCTGCTTTATTTTTCAGCTCTTCCACCAGCACCCAGACTTGAGAGGGTGCCAGAGCAGGGTTAAGAATAGAAAGACAGATGAGGCAAGCTTCTGGGAACTTCCCCTTCCACTGAAGCACAAGAACATGTGTTATTCCCTGCCCCTTTGGCAAACAGGGCCAGCATGACTCTCCCCACCTACACACATTTGCCAGCTGGTCTTTCTTTCTGTCTGTCTTTCAGCATCTCGAGCTGGTTGAACCGGCCCTGCAGCCTCTCCAGAAAGAAATACTTCTCCTGGCTCTCTGCCACCTCCTTCCCCACCTTTCTGTAGGGGACAAGGTCTTTCCCATCCCAAGGAAAAATCCCGCGTGCCACAGGGAGGGGTTGTGTGCTGTCCCATCTCTGTGTCAGCTCATCCACAGCCCCCTTTTTTTTGTTTTAAACTCAGCAGCCCAGCACTGCTTGCAACCAGAGGAGTTTTGCTGTCGAACCATCACAAGTATGGTTAAATATCAAGCTGTGATTTGGCTTGTCCAAACATCGTTGAGGCTGGATGGCCTCTTTGTTTGGGATGTGGCTGATGAACCAGAATCCAAAGATGTAACACGTTTTGTGGTTTTTAATGTGACTGTTGGACTTGAGCTTCCTTCTTCTGAAGTGATTGAAAATAGGATCCATGCTTAGGTCAAGCAGGTTTGGATAAAGAAGGAATCAGCCCAGAAGTATGAATTTGCCTTAAAGAGAATTTCTTGAGAAATCTGAATAAAAAAAGCCCATCAAACAACATTGGATTTTCTTGAAGTTGTTTCCATTTTCATAACCATATGCAGTTTCTGATGTCAAGCTCCTGACAGACACTGTCCTTTGGGAACTCCAGTCTGGCTCAAAGCAGCAGCTAAATCACAAGGAATTTATTCACAAGATTTATGGCCAGTGGTACGGATGCCAAGGATTTCATTGCAGGAGTATCTGACACTTCTGTGCCTTGCTTTTGGAGGATGCACAGTAATTAATACACCAACAGAAGTTAATTAGGGGCTGAAGAGGCAAGGATGTCTCTGAACTCCTTTCCTTGGCTGAAGTTATGATACCCAGGTCTTGACTTAATCTTTTAAGATGGACTTTTTAATCTGAGTGGAATATTGGGAACTGGAGTTGTAACTTGAGCTCTCCCTGTTCCTCCTGTGGATTTCTGGAGCAAACCCAAGAGGTACAGAGCTGGAGTTCCTTCAAAGGACTCGGGACCAGAGTGGCCTAAAAGTGGGATGGAAAACTCCATGAGAACCAGCTCTCCCAATGTTTGGGATTGTCATCCCGTGTAAATATAAATAAGTCCTTCCAGAAATCTCGATTCAAGTTCAATTCCAAAAGTGGCCCCAGGCCAATGTTTCTTTGGGACAAATCCTCCTAAAACCCTCCCAGCTTTAGCACTCACCAGCTGCCAGAGCATCAGTCTTGGGCTCTCCAGGGCAGGTAATGAGTTTGGCAAGGGGGACATTGCTGCTGTGTCACCCCAGCAGAGATTTTCAGAGAGTTCTAAAGGGAGGAAGGAGCATTTTGAGCTGCAGGAACGGGGCTGCCTTTCCACCAGAAATGTGGGTAATTTATGTGCTCTCCCTGCCTCCATTTTCCATTGGTAGTTCGGATGTAGTCACACACTGCTTCTATCATGCCTCATCAGCCTCCTTTAATTAGATGCTAAGATCATCAGGGGAAGAACATTTAGCACATAAGGCAGCTCCAGTACATTTAATGAATAATAACAAATGTGCTTTCTCAATTATTTTTTTTTCATTCTCTTACAAAATAATGTGTTGGTGGCTTAATCAGCAACCTGCCTCGTGCTCTGCCTCAGAGATGGGGGTCCTGAAGGGGCTTAGATCCTGCAGTTTGTGTTGCAGGCTTGGGATAGACTCTCTGGCAGGATGGGAATGCTCCTGTGGGGTAACACCACTTCTCTGTGGGCATGAAGAGAACCAGAACGGGTTGGAAGGAACCTTTAAAAAATCTCATCCCAACTCATTGCCATGGCCAGGGACATCTTCCACTAGACCAGGCTGCTCAAAACCCTGTTCAGCCTGGTCTTGGACACTTCCAGGGGTGGGAACAACTTTGGGCATTCTGTGGCAGGACCTCACCTCCCTCACAGCAATGAATTTATTCCTAATATCCAATCTAACCCTACTCTGTGTCAGTGTGAAGCCATTCTCCCTTGTCCTGTCACTCCAGCCTCTGTGACGAGTCTCTCTCTGTCTTTTTTGTAGGTTCCCTTCAGTTCCCATCCCTTGTAGATCACAATTAGGTCCCCCCATAGCTTCTCTTCTCCAGGTTAAACATTACAAATTCTTTTAGCTTTTCCTCACAGAAGAAGAGTTCCCTCGCTGTGATCACCTTGGTGGAATCCAACAGCTCCTGTGTTGGGGAAAAGGGGATTTCTTCTCACAGAGAGGTTCTCCTGTGAGCTGTAGGCAGCTTGATGTGACAGTCCCAAGTCCAGGTTGGGATATCTCAGCTGGGTTTCTTGTGTCTCCTGGCATTGGGTTGTTCATTTTGGGCTGCCCTATTTCCTCTGGTCTCAATTATGATCCAGAAAAAAAAAATAAATGAAAAAAGGAGCTCAGGAATACTCAGCTTCTCCTGCAGAACTCTTTGAGATCCGTGGAAGAAAGCTGTCATATCTTAGGAAGTAGTCACATTAAAGTGGTAATTCTTGGTGTTTAAACAGGATCTGATGACAGATGGGATTAAATGCAAAGCAGCTTGTTATGAGGTTTTAATAACTGTGACAGACCTGGGGAAAGCGGTGTGGGGGGTGTGAGTGATCCAGAGAAGGCAGAAGCACATGATGCAGGATGACAACTGATGGCATTGCCCAGGAGGGAGGAAGGATTATACTGCAAGAAATTTGTGTGAGTGTTTTGGGGAGGAGGGAAGAGAAAAGGAAAAAATAACCCAAACAGAGGAAAGATTCACGTTCCCACTGTTGTGCCACTGAACAGAGCTGCTCGTGGCAGCACAGCAGTGAGTGCCAGGTAATGCGGCCACTAAATATAGGGGGAAGATATGTCAGTGTTGGTGTCAGGTTGGGAATTAAGGGAAAAATAGACTCTGCTTTCTGTCAGGGCTGGGGAGTGCAGAATTTGCAGGTTGTAAACTGAAGAGGACGTTCTCTCCTTCGTGTGTCTTCACTCGTGCCCACTCCGTCTTGCAGTGTCTCCCTGAGGGTGAGGACAGGGTGTCCCTGGGAGCTGCAAATCCTGGTTTTGTGCTCTCTGGGGAGCACTGGTGGGGCTGTGCCCTTGCAAAGGCTCTGCCATGCAGTAGAGAGGGATGTGGAGGATGCACCTGCCTGGTTTTGCTGAGGAAGGGTCTCCTTAGGGTGGAGGTGTTGCTTTGCTGGCTTGGAGAGAATCCCCCTGAGCTCTGTGATACCTGATCAGACAGACAGCACCCTTCACAGAATCCCAGAATAATTTAGGCTGGAAAAGCTCTCCCAGACCATTGAATCCAGGCTGTGCCCCATCCCCACCTTGTCCCCAACCCGGAGCACTCAGTGCCACCTCTAGAAATTCCTTGGGCACTCCAGGGATGGGGATCCAAAGCTCCCTGGGCAGTTCCATTCCCTGAGCACCCTTTCCATGCAGAAATTCCTGCTGCTGTCCACCCTGAGCTCCCCTGGCCCAGCCTGAGGTAATTTCCTCTTTTCCTGTCAAACTAAATCTCGTGGTGAGGAGCTCAGTGTCATGAGTAACCCTTGTTTGGACCCAGTGCCATTAATAACCATGGAAGAACTCAATACAGATTTCCACAGGGCTTTTGCATTTCACAATTTTGTCTCAAATCACAACAGTTTGTGCTTTAGGGAGCTGAGAATGGCCATGGCCCAGCATTGAAACTGAGTCTGTGACTGGGTGTGTTATGATCCATTAATTTTTTGGCCCTTTTGCAGCTGCCTCAAGGTGTAACCTGGTACTTGTGCCATCCCAGTCTTGAAACTGGTTGGAGCTAGGGACACCCCAAACCCCCCTGAGGCACTTTGCAGGGGCTCACAGGTGATGCAGAGCAGGAAACAGCTGCTTCTACTTTTAATTTTGAGTTTCACCCAAGCAACATCTCCCGTTTTTCAGCCTGCATCCTTTCTGTGGGAACATCCAAGATGATCCCCGTGGTTCCCATGAGCTGCTCCCGTGTGCCAAGAGAAGAGGTGGCTGCTCAGCTGGGTCCCACTTGCATTCTGCTGCTTCAGGAAAGGGGTTTGAGTTAAAATGGAGATCTGGAGCTGCCCAGTTTTAGCAATTCTGGAGTCCTGAGAGCTGGGGAGCTCCAATAACTGAGCACAGCAGGAAGTGAGTTGGCTCCAAGCCTAAAAGGCTGCAGGGATCTGTCCTTACATACAGGCTCCCTCTCTGGATTTATCTCTGTATGAATATATATATATATGTATATATATTTTATATGCATATATCCTTATATCTCTTTTTAGGTCGTTCAAGATACTTCCTAGTCTATGGCAATTCCTAAAAAGAAGTTTTTCAGCCTCCAGCCTGCTGTTAAGGAGCAGATGATGTTCTGATGATCATTCCCTCTCCCAGCCAGCTTCCTTTCATCTTCTGGATTTCTTTCATGGGGAATTTTTCCCCTTCTCATGCTATATTCTGCTGAAGGCAGCTACATGGAACTGGAGGCTCAGTTGATCTTTTTGCTCATTTCCACCCACAGAAGTCTATCTTTTTTAACATCCTAAATACCTTGGTAACAAGATCATGGGCCTTGACTTGAAATCAGTCTTTAAAAGATCTTTTTTTTTTTTTTTCTCTCCTTTCCTTTCCTTTCCTAGATCTGAACACCATCACAGGGGTAAAGACATGCACCTTCCCACAAAAAAACAGAGAGGGTTTCAGGACCCAGGTTTCCTTTGGTCCTTTTCTGGGAATTTAATTTAAGGTTTCTTCTTCCTCTGAGGAAAACTTTGGTAATTCAAAGCATTGGAGTGGAGGAGAAGACTTAGCTTTTGCTGTCACTTGAAGCACAGTGTAAATTACCTCCAAGGGATGCTGAAATCACAGAATCATGGAATGGTTTGGGTTGGAAAGGACCTTAAAGATCATGCAGCCCCAGCCCCTGCCAAGGGGGGTTTGCACAGATCACTGATCCGTGGCTGGGCAGGTTTTATCCCACTCTGGGCTCTGCTGGGGGCCACCTGAGAGCACCTGGTGTGTCCCCAAATTCCACCTCTGAGCCCAAAGCCTTCCCCACAGGCAGAGCTTTACCCCTGCAGTCAGAATGGGGCCAGCACAGTCCTTTGCTTTGTGCCACGCTGGAGCTTGTGACCACTCTCCAGTCTCCACAGCAACGCTTTCTGAAGGTCTGGCAGGGAATTAGGGATAAATATGTGTAGAAAAGGGTATTCTTTTGATGGATGAAGGCCTCTCTTATTAGAAAGCAAGTAAAAATAACACACAGAATAGTCTGCAAGCTGCTCTCTGGATGAAGGTCTGGATTTTTGGACTCTCAGCAGAGGGTCTGAAATTATGTCAGCTTTGCATGGCTGGAGGGTGGGATGATATGAGCTTTAAACTCCCTTCCAACCTAAACTATTCTGTGATTCTATGAATGTAGAGGTGTTTGTAGGGCTGAAATCTGAACGTCACTGCTCCAGGTCCTTGATGGATGGTGATATTGTAAGGCGGCTGATGAAATTGCAGAGTTTGAAGCAAACCTTTCCAAGTGCTTTGTACAGATCTGTGAACTGAATTCTTGTGAATTATTCTCATAATTAAAGCGACTGGAAGGTGGGGTCAGCAGTTCACGGGGGCTGCAGGGCCACTGGAACATCCTGGGGTGAGTCAGGAGTATCAGCAACATCTCACCGAGATTGGTTTTAGTGAAGACATTGGCAATGGCCTCAGGTCATCCAGCACAGCTCTCACTGCCTTGTAAAATCCTCTGGCTCGTGAGCACAGTCAGATGTGCCCCAAGGTGATTCCTATCTCTGCCTGCTGTCCCCCAGGTCACCCCCTCCTTTTGGAAATTGTCAGCAAATTCTGACTTAATGAGCACAAAGTCCTTCTGGATGAGGGTGTGGGGGGAACATTTCTCGCTTTTCCAGATTCTTCCTTCTCTGTCACAACAGCTGGGAGCTTTCTTTGCCTCAGTTCTTACTCACTGTGCTATCAGACCAAGCGAGGCTTGCTCTGCTGCCTAGAGATACAAATGGGAAGTTGGATCCCAGACCCAGCCAGTTTTGTAAATCAGACCTTCCCTTCCAATCTCACCCCAGATTTGGGATTGACACGGTGTTCTTGAATCCCACATGCATGGATTAACCTCTAATAGCATCCAGGAGAAGAGTGGAAATTCACTGACTTTGGTCCCGCTTTTCATTTTTCATTTTTCATTCTGTTACCAAAGCAAAAGGTGATCCCAGGGAGCAGAGCAGCCCTTGGGGTTAATCCTGGTGGAATGGGAGCAGGACCTGGGCTCCAGCTGGTTTCAGGCTCTGTCCTCAGCAACAGCGAGGCTTTGGCAGTGGAAACTTTGGCTTTTCCATCTTTGCTCAATTGGCATCCCCATCTCCCAAAGACTTTGTGTAACGGGGAGATTTTTAACATTTTTAACATGGCCATGAGGCAAACCAGCTCTAGTGAAGGAGAAAAGCCATACTAGTTGATGTTTATTTTCAATATTCCTTGGAATATTTCCCAGGTCTTTTGTCTGTCCATCCATATTTCCAGCTAGAAGACCTTGGAGCCAGATGCATAATCTGGGTATGGCCTGGAATCAATGGACAATTAATTTTGCTGAATGTAAAGATGATTTCTCTTTCAGGGAAGAATATTTCTACAGGATAGCTCACGCTGGGACAAACCCCACACAGTTCAGGGTTCTTTTTTTCCCCTTGAAAGCTGAAAGGAACTGGTAAATAAAATGCATTTTCAGTCAAGGTAACAGAATGGATAGTTCTATGAAAAATCTAAGTGCGATAAAATAAAGGGCACCTGAGAAAAGAATGAGTGACCTCACCTGGAGAAGGTGGAGCCCCAGGGATAGGTACAGCTCACATGGATTCACCCGAGGGATCTGAGGTGAAAATTAGAAAGGGAAAAAGAAAGTGAATCTCTCTGCTGAAATATATTCCATAAATGAGGATTTTCTGGTCTATACATCCACACTGTGCTGCCACCCCCCCAGAAAAAACTGCTGAGGTCAGAGTTTGCCCCAAGAGCAGCATCACAGCTGTGGGAACTAAAACCCCTCCCCTAGAACGGATGGCTGAGGCACTTGCACAGTGGTGGCTGTGTCCCCTGAGATGGGATGAGGACACTGAGCAGTTAAGGAGGTTACAGGGGTGATACTGTGGCACTTCTGGAGCATCTGGGGAAGAAACTGGGTCCCTGCTAAGAAGCTCCTTCTCCCTTTTCTCAAAGAGTTACACCCCAAACCCCATTTGCTGCCCAGTGGGGCTGTGCTGGTGGGGAGTGGGAGGGCTCCACACTGGACAGGGGGTGACACCGAGGGGGTGACACCAAAGAAAACAGAGTGCAAAACCCACCAGGAGCCCCAGGAATGACTATGACACAAAACAAAAGTAGCCATAAAAAAAATGTAAGTGAGGAAGAGATTTGGTTTCTGAAGGCATTTAGGAAGGAGAGAGAAAGGCAAGAAATGTTCCCATGTGAATATTTGTGTGAGAGACAGAGCAACCAGGGAGCAACAATCACCTGGAGCTGAGGAATAAAGAGCCTGGAGGAAACTGCACATGGGAGATGTGGCTGCTGTTAAAATGATGCTAAAAATGATTTCTCTGTTACCCAAAACTACTTCTTTGTTCTTTGGGTTTGGGTTAACACATTTGCATGTGTTTACTGAATTATAAAAAAAATTGTCAGCTGGATTTCATCTCACTTTGTGCCTCCACAGTAATTGCATCCCAAACACTGACTCCTTATCCCAAGGGAACGTCCAAGATCCAGGAAAAACATGACTGGGGTGTTTCCAGCAGTTTGTAGGATGTGTAGAACAGGCAAGGAGAGCATCCTGAATTGGTGAGCTCTTTCCTGACCATCCCAGAGTGCAGGAAGGAGTCCCTGGGGCTCCGTGGAGCTCGTGCTCTCCTCCCTGAGCAGAGCAGAGTGTGCCTTGCTGATTTAAAGTCGTGTTTGCAGGGTGTCCTCAGAGTGGATGGGAAGTGTTGGTGCTGATTTTGGAGAAGGAGATGAACGAGGCAGAGCTGCTCTGGCACGTGGCCCCAGGGGAAGGCAGGAAGTCGCTCAAGCTGATATTTTTCAAATGAGAAGGGATGAAATCAATGGGGAAAAGAGTAATTGTTCCTAGTTCAGAAGAGCACGTTCCAGATGGTGGGGAGGAAAACCCATTTCCCAAGAGGAGTGTGGCTGGGCATTTTTCAGCTGAAGGATCCTGAGACAAGACAGAATTGATTATGTCCACTTGGAGGTGAAACCTAAGATAACCACACTAAAAAAATGATGATGATGTAAAGGCTTTTTCTACTCCCAGTGTTTTTTATTTTTTCCTTATCTGATCTCCACCTGCAGCTGGGAGTTGGCTTGTTTTTTGTTGTGTTGAAAGATCTGGTTTGCTTGAGATCCTTCCAGTAACATTTGCAGCGAGGTTTCCTTCCAGATTGCTGTCATTAGTTCTCAGATACAGCTGGATCTGGGTGGAAATTCAGCTTTCCACCACAGATATTCTCAGTGATCAAAATGCAGCATTGCTGGAAATTTCTAGGGATGAGACAAAGTAAAGCAGATTTTTCCCAGACATGCCCTAGTGCAGGCTTTGGAGAGGACACCAAAGATCATTTCTACCCCCTAGCCAGGACAGAAACTCCCAAATCCTTAGATATTATTGAAAAGGAAGAGGCAGATAATGTTGTTCAGATTTAATTTGGGGCCAGCCCAAAGGGATACCCAGGAGGGTGGTAGGGAGCAGGAAATGTCAAAGCAGAGCTTTCCAGCATCACTGATCCCTTTGCATTTTGTGGATAATGGTGAAGAGAACAGTTCTATTTTCATGGTACATCAGCCATGTGCTTTGTGCCCACAGACAAAACTTAAATGCCACGTCCTTGCCCACAGGAGTCTTGTACTGAACTGAGCTCTTTTATTTTATAAAAACAAAAATAAAAAGAGAAACAAATTGTACTTAGTTTTTCTTCCCTCTCAGACCAGCAGTTGTTGCACATGAGGTGAAATTGGCCCAGTTGCTTGCATTGTCAGGTTCTCAGGTTCTTCTGTCTCTGCAAATGCTGCCCATGGGGATGTTCCACAGAGCATCTCCTTGGAAATACTAACAGCAGGCTTTAGGAGGGGAGGAGCTCTCCCCATCCCTGCCCTTGCTGTGGGTGGGTTTGGAGCTCATCAGCTGTGGAACCACATCAGGTGAGCTCTGGCTATTGGTGATAGGATTTAAATTTAACTTTCAGATTGTAGCCACAGGGAAAATGGAGCAAAATCTGTTTACCCGGGACTGGGTTTACTCTAAAGACTCCAATATCCCAACATGAGGGAGGTCTGGAGGATATGAAAAGAAACGAGACACCAGGTTCAAAAGCACCTGCAGGGATGTAAACTCACATTTTTGCTTTCAGTGTAGAATACATTTTTATGCAAAATTCCTCATGACATTATATCTTCAACGTCTGCTTAAGGCAACTCACTTTTTTTTCCCAGCCTCTGAAGCAATCATGGAAAATTTGCTGCTTTGATTTGAGAGCTGTGCTGTGAAAAGGTGGCTGCACACCTGGTGTGGCAGAGTCACTGCTCTCTGTTGCCATTTGTTTGTTTTTTTTTTTTTTCCCAGGCACAAGCTTTTGTGACCATTTAAGACTGAGAGATTTGGTTTCCTGGTTTCCTTTATTTCTCCCAGCACTTACTCTACCATGCCTGGCATTTCTGTTGGCTTCCTGCTAGTTAAGTTTTACATTTTCCATATTCAAACAAATAAGAGAATAGGTTTAGAGTAGGGATTAGGAAGAAGTTGCTCCCTGTGAGGGTGGGGAGGCCCTGGCACAGAGAAGCTGTGGCTCCCCCATCCCTGGCAGTGTCCAAGGGCAGGCTGGATGAGGCTTGGAGTAACCTGGGACAGTGGAAGGTGTCCCTGCCCATGGCAGGGAGTGGAACTAAGTGATATTTAAGGTCCCTTCCAACACAAACCATTCCACGATTCCATGATCTTTCTCAATCAAACACATTTTTCAGTACTGGGTGGTTGGGAATTTCCCAGTTGTGCGTTTATCTGTTTATTCCTGTGTGCCCTGTGTGTGTTGGGAAGAGCCCCTGCAGTGTTTGTGGGGAGCAGGAGCCCAAGCTCTGAGCTCCTTCTGGAGGTTTGGGGCACAAGTGGTTTTGTGCAGCTGCACATTGATGTTTGCACAAGGACAGCAATAAATTTCAGGCTCTCGTGTCAATTAATTGTGCAGTTTGGCCTGGGATTGTGTTTGTTAATAGTTAAGAAAGCTTGACAGATTCTTAACTGGTTAATAAATAACTCAGGGAAGAGGAGGGTACTTTTCTAAATTACAGATTAGTTCCTTTTATTTTTAACGATGTCCCTTGTGTGTGCCTTGTAAAATTTCTCAAGAGCATAAGTGAGTGACAGGCCAGTGGCTCTGACATCTCTTGTGCTCCTTTTTCTGTGCTCAGCCAAGGAAACTTCATTTTAGTCTCTTCCATCCTATGAGATATGGTACAGGATTGAATATGTTGCCATAAATAAAGCTTGAAAAGGCCTGTGCATCTTGGCCTCTTGCAAAATCCAGGGTTACGAATCCCAGGTGATGTCATCCCAGGTATGAAATCCTGCCAGCCAGCAGAGATCAGGTTATTTTCCTCATAGCATTCCTGAGAACTGCTGCCTGTGAATCTAGGGTCCTGCAATCGATTTTGTTTCTCCATCTGTTGGAGCAGCCCTGGCAGGGAGTGCTGAGTTTCCCCATCCCCCTGGATTATTTGGTGAACATTTCTTTCATCTTACATCACAGACAGACAAGCATCAGCTCACGAGGTGTCATGTACCAGCTACTGAATTTAGAGCTGCAAGAAGCACAAAACACAGGCTCTGCTTCTTTAATTAGTTCCTGCATCTGCTTTGTTAGCTGATCAGAAGTCCAAGAGCAGAAGGAGTATTTGGCCCAGGACACTGATAGCCATGCAGTGAGATCATCAACAATTCTTTCCAAAAGGGAAGGTTAAGGAGTCCTCCTTCGAGGTCCCAAAATAGATTTCCTGTTGAAAACCCAGATAGTTTCACTCTTTCAGCATCACAGGACCACTCCTGGCCATTATGTGGAGGGCTGTGAACCTCTGTGGAGTTCCTACCCTCAAGGACGTGGCTCCAGCAAACCCCCAGACATCTCCTGCTGTCCCCCAGCAGCTCCTGAGCTGCTGATCCCTGTCCTGACACATCTCCCGAAGGACAAACATGATCCAAGAATCCAGAGGTTTTGTTTGTTGGTCGATGCAAAGCCTTGAGTAAGAGGGAGAGGGTGAGATCAAAGCTTCTCATTTTGGATTTTAGTTTGGGGAAGGCACTTTGGGGTTTGTCAGCAGTGACGCGGAGAAAATTCTCCTTCTGTGAGCAGGAAAAGCAACGCGAAGCAAAGATTGTGAGGATGGGATTTTTTGATTTTTTGTAGTGGATCTTCTCTACAGGACTAAAACTCAGCAGGCAGCATGGGTGTTTTTGTAAGTAACCACAGGGAAAACAGATTTTCTGTTTCCTGGGAAATACCTGATTCTCTAGAACCACCAGCTTCTGCTGCCCATGTTTAATCTGTTTGTAGGACAGGGTTGCATCCACATTTACTGCTCAGAATGAGAGCAGCCAACCTGCTCAGCTTAGTATTGAGTTAGGAATAGAATAATTGCATGTGTTTAATTCTCAGTGTGATAAAATCAAGATCTGGCATGGCTGCTGGCCTTGTTTTAACCCTAACATCATGCACAGACTCCAGTTTAATACCAAGGACCAATTCTAAGCTGCTTGAGTGTCTCAGGTTAAGAACAGGACTGATGACTGTAGGTTATGTCCATATCCTACCCACCACAGAACATGTTTAGGGCTCCCTTTTCCAAGCACATCCTTTCTATCTTTAGGATTTGGGAGAGTGTCTCTTTCCTGAGCTGCTCAGGGTCTGTCTGCAGTGCAGGTGCTGTGGTTTTATTCCAGGGGGTTTTATTTCAAGGGCTGATGATGATTTCTGGGCACAGGGTCTGGCTGGCACTGGGAGCACTCGACTGAGTCCCCGCTCCAACCAGGCTCAGCCACATGAGCTGTCCTGCAGATTGATTTAAAGCACAATTTGTGTCATAAATAATAGAATAAAAATAAATAAATAATAAATAATGCAATGAAAATAAATCATAAATAAGTAATAAAAAAACAATACTATACAATACAACATAATACAATATAATACAATGCAATACAATTTAATATAATATAATAATACAAACCACTCTGTGCTGGAACCCCCACACTATTCCTGTGCTGTGCCACTGTTTGACTGTGAGCTGAACTAGAGGCTCCTTTCTGCAACTGGGACCAGTTCCTTCCTCTGGTTCACAGGACTCCCAGGGTAGTTTCATTGATTCAGATAAGAAAAGGAGGAATATAAGCCCGTTTTGGCAGGACACAAAGGTGAGAAGGAGCAGCAGGGGCACAGGGGTGAGAGCAGGGGGCTGGAAAGGGATGAGGTTGTGTGATACCACACACCAGCACTGCCCAGTGTCCCCAGTTATCCCAAAAGGGACAAACTGGAGCAAAGTTAAGCCAAGCCTGGAATGCAGGGGTGCCACACGTGCAGGCACCAGTGCACCAGTGTGATTGCTGGGCACAGAGCTGTGGAGGAATCCTTGGCACGTACAGGGCTCAGTCACACAAGGAAAACTGTCCCAGGTGAGCTCTTCTAACTCTCTCCAACTTTTCCTGAACCTGGGAGGAGGCAAGTGGAGCTCAGGGCCCCACCTTATAATTAAAGGCATCAGAAATGAGGAGCATGGAAGATAATAATTGCTAATTAGCAGCTGCCTGGGTTAAATGCTGGCTCGGTTTTTCTTCTCAGTGATGGGGACAAGGTGAGGGACAGCCTGGTCTGGAGCTCTCCCTGTCCCCATGAGGAGGGACAGCAGCCACTCTCAGCCCATTAATTCCAGGCAGTTTCCAGTCTGAAGAGCAGGGCAGGCACAAAGCAAATAACCAGATGTCAAACTTTGTGCCCTTTCCTGGAGGCAGGGGCACATCTTTGTGCTTTTGCCTGCACTCAGATACTCTGGCTGTTGTGCTGTTTCTCCCCCTGCTGTGTCTTTAATTTTGGAGAACAAGTGGACTATTCTTGGAGACCATCCTCATCCTAGAAATCATAAAGCTGGCAGCTGGCCTGGCCCTTTTGCTTGGACGTGGCTCTATCTGCAATGCTTGTGGCACATCAAAGGAGCCAACACGTGCTCCTGGAGGCTCTGCTCTCTTCTGGGGACACGAGTGGCCTGTCCTCACTTATCAGGCTGCTCACAGAGTCTGCTCTCCCTGTTTTACTGCAGCCCTATGGTCAAAAGTGCCTTTAAAAGGAAATATTCGAAAAATAACGTCAGGCCAGGATAAATCACATCAGCACATGAATAATATGGCTAGAACTAGGAAATTCTAAGGGTGGGATTGGAAACTCTCACGGCCCAGAGTTCTGTCTGTATAAAATGACAGCTGTGTGTGGTATCTTTTTTTTTTTTGTTTTGTTTTGTTTATAATTTTAAGAGTCTTTTTGGTTCTCCCCCCTCATTAGCATTTCCTTAATAGGGATTCTTTCTCGCCACCAGCCCTTTTAAAGATGAAGAATGAGACAGATCCAATGGAGGCTGGGTGGGCTGGGGGAGCTGCAGGCTGTGTCCTGCTCCAGTGTTTGTCACTGGCCACCTGGGGATGGGGAACAGCCACAGCCTGGCCACACTTTTCCCACTCAGAGGAAGAGCTGCCACTTCAGGCCATCACCTGCAATTTGTCCTGTTTGGAGAAAAATAAATAGCTTAATTTTAAAAATTATTATTTATTTCACCCCACCCCGAACTGTGCAGGGAGTGATCCCACAGTGAAGAAGCAGTGACTTTTCAGGCAAGCACACAGTGCAAAACTTCAAAGCTGCACAGATTTCCAGCATGGTGAAAATTCTGCTTGGTGTTGAATGGATCTCATTAACACAATTAACTCTGCTCTGAGTCAACTCAAACATCAACAAGTTGACCATTTTCGAAGCAGAAGTGATTTTTCAACAGTGAAACACTGAGGAAAAGCCTTTTCTTTACACAGCATTAAAGACTTTTTCACCAAAATCTTTGTTATTTTTGTGGAATGAATTTTTTTCCTTGCAGTTGAGTGTTTGGACAGAAGAATCCCCCTCGTTCTCACGAATTTTTTGGCAGCACTGTCTCAGTGAGGAGCAGAGAGCAGGGCTGGGTGAAGGAGCACGACCAACTCCAGCAGAACCACTGAGAAAAGGCAAAGTGTGCAGGGAGCAGGAGGCTCTTTGCTTTAGTGCTTTAGCAAATTCTCTGTAAGCCTGGGCTGTTCCTGAGCTTTTATTTCACTCCAGGCAGTTTAGTTCCACACTGACCCCAGGCACAAAATCCACCTGAGTGAAGAGTTCAGTGTGGGCCAGATTTGGCACCTGCTGTTGTTTTATGAGTAGCTTTGGTTCCTGGGATTAATTTCATCCCATTGGGACTCTCTGAAGGGTTGTGGATCCAGAGCAGCAGGTAATGGGAGTGTGGTAAATTTTTGGGATGATGGAGTTTGGAGGATGAGCAGTTTGAGTTTGGGAAAATCTGCAAAGCAAAGGGTGGGAGCTCTGCCCCTTTGCATATTCTCTTCCTGCAGCTTTTTGGGGGATGAGGATCTGGGAGGCTCCGGAGATAAGGGAGCTGCATTTGGGTCAATCACCCAGGGAATTCCAGGATCTTTTCCTGTTTTTTCCTACCCTCCTGCAGACAACCTGCAACTCTCTGCAGCCTCTCTATCACTGGGAACAGCTTTTGGGCCAAACCTGGCACTGATGAAGTGGTCACTACCCCCCACCCATGTCTCCAATGAGTGCAGCACAGCTGTAAAACCATAATATTTTCCTCTCCAAAGCAAAACAAAACAAAACAAAACAAAACAAAAACAAACAAACCAAAAAACCCCCAAACAAAACAAAAAAGAAAAAACCTGTCCTGAAAACATCTCCAGGTGTGGTGGAAGGGCCAGTGCCAGAGCAGAGGGAAGGATTTCTCCTGGGGGTGTTTGGCAGTGGCAGGATGCACTGAGGTGATAATGGGCTCTGAGTCACTTCTCAAACACAGAACTGGCCAAACCAGGGCTCAGGGTGATGCTGGAGAGGCTGACCTGGAACAGGGGCTGGACAGAGTTAAAGGAATAAAGCAGGGGTTTATTAAAAACCCTTCAAAGGGTTCACCTTGGGCAGTGCCAGAGCCCAGCTGTGCCTCCACCATCCCACCCAGCATGGATCCCAAGTCAGGAGTTTTGACACTTTTATAAGTTTTGGTGCATTTCCACCTTGGGGTTCATTGTCCCATCCCAGCTCCAGGCTCTGCAGTCCCACCCTCCCAGATTCTCTCCTCAATTCTCTGCTCTTTGCACTTTCTGGGGCTGAAGCTGCAGCGGTGTCCTTGGTTGTGGGCTGGAAAAGGATTGTTTTGTGTGACTGAGCTGTGAGCAGAACTTGGAACACTTGGTGTGGAGTTCAGAGTTATATCCTAATGCAGCACAGAGTCTGGGAAATATAAAAGCCAAAACTTCAGGCATCAAGAGTATCTCAATTACCATGGCCTGGCTTACTGAGGAGGGGAAATGAATGATTTTTTTCAAGGGAACATCAGTGCAGTCACATTCTCCCAGGTTCACTCCTGGCTGCTGTCGGGACATGGCCACGGCCTCTCTGGGGAAGCAAAGAGGAGCTTTTGATGTCCTGGTCCCAATTCAGCTCAGCAGCAGCATTTGTGACTTTCTTGTAGCTTTTATCAGCTGTTTGCACTTCACAAACCAGCTCTTCCCTTTGTGAACGAGGCTTTGTGGGAACAGGGGAAATGCCAGGAGATGCAGTTTGCTGTAACCACAGAGTGGGGCTGGAAGGGACCAGGGGAGGATGTCCAGCCCCAGGCAGGTTCCCCCAGAGCAGCTGTGCCCTGTCTGAGCTCAGGGAGCTCTGAGTGACCCGGAACTGCCCAAAAAGGTGCCAGCAGTCTCTGTGCTGTCCCTGCTGCTCCAGCTGTGGCTCCAGCACAGGTCTGAGGAGAATCCTCTGCACGCCCCGTTGTTGTTCAGGTCGGGGCACATTCCTGGGAGCAGCTCTTGCCCTTTCACAGCTCCTGCCTCAGCTGTGCTTGGCTGTGGAGTTTTCCACAGAACAAACCTTTACCTGTGATGAACTTTTCCTGCCCAGGGTGGGTTTAAAAGGGATAAAACAACGGGGTCTGAGTTGGGGCAAGAGAAAAACAGAGGCACAAACGTGGCAAGAGAGTGTGTGTGTGGCACTCGGTGCTATCACCAGGAGAGATACAGGTTGGATATTAGGAAGAAGTTTTCTACAAAAAGAATAATGAAGTATTGGAATGCTTTGCCTGGGGAGGTGGTGGATCCACCCTGGGGGAACCATCCCTGGATGGATTTAAAAACAGACTGGATGTGGCACGTTTTCTTGAGGTGTTAGGGTGTGGGTTGAACCTGATGATCTTGGAGGTTTCTTCTGACCCAGTTATACTGTGATGCAAGGTGGGGATCAGGCACAGCTTGGTCATGGAGGGCTTTTCCAAATAATCCTGTGGCTCTCTGGTGGTGCCTCACTCCCCACCAAGGAGGTTTGAGACACCTCTGTTCTTCCTAGGTGAGGGAAAAACATTTGGGTAAAACAGGACGGATTTCATTAGTCCTTGTGGGGGTTTAAAAAGCTTCCTTCATGAAAAAAAAAAAAAAAAGACACCCTCGAGTTTAGATTTGCAGCAACCCAAGCAGTTATTTAGCTGTAATTAACATCTGCAGCTCCCAAGGAATCTCTGGGTTCTTTAGCCATACCTGTTGTCTTTTCCGTCAGCCTCAGGTGTGTTTGGGTGGTTTATTTTCTCCTTTTGATTTAGGTGACACCGTTTTTTTAACCAGTACATCCCAGCTTGGGCAGAATTCCCAGAGAATTCTGGATAAAGCAGCATGTGCTGCTCAGCATGTTCTGTAAGGGGTCACTGGTGTCAGGGCTAATCCCTCATTTCCAGAATATCCACTTTTAGCTGGTTTTGCCTCTGGAGACCTCTCAAAGTCTGTGTCACATCTGAGGATGCTGGTGCAGCTGATCTGGGCAGAGCTGCAGAGGGAATCGGTGCTGGAGAGGAGCAGGGTGAGGTTGTGCCCAGCTCCCAGACCAGGAACAGTCCCAAGCCCTGGGGCTGTGTCTGAGGAAGGCTGTGCTCTGCTTTGAGCCCTTGGAAGGTGTTGCTACCCTCCCAGACCCTCCTGGTGGTTTTTGTGCTGTGCTGCTGTTCCCTGCAGCAGCTCTGTGAGGTCTGAGCACCTCACACTCCTGCTCTGGTGCTCTGAGCAGCCACTTCCCAGCCCCTAATAACTGTCCTACTCATAGAAAAGGAGGGAGATGGAGCCAAGAGCATCTTCCTGCCCTGGGACACCACACCAGGGCTGCAGTGCTTGACCTGAGCCCCCAGCTCTGCCAGGAGGGACCAATTCCTCCCAAGGGACAAGTCCTGTCCTTCCATTTTAAGCCCATTTGTAAAAGGAGGACTCTTTTCAATTTTTCCCCCCTTTTCTTCTTTTGATGCCAGTCTATTGTTTGAGGAATCTCGTGTTAGGAAACTGGGGCTGGGGAAAAGGAAGCTCAGAGACAGAGCAGCCAAACCCTTTGCAGGAATCTGCTCTCTTCTGAAGGTTAAAGCTTGTCATTTTTCTGATTTACTGGAAATGATTGGTGTTTCCTTTGTTCTCCTTTGTGGTGGTTGCTCTGATAAGCCCTGAGGGATACTTTCCTTGGACAGATCTGAAACTTTCACAGCAAAAAAAAAATAAAAAATAAGGAAAGTAAACCCATGTCCTCTTTTCCCTTATTCCATTCCTTGTAAATCAGGGATTCTGCTTGTTTCAGTGAAGGACTCAGGACTCTGTATTTGTAATATTTGGGGTCTTTAAAAGGCTGCGGACCCTGAAGCACCATCCACCCCAGGCTGCTGTGATGGGAGTGTTCTGAATGCACTGTGTGGTCTGACCTTTGCTTTTTGGAGCGTGGCTTCTGGAACTGACACAGCTCAGCAGTTTGAGCTTCACCTCCTGATGTGAGGTTTGCCAGGAGCCCAGAGCCCTTTCCAGACAGAGTCCAACCCTGAGACCTTTCCAGGACCAGGCCAGGAGAGAGCTGCAGCTCCAAGCTGAACAGGACTGTGTGTGGCCCAGAAATACAGAGATGTGCAGGTCAAACCCCGCTGATAAAGGAATAAAATCTGATGATTTTAGGAATAAACATCTTCTCCCGGGCTGGGTGAGGATGGTGAGTGAAGAGGGGACTTGGCCAGCTGTGGTGCAGAACTTGTGCCATGTGAAGTGGTGCTGCTGTCACTCAGACCTGCTCTTCCCTAACGTGGGGTCCTCTCACACCCTGGGAGCTGCTCTAGGGGTGCAACAGCAAACCCTGATTACCTGTGCCAGGGGCTCACCTGTGCCAGGGGCTCACCTGTGCCAGGGGCTCACCTGTGTCAGGGGCTGCCCTGCCTGGGGAAGGCTGATGGCCATAACCCACATTTCCTCTGGAGCAGCAGGAGATTTTCCCAGTGCCTTCAGTGGGTTGCAGCCACCTCTGCACAACTCTGTGCCACTCTGTGCCACATCTGCACCACTCTGTGCCACCTCTGCACAACTCTGTGCCACTCTGTGCCACGTCTGCACCACTCTGTGCCACTCTATGACACTCTGTGCCACCTCTGCACAACTCTGTGCCACTCTATGACACTCTGTGCCACCTCTGCACAACTCTGTGCCACTCTGTGCCACCTCTGCACAACTCTGTGCCACTCTGTGCCTTGGTTTCCCAGGGTGGAATGCAGCCCACCAGCCACCACCTCCCTGGAGTGTTCTGGGGCTGTTTGGATTTTCTGGAGCTCCGATCTCAGTGGGAATTGTGTGTCAGGAAGGTCCCTCCTGAGAAGGCACAGCCTGGGCTCTGGTGGCTGCGCCGAGCTGAGCTGCAGGACAAGCCTGGAGGGTGCTGGCACCTGCTGAGGGCAGCTTTGCTTGAAGAGAGGGAGAGAGAAGGACACTCTCCTGCTGTCTGGGGACAGCTTACACCAAAATGTGGAGTGTCCACCGTCCTCCACAACTCCCCACAACGTAAAAGCCTCTTCCTGGCCACGGGGAGGTTTTTTTTGTGCTGTGCTGCGAGGGCTTTTTGACTGAGGAGCTGAGCTTGGTACCACCCTCATGCCTTCTCCCTCCTGCACCCGAGCTGCAGGGTGATGGCAGTGCCACCAAACCACTGCAGGTGACCCAGAAAGCTGCCCTAGGTGGGTTAGTTTGGGGTTTTTTTTCAGCTGGCACACGTGGTGGGAGCAGCTGGAAGGAGACACGCAGCAGCACTGTTCATAAAAGTCCAGATGAAGGATTGAAACACCTGCTGGCACCAGGAAAAATGTTTGCTGTGGGACGCTAGAAATTACACCCCGTGGTGCACATGGCTGCTCTCATGCAAAATTTCCTCCTCATTGCCAGATAAAAAGGCAGGTGATGGATGGGCTGGTGTAAGCCAAGAGCAGAGGGAAGGCAGCAGGCTCAGCCCTTGCCAGGCACTGGAGATGATGTCTTGCAAATTGTCCTTAATACCAAGAGGTATCACAAGAATTGTGAGACGTCTCCTCCTTTTTACTGCATGATCTATAAAAGACGCTGCTTCCTCTTTTCCTTAAATAAAACACTTCAGTGAGAGTGCTCTGCAGGGATGGGGCTTTTCCTTCAGGGTAGAAAGAGGTGGGATGGGGCTTTTCAGAGAGAAAGATTGACTGTCATCCCAAAAATTCACTTCTCTGGCACCACAGAAGAAAGGCTTTAAAGTTTTGTAACATCCTCATCATCTGAGAGGTCTTTGAGCCCAAACCCAGCCTGGGGCTGTAATGAATTCAGCGTTCTCCCTCTATTAGACCGCTCAGATTTCTGTGGCTCTGTAAACATCCCCAAATCCACGTGCTGCTCTCAGCTGCCTCTCTCCCAGTGCCTCTCAAAGGAGGAGACAAATCCTGTATTCCCCTACAAGTCACAGAGGAAAAGCATTGAGATTCAGACCTCAGCCATGTATTAGTTAAAAAATGGCCAATGCAGGTGTAGGAAGGTTTTGTGACTGCAGAGATTTCCCTGCCCATGACAGCAGGGTTGGAACAAAAATGATCTTTAAGGTTCCTTCCAGCCCAAGGCATTCCATGATTTATTGGAGTCTCTTTAAAACCATGTTGCATGACTCAAGGGTTGTTATCTCCAGTCTGAACTGTTGAGTCTCAAGGGGGTGCTTTGTTTTTTGTTTTTTTATTTTAATAAAAATATCCTGTCTTTATTTGATAGCTGAGATATAAGGTTCAAGCCAGCATCTCTTGGGAAGACTCTAAAATTGGCAGCTAAAAAAGAAATCCCAGTAGAATTGAAGAATTACTGATGCTTGATAGGAGAATTACTGATAGTTATAGAATGCAGATGTACATTTAATTTGGACACAATTGTGCAGATGTAGCACATCTTGGTAATTGTTTTATTTCGCTAATGAGGGTGCACAGGGACAGGAGTGCCTTTCCTCAGGACTTTCTGCTTTGTTCCTTCTGCCTCTTCCCTGTGTGGAGTTCTTGCTCAGATCCCACCTGCCTGTTCCTGCAGTGCCCCTGTGCTCACTCAGAACTGCAGTGCTGTAGGATCCTTGTTACAGTGCTGTAGGATCCCTGGTCAAAGTGTTTTAGGATCCCTGGTTACAGTGCTATAGGATCCTTGTTACAATGCTTTAGGATCCCTGGTCAAAGTGCTTTAGGATCCCTGGTTACAGTGCTGTAGGATCCTGGTTACAGTGCTGTAGGATCCCTGGTTACACTGGTTTAAGGTCACTGGTTACACTGGTTTAGGATCCCTGGTTACAGTGCTGTAGGATCCTTGTTACAGTACTTTAGGATCCCTGGTCAAAGTGCTTTAGGATCCCTGGTCACAGTGCTTTAGGATCCCTGGTCAAAGTGCTTTAGGATCCCTGGTTACAGTGCTGTAGGATCCCTGGTTACACTGGTTTAAGGTCACTGGTTACACTGGTTTAGGATCCCTGGTTATACTGGTTTAAGGTCACTGGTTACACTGGTTTAAGGTCACTGGTTACACTGGTTTAGGATCCCTGGTTACACTGGTTTAAGGTCACTGGTTACACTGGTTTAGGATCCCTGGTTACACTGGTTTAAGGTCACTGGTTACACTGGTTTAAGGTCACTGGTTACACTGGTTTAGGATCCCTGGCTACACTGGGCACTGCCCTGTTCCTCCCCCTGTGCCAGCCCTGCAGGACAGCAATGACAGAAGTTCCCCTTAGACTCAGCTGTGTGAACCCATGCTTCCTCCAAAGGGTTTTTATTTTTTCCCTGGTTCTTGGTGATCCCTGGAGTGGGAAAATGACTGTGGAGTTTGGTGCTGGGCTGCAGAGAACCTGACAGACCCTGCCCTTTGGGTAGTGTCAAGGGATAATTTGCTTTTCATTACACTCAAGCACTTCCACAAATTCCTGAACCCAGCCTTTGGGTCAAAAAAATCTAACCTGAAGCCTCTTTCAGGATTTACTTTTAAAATTATTTTTTACTTAAAGCAGCTACTCTGATTTTTTTTTTTTTTCATGGCAGAAAAGCCAGCAAATCTCTAGGCTACCTGCTGAAGAAGAAAAAACCAGGCACCATATGTAATGTAGCTCTTGCACCAGCTCAAAAATGCCGAACTCTGGGAGAGAATTCGTCCCACCAAACGCCCACTGAGCACATTTTTTAAATCTGGTTTCTCAGCCTTTCAGGAAAAGAGAAGCAAAATCTTCTTGCCTGCTGGAACTGGGCCCCATTTCATGAAATTAAATGGCTAAGGAGGGAAAAAAAAATATATCCAAGGCAAAGATGCTATTCTCAACAAAGGAAACAGTATATGCAACAGCTTCTGCAGCATTCCTGCAACATGATGTCTTTCCCTGCAGAGTCTCAGTCAGGAATTGATTGTCCAAGCAGAGAATTGCTTGATTCAGAAAGGCTTAAGGCACACTTCATGAACTGTTTGCTAAAAGGATGAATAGATGGGCATGTGTGTATATAAATGTATAAATCATGTCTTGTTCTGCCTGGAGAGGACAGCTGAGATTGGGCTCTTTGTCACTTGGTGTCGTGTTCTCAGGGCTGGGTATAAAGGCAGCAGTGTCCCACACGTGGGGTCAGGGTTTGGTGCCACAGCTCTGGAAGGACAATCTGTGAAAAGAGGAGGTGGCATCCATGTGAGAGCTGCAGCTCACAAAGGGGTGACAGCACTCCTGCTGCTCTGAAGGGCTCTCAGTTACGGGGAAGTCTGGTGAGTGTCTCTCATTTGGGTTCTCTTTTATCCCATTTTTTTTCCCCCCAAGTGATGCGTGGACAGCGATTTGAACTCTGAGGGTGTTTGGTGGCACCACTGCTGTGAGCTGTCACTGTCCACCCCAGCCCTTGCTGCCCTTCTGCTCAGGGATGCTCTGCTGTTCGGGCTGATTTTGGCTGGGATTTGGGTGAATTTTGCCCCACTGGGGGGTTCTGGAGGAGGGGTGGGAGCTGGCACCAACCTCAGAGCTGAGAGAGGACCTGCACTGACCTGTGCTGGGACCAGGGGCCCTCTGGGAGATGCTGAGCAGGGAGGCGAGGGTTCAGGAGCCAGGGCACCTGGGGAACTGCCTCGTGTGTACCCCAGAGAGCTCTCCTGCTCCCCAGCCAGTGGCAGTAGGGGGGTGCCAGCAGAAATGATGCTCTGTGTCCCCCTCCTTGGAGCACGCCTTGGAGCCCACAGCAGGGGCAAACCCTAACCCTCAGCCAAAACCTGCTTTCTGTCAGCTCAGGCTGTGCCAGGAGGGAATCTCTTCTAGGAAAACCCCCAGAGAAAAGCTGTGAGACTCCACAGGAATCCCTACAGTGCTCGTGGGAGCAAACATGAACCCCCAGCCAAGGCTGAGGGACATCCTGAGCATCTTGTGTTCATTTGGGTTCTCTCCATCAATCCCATGGGTGTCCCAGGCAAACATCTCAGTGGTTCTGTGTCCCTGGCTCACCCCATGTGCATTTTTACTCAGAGGTGACACACTGGGGGCAGTCTCTGTGTGGTCCTGGCACGGCAGGTCCAGCTGAGCAGAGCTTTGGTGGGCTGTGTTCTGCCCCCGGCCCATGAAAACTGGTTTTTTTGTTTTTGGTTTTGCCCATCAGGTTTTTTGATGGCTTTGCCCATAAGGCAATAGCTTTGTGCCTGGGTAGCTGGCTCAGGAGCACGGGCATCCCCTGGGCACAGAGCTTCTTGCTTATAAATTAACTACAAGTCAGCAAGGGTCAGCTCCTTTTTGCTCTATTGGGCATGAAAAGCTCAGGAAGGTCAAGCAAGAAGTCAAAGATGTTTTTTTCCTTGATGGTTTTCTGCCTATCCAGCAGCCCTGTGCCCTCTCTTGGTGCTTCATTTCAAGAGAATAACTCCTAAGTAGAGACTTAAGAAGTTGTTCCCATTTTTAGAAGGTGACAGAGGCGGTAAATGCAGGATTTGTCTTGGTTTGGTTTGGTTTGTTTTTCCCATGAGCTGCTAAAATGTAAAATATTATCAAGTGCTGCATTTAAAAGTGGCCTTTCAGTCATTGCCCTGCCTGGGGAAATGAGTAACAGGTGAGAGGGCTCCAGGCAGGGGCAGACGAGCTCCTCTGTTTGTGTTTCTCACTTGTCATCTGCCCCCCAAAGAGCTCCCAGAGGTCACACAATTCTGTCTGCCTGCTTTGTGCACTAAGACCTGTCCTGCTTTCCTGGGAAAAGCTGGGCTTTAGGCAGCCCAAGGAAAGGTCTTTTCTCACCCAGATGCCTCCCAGTTCTGACAGATTCGCCTTGGCTGCTTTTCACAGAGCTCAGGAGAAACCCTCCTGACAGAAAATGTAGTTTTTGGGGTTTTTTTTCAGCAGAATTTTCTTGTTCCTTCTGGGGAGTATTTCTCAGTCTCCCAAAATTTGTCATGTGGTATTTTGTCTCATGAAATGCATACTCCTTGCTTGTGGAAATGCTGCTCCCTGCTAATTCCAGGCTGTGGGAATGGTGCAAAGGAAGATGTCAGGGACTGGGGATGGGATGGATTTGGGAATGGGATGGATTTGGGAATGGTGCAAAGGAAGGTGTCAGGGATTTAGGGATGGGATGGATTTGGGAATGGTGCAAAGGAAGGTGTCAGGGACTGGGGGGTGGGATGGATTTGGGAATGGTGCAAAGGAAGGTGTCAGGGATTCAGGGATGGGATGGATTTGGGAATGGTGCAAAGGAAGGTGTCAGGGATTGGGGGGTGGGATGGATTTGGGAATGGTGCAAAGGAAGGTGTCAGGGATTGGGGGGTGGGATGGATTTGGGAATGGTGCAAAGGAAGGTGTCAGGGATTGGGGGGTGGGATGGATTTGGGAATGGCGCAAAGGAAGGTGTCAGGGATTTGGGGATGGGATGATTTGGAATGGGCACCAGCTCTCCTGCCTGCCCAGCGACCCTTGGCACAGTTTGTATTTCCCAGAAGCACAGGCAGTGGAAATCTTGGGGGGGTCAGGGGTAGCCCTTGCAGATGTTGCACTCTGGGTTTGTTTGTTTGGATCTCCAGAGCACGCTCTGGTCCCAAACCTTTCCACTCTGGGTAAACTGATTGTGGAATTTTAGCCCAGCCTGAAGTGGTGAAGTGTCCCCAGCTCCTGATTCACACGCACTTCCCCTTCCCCTGTGGTGGATGCTCATCACCACGTGGACACTGAGAGCCCTGCCAGGGAGAAGGGGAAGGGGAGAAGAGTTTCCCATTCCCCGAGGGTTTTATTTATTTATTTTATCAATATTTTCCAGAAATTATGATCATTTTCCAGTCCCAGTTTGCAAATCTCCAGGTTTCCTGTTAGGAATTCCTATTCACCATCTGAAAATCCTCATCCCCAGTTAGTTTGAGATTCATATCCAGCACCCAGACATTGGATCCAGTCCTTCCCAAGATCAGCCTGTTGCACTGGAAAGTCCTTCTACTTTCCTTTCCTTACTGAAATAATAATTTCCTTTTACGTAATGTTCTTAAAACCTCCTGGGTGAGCATTAGCTGACCTTGCAGAAGACTCAGGCGTGTTCCTGCTCTGTAGGTGAAGGGAGGAGGGCAGGATGAGGGTACCAAATTTGTGAAGGTCACACAGCAAAGCAGGAGCAGAGCTCAGATTGCAATTCCCCCCCGCTCCTTCCCTCCCTTTCCAGGCGCTGGCACGCAGCACTAGGAGTCCAAATTAAGAGATTATAATGCATAATCCACACTGGTGTGCCAAGAATTCTCTAAATCATATTACACTGTCACATAAAATGATGACTCATTTGGTAACACAGCCCACAGCCCGTTCCTTTATGTTGAAATTACGTGGACAAGACTGGATTTAAAAAGAAAAAGGAGAGCTTGTTGTGTGTGTAGTGAATGCTGAGTTATAGATGCTTTCATGGATGTTATTTTGGCTGATGCTGAAGGAGCATTTGTGAGCCTGTTTGTTGACAGTGGTGCTGGGGATGCTGACATTCCACTAACAATAATAGGAACTGCCTCTGTTTGTTTCTAAATTGGAAATTCTTCCTTCCATGGGCCCAGCCCACCCTCCACCCCCACAGGAGGAAAGGGCACTCGTCTGGGGCTGGCAAGGGAGCATCTCCCAGCAGGGCTGGAGCTTCTGGGCTGCAGGGATGGACCTGCCTTGGCCATCATGGCCAGCAGCCCCTCTCCTCCCCACACCCATGGGAAGGTGGAGGCAAAGCACCTTGGTTTATCCAAATATGAATAATGTGGGATTAGCCTGGTTACACTTTTCCTAGGAAAAGATGCTGTCACTAATCTCCCTCTTGCTGCCTCTGCTCTCCTCGCTCCTCCCTGCACCATCATCCTCGCTGCCACCCCAGCTCCTGCCCCTCCTGCCAGCCTCTGCTGCTGTTTGGGGACTGTCATTATCCTTCCCAAAGCCACTTGGGACGTGGCTGCCGTGAGTGACTCTGAGCTGTGTTTTGCTGCGCTGTGGTTTCACCATTTCCTCCTCCTCTCTCTGCCTGGGCTTTAATTCCTGCAGCTGAGGAATCCGTGGCAAAATCCCTTTCTGCCAGGAATGCCCACACGTCCCTCACCTCAGAGGATGGCACGGCTGGCACACAGAGAACTCTGTCAGGGCTTGTGCTTGCTTCTCCTGTGGAATTTTGACCACAAAATCCATCCATCCTGCAGGCTTCCCTTCCCTGTCTGCACCACATCCTGTGGGTCAACTCTGGCCCAGCAACACTCTGCCCTATATTCCAGAAAGTGTGGTTTAATCTCCCAGTTTTGGGTAAATAAGCCAAATCTGTAGCGGGCACTGAGGGCAAGGATCAGGAAACAGCTTCGTAGTCAAGGCCAGTTCAAGAAGCTCTTTGCAAGATTTTCCTACTGTTGTGCTGGAAGCTCCTGCTTCCCTTCATTTCTTAGAGGGGAAAAAAAAAGTCAGAACCAGTTTGTGAGCGTGACCTGTGGAGACCCTGAGCATCCTGTGCTGGTGCTGGGAGCAGGGGAGGGAAGGAATTGCTTTCAGCAGTCGGGAGGCGTGGGAGGCAGGAGGGCTCTGTGTGGTGCTGGAGGATGCTCTGTACGTGCATCCCTCCTAAACAAACACCTCTTTAAATGTGTGTGATGGGAATTCAGGGAACAGCTTTTGGTTTTTTTTCCTTTTTTTCCTGTTTTTTCCACTCGTCTCCAAGTAGGAGAGAGGCTTATTAGTACTCTCCTTCCATAGGCAAGATGCGGAGGCTGGGAAGTTGTGAGACGAGTTACATTTGCTTTTATCAGGCAAAACTGCTCTCTCCTGGACAGTCCCTTCAGCCAGAAGGAGGAGGAAGGAAAGCACAAGGGGCTGGCGGGAGCTTTAGGGGGAATCTCATAAAACCACCCAGCACAGGCACGGAAATGAACTCGTGTCAGGAGGAAGGAATTATTTCCATGCTGCTGCTTCCATACTGGATAAGCACCTGTTGAAGAAAGTGTGTTGAACGTCATTAATGTGCATTCAGAGGAACTGCATTCTCTTGGACGTGGTGGTGTTTGCAAGTTGGAAGGGGATTTTAAGCTATCACAGTCACCTCACATCTTTTTCCAGGGCATTTTCCATCTGCAGCCTCTGAGAATTCCCAGGGAGTTCCTGCTAAGCAGGGGAGGGAAAGGGAGGTTTCAAGGTGAGGTGTGATGGTTTGGGCAGCCTCAGAGCTCCAGACAGATGGAGCTGGAAGAGAAATGGATGCTCTGAGCATCTCCTCAGATTTAGTCACAAAGAAAGGGAAAAAACAAAAACAAACCAGAGTTGAGGGTGCAGGGTGTGAAATGGAAGTGAGAATGGGAGTGAAATGGAGCAGGGCTGGGCACAGCTCTGCAAGCAGAACTCTGCTCTCTGGGAAAGGCACATAGCCCTGGCAGGTCCCCAGGATTCCAGTGGAGCTGTGAATGAGACCAGTTTGAGAGTGGAGAAGCAGAACTGGTGTTTGCTGGGAGACAGCCAGAAGCGGGGACTCTGCTGGCCAGGGAAGGTGATCCCACCTTGACCTGGGATCTGGGATCTGGGATCTGGGATCTGGGATCTGGGATCTGGGATGGGAGGAGACTCCCCTCCAGGGCAGGAGGGCTCCCTGCCCCACAGGCAGAGGGATTTCTCAGCATTTCTCAGGGTTTTATCTCGCTGCTGCTGGAGTCTGTCATTATTTACTGCCATCTGTTAGAGACACGAATGGCAGCTGCTCCCAGTGATACCTTACAGCTCACAGCAACTTTCAGCCCCCAAAACTCGAGCCCCCGGGGGATTTGCAAAGACAATGCAGCCCATTCGATACTCCTCGAGCTGGTAACAATCAGTGGAAATTTAGCTGTTCCTTGTAAGCTCTTTGCATCTCTGGGAACATTACATTTACACAAATGTGTCTATATGTCTGCTAATATTTCCTCTGTGAGAGGCTTGGCCTGTGTGGGTGATCGGGAGGGTTTGTGTCAGATCCCCGTCTGCGACTAACCTCAAGTGGAATTTTTGATTCAGAAGGAAATTTGTCTCTCTTTTCCTTTTTTTTTTTTTTTTTTGGAAGGCCTGGGTACACACTCCTGCACAGTGAGATTTAGAAGTGATTACAGCGAGCTGGGAAGCAGCTGTCTGACATCAGCAGGATACAGACGGTCTCCCAAAGATATTTTCCTTTGCATAACATTATCCTGATCATACTCCACTGATCCCACTAAGATGAAGTTGTTATGGGGAGCAATAAAAAATTCAGAGGGAGAAACAACTAAAATGTGGGCAGCTAAAAGTGTCCAGTCCTGCAAGATGGATTCAACTCAATTTTGTGGCTGCTCCAGAGCTCTGCTTCTGAGTTTGCCTATGGCAAACCTGTGACCTCGGACAAATCTCCTGGGTTCTCTGTGGCTTATGAAATAAGGATAATGTCACTCACCTTGTCTGCAAAATGGTTTGAGGTCTAGTGGTAAAAATTGCTAGGAAGGAGCTTAGGTGAGATTACAATTTTATATTTATGGGAGTTCAGATAGAAAAGCAAATGACAGCCGTGTGTGCAGGTCAGGCTGTCCCCTGGTCAGAGAAGGGGATTTCTTACAGGAGCAGCTGTGTGCCAGACACACAGGAAAAAAAAAAATGCTGAAGTGTGTTTTGATCAAGAGTTATCAAAACTTGCTGGAGCGGAAAGAATGTTAAAATGCTAATGAGCTTTCATCTGTGGAGCCTTGGTTGGGCCAGTTTGTGCTTTTCTCCAGGCTGACTTTGCAGTGCCGCTCACTCCCTGGTCAGTGTCTGGTCCTGGCTCTTTTACTCTCTCTTTCTGGGGAGGGTGAAAATCCTCCTTGCTGAACCATTTCCCAGGATTTCTGTTTTTTACTGTGAGAAGGTTATTTTAACAAACTCTCAATTTTACCAATGCCAAGAGCAGAAGCGTTGATTGTGTTCCCGCAGGCAGCCTCCTTGTCCCGAGGATGTGCATTGCCATTTTATTGTCTTCTGTTTTTACCTCGTTTTGGGGAGGAGGAAGGGCTGGGACACCCTTGGGACGGGCAGTCTGTGGGATGGTGTGGCAGGAGGGACAGGGACAGGGACAGGGACAGGGACAGGGACAGGGACAGGGACAGGGATGTGACACCAGCTCGCACATGGCGCACACACGAGCTGTGCAGAACCGGCTGCTGCTGCCGCCGCCTTTTGAAGGCGAATTGAAACCCTAAAATAACAACTGCCACTCCCTGCTGAGGGAAAGCAGCCGCGATTAGCGAAGCCTCCCGTTCCCCGCTGTCTGGTGACACAAGGACTTTCCCCTCTGTGTCAAGAGGGTGACACTGCTGCCCTCCCCTTGTCCCCAAAGAGGAGAACTGGGCTCCTGCACCGAAGGGAGTGGGAGACGTGTGCTAACCTAAGGAGACAGCAGATGGGTGCAGGCGCTTTTAAGAACAGCTGCTGGTGTCTCATTCAATAATCCCATTTTTAACAAATCCGTACGATAGCAAAAAAAAAAAAAATGCTGGGAATTAGGTTTTTCTGTCCTCCCTCATCTCCCGAGCCACACTTGACCTGTTCAACACGACCTAGGGATTAAAGGCTTGTTATTTTAGCTTCTCTGTAATAGATCAGAGGCTGATCTCTGCCAGGCTATTGAGCTACTATTCCTCGGCTCTCCCCCTCTTCCCACTTTTTCTTTTGTGTCCCAGGATATGTGACAGTCCAGAGATGTGGCCCTTACTAGGGAACACCGTGGCTTTTCCCCAAACACTGTGCACCGTGTCGTGAGCCCGAGGTGTTGGTTGCAGAACATTTTGTAGCTCTGAGGCTCCCAATTCTAAAGAATTAGAAGCTAATTCTAAACTCTGGAGCTGTCTCAGGGGAGGAAGGCTCGGCACCCTCACTTCTCAGCATCCTCAGCCCTCGGGCAGCAGAAGTGTGGCCAGGAGGAGAGAGGGAGCCTTGCTCTTCTCCAGTGGGGGTTCTAAACCTGTTTTTCTGTCTGAGATCCGAAGGAGGGAAATTGTGGAGCCGATATTGTCAATGCTGAGCTGTCCTTTGTCACCGTGCTAGCGCCGTGCTTGCAGCTAATCACTCCTCTGCCGACACGACACTCCTGCTAATTCCCTCAGTTCCCAGGTGGGGAATCCGTGTCACCGAGATGCGAAGTGGCTTATCCAAGGTCACCCGCAAGGAAATGGCACGGAGAGGGAAAGAGCTCAGGTTTATCGGCTCCCAGTGTTCCCAGTGCAGCTGGTGCCCTTCGGAAAGGTGTTGCTGATGGACAGGTGTGCTTGTGCTACGGGAGAAAGAGGATTTTTATTTTTATTTTTATTTTTTCCCTAAGAGGGAGAGCCTGTCGGGGATCTCTGGGGGTTCCGGGGGAGAGTAGGGCCCGTGTTTGCCGCCTGGCAGCTCCTCCAACAGGAGATGCACTCCCCCGGAGAGGCACCGGGATAGGGATGGGGATGGGGATGGGGATGGGGATAGGGATAGGGATAGGGATAGGGATAGGGATAGGGATAGGGATAGGGATAGGGATAGGGATAGGGATAGGGATAGGGATAGGAGCAGAGCACCACATCCCGGAGAGGCACCGGGACAGGGATCAGGGTAGCACATCCCGGAGAGGCACCGGGACCGGGACAGGGATCAGGGATCAGGGTAGCACATCCCGGAGAGGCACCGGGACAGGGATCAGGGATCAGGGCAGCACATCCCGGAGAGGCACCGGGACAGGGATCAGGGATCAGGGCAGCGCATCCCGGAGAGGCACCGGGACAGGGATCAGGGATCAGGGCAGCACATCCCGGAGAGGCACCGGGACAGGGATCAGGGATCAGGGCAGCGCATCCCGGAGAGGCACCGGGACAGGGATCAGGGATCAGGGCAGCACATCCCGGAGAGGCACCGGGACAGGGATCAGGGATCAGGGTAGCACATCCCGGAGAGGCACCGGGACAGAGATCAGGGATCAGGGCAGCACATCCCGGCTCGGCTCGGGCGGGGCGCTCGGCGGGGCGGGGCGGGGGCGGGCGCGGAGCGGCAGCGGGAGGCGGGCGCTGTCCATGGATCTGCGGAGCTCCGGGCGGCCCCGGGCTCCGCCGCGCCGCCGAGCGAGCGAGCGATGGGCAACACGGTGCACAAGACGCTGGCAGGTACCGGAGGGACCGCGGGGCTGCGGGCGGGGGGGGGCGCGTCCCGCCCCGGGGATGCTGCGGGCGAGCGGCGGCGGCTGTGCCGCCCTCCCGGTGCGAGGCTTCCCGGGAGAAACCGAGCGTGTCAGCAATCCCGGGAGAAGCCGAGCGTGTCAGGAATCCCCGGGAGAAGCCGAGCGTGTCAGCAATCCCCGGAGAAGCCGGCCGTGTCAGGAATTCTGTACGTGCGCTCGTTGTCGGGGATGCTGGGCGCGGGTGAAGCGGGGCTGATCCCGCAGCTGGAGCGGCGCTTCCCAGCCCTCGCACCGGCTCCTTGCGGGGGACTCTCTGGTTCGTTTCCCCTTCTCGTTATGTTTTTTTTTTTTTTTTTTTTTTTTTTTATGCAACTTTTTAATGGGGAGAGACCTTGGTTGTTCCGAGTCGCCGGGAGGAAACTGGAGTGAGGTCTGAAATGTTCGGGGGGCTGCCCTGGCTTTAAAACTGCCTTTTTAGCCAATTCTGCATTTACACGAGAAATGTACAGATTCTTTTCCTTTGCAAGTTCGTAACTGTGGGGTTTTCTCCCCCCTAGGAGTCTCTGTGCATAATAAAAGCAGTCGGTCTCTATAGAATCAACAGTGTTGAATTACTGAGCCCTTGCCAGGCTGTATCTTCAGCTACTTTGCTTTTCTTCTCTTTTCTGCTCTTGCAGAGCTCCTGCATTGCATCCTTTGTACTTCAGGCTCCCATAAATAAAAAGGGTATTATTAAACTTATTTAAAGAAGCAGGAGGACCTATTGAACACATACACGTCCGCCTGTAATCAGCCAGGGAGCTGAATATAGAAATAAAGAGAGGAATAGATTTGCATTTGGATGTGCTATATATTGTCTTTGCAAAGAGAGGGTGCCTGGGACCTTCAGGGCACAAAAGAAAGCTCCTGAGCTTGTGGTTTAGCTATGAAGCAGTGATTAGATTTCTAGTTGCATCTCCTCTCGTTCTCTGTTACATTTAAATGGGACATTAGCTCCTCTCACAGTGACGAAGTTTTCATTTTTTTCAATACTTCACCAACTGGCAAATAAAGGCATCATGAGGAGTGCATGACCTTGGAGGAAATTTATTTTGTGGGTTGGCTTTTCAGCTGGGCCACGTGCAAAAAACCTATGGGGAAAAATAAAACCCCAAAAATCTAGGGAAAAACACCTTCGGGTCAGCAGAGTTTACCTGGGTCAGTCTGGAAGTTCCAGAAGAAAAAATATCTGTACCTGCTGGGCTGTGGGATCTTGCTGAGAGCTCTGTTCCAGAAGGCTGAGAGTTGTACCAGCCCTTCTGCCTGGTGCTAGAACAGTCTCTCCTGAGCAGCCTCCACATGCTCAGCCTTCCACACGTGAATTTAAAAAAAGGGATGACATCAGCTGCACCGCAGCTCCGTGATTCAGGCCTTCCTCGCGCTGCTTTCAAAAGGAGTTTGTTAAAGAGGAAAAAGTTTTGATTTGGGGGGGGGGGGGGGGGGGGGTGGTGAGGGGGAAATGAAGGATTGATTTATGGAGACCTCCCAGCTCTAAGGTTTGTTCTGGTGGCCTAGAAAATCTCAGCCGTGTCCCTCCAGGTGGAGGCTGTCCGGGAGGATTGCACCGCTGGGGATGGTCCATTCGCAAACATTTGTCAAATTGCGCAAGGCAAAGCTATGCAGGACACTTGAATGCCTTTGCTGAGGGCTGGATGATGCTGGAGATGTGTCCTCTCCCCAAATTCAGTGCGTTTTCTACAAGAGTAATGGCAGTCCAAAGGAGCTGTTAACCTGTGGCTGCAGAGGAGCTTTTGGATGTTTGCAATTTGGAAGTTTATAAATGACTTCTGTCGGGTTGGACCTCGTTCAGCAATTTTTCATATGAAATTGAATTTCGGATGGATTGTTTGTCTTTCATTAGCCAAATAGTATTGCAGAGGGAAGCAGGTTTAGAGCTGTTCCTGGAACAGTCCCTTTGAAAATTAGAAAGTTTTTCCGGAAGACTGAATGGTTGGATGAAGTCCTATTTATAAATGCGAGGGCTGTTTAGAATTACTCCAAGAGATTCAGTCAGAATTAAGACTTTCCTTTTCTTGGTCCAAAATGCACCTCTTTCTGCACTGAGCAAGGCACTTTCATTTTGACAACGAACAGGAATTGCTCTCTGTCCCATGGACCGAAGAAACTTCTTAATAAAACCCAAGCAACTGAACAGAACATCTTCAAACTTAAATTTGCTTACTTGTGTTAAATGGATTCACTGCAGAATCACTGTGGTTGTTTTGCTCACCATAAATAGCTTAAGGTAGTAAAAAAACCTTTCCAGTGAAATCAAAGGTAGGGGGAATGTGGAGGGACCTGGCTCCTGGAAAAGCCAAACAAGCAAAAATTCAGGTTTTACATAGAAATGGCAATGCTCTTCTCAAACAGCAGAATTCGATTCGAAATCCTATTGAAGGCAACTCATTTTTAAACCTGACTTTGTCCAAACGTGCTTGAACAAACTGTTCTTGTTGCATCTTTAAATCCTCGCCCAGCCTCATCCGCTTCTCTCCACGTTTCCGTGGGATGATACAAGAGCACACGCTATCGGTGCCGGAGGAATTTGTGCCGGGAGCTTGGGAAACCTCGTGTTTGCCAAGTATCCGATGGTTAGCACACAATGGGCCGAGGCTATGTCAAATTAACAGCGAGGTTCCAAGCGGAGCGGCACCGAAATGAGTAATGAGGCTGTGGCTAACGAGAGGCAGCTTCTGAGGAGGCATTCGAAGGGAGAATTAGAAGGGATACGCTTAACCACAGGCCTGAGGTCCTGCTGGAAGTCGCTTTTATCTGGGTGACAGCCAAATGACACTCGACACACGCGGATGTGCCTTCGGGATGCTCCGGGACAGCATCTCCAGCACAGGCTGGGAATTCACGCTGGGATGTCGCTGTTTCCCTGCTGTCCCCGCCTCCCGTGGTCCGATTTGCGGGCAGGTGGGTGAGGCAAGAGGGAGTTGTTGGTTCTTGGTGTTTTCCTGGATCCTGCAGGTGATGGGGAGCACTTGGCCAGGCCAGCAGAGCGGGCTGAGGGCTGCTGGATCTGTGCCTGGCTTCCTTTCCCTTTTCCCTTTTCCCTTTTCCCTTTCCCTTTCCCTTTCCCTTTCCCTTTCCCTTTCCCTTTCCCTTTCCCTTTTCCCTTTCCCTTTTCCCTTTCCCTTTTCCCTTTCCCTTTTCCCTTTTCCCTTTTCCCTTTCCCTTTTCCCTTTCCCTTTCCCTTTCCTTTTTCCTTTTTCCCTTTCCCTTTCCCTTTCCCTTTCCCTTTCCCTTTCCCTTTTCCCTTTTCCCTTTTCCCTTTCCCTTCCCTTTCCCCTTTCCTTCCCTCCAATAGCAGGTTTTCTGCAACTGATAATATTTTCCTCTTATCTGGGAGAACAGCACACTCAAAGTAAAACTATTATTTATTTATAGAACAAATGGGAAGGTACTTAGAGAAGATCAAGCATGTAGACTGAAATTCTGCAGGGAATTGCTCTCGAGCTGGGGTGAGAGAGGCAGGAAACAGCAGAAACCACCCTGGTGTCATGGATGGGGCTCCTTCTCCAAGGCTCAGAAAATGGTTCATAACCAGTTGGAGCAGGAAGATTCTGGGACCTCAGCAGGGCAGGCTTGGGAGAGGGGAAAGTTCCTGTGATCCAGGGAAACCCTTCTGAGGAGCTGTGTTCTGGGATTTGGGGATGGGAAGGATTTAGGAAGGGATGGATTTGGGAATGATGTAAAGGAAGATGTCAGGGATTCAGGGATGGATATGGGAATGGTGTAGATGTCTGGGAGGCTGGGACAGCAGCAGTGCCCCCGTGGTGACAGGGTGAGGATGGACAGCTGCTGGGACACAGGAGGCACTCACCACCCAAAAACTTTCCAGTTGGGATCCAGTTGTTGGTCCTGACCCAAATAGGGACATTGGTATTTAACAAAGGAGCCAAATTCCCTTTTTAGAATCTGGCTGGGATCTGATTGCTGTGCTTCTCCCACAGCCTTCCTCACAACTGCGAGGAATACCAAGTATGAGTGGCATTTGTGTCTGGTAAACACGAGGGAGAATGGGGCTTGTTCTGGCAGAAGTGACTTCGTGGCAAGAAATTTTGTATTCTTAATGAAAAGGCTTCTAATCATTAACCCCCTCTCAACAAGGCAGAAATCCCAAGTTTAGATCTTCACCAACCAGTGCTCCCATCTGCCAGGAAAAACAGGGATGGTTGGAGGGTCCTGGTTATGGCAGAGCAGCAGGAATTTACAGTCTTTGGGTAAAAAAAACCAAAAAACCCAGAACATTTCTGTGTCTTCCTTTTCAAAATACTGATTCTGCTCTCCTGTAAGGAACGAGGAGCAAAGTCCATGCAGCAGGAAAAGATCTCTGTGCCTTTTCCAGGAGTTAAAATCTCGCTTCAAGGAGCACTTTTGTTTAGATTTGTTTTCTGGCCCCTCCTCCTTCAGCTGCTAGTGATGCACTGTGGGAGGAGTTCTTGTTATTGTCAGGAGTTCAGTAAATTGTTTGATTTGGCTCCAGTCTGACTTCAAGAAAACTACAAAATACCTCTTCAGGTTGTTCTGGTTTGAGTGAAAAAGGTACCTGTTCAGACCAGTTTTTGGTTTGGGTTTGGTTCAGCGCTGATCAACACTGACTGCAGGTGTTAATCCAGCCCTATTTTGCAAGTTTTTCTGCATCTTTTAGGCTGGCAGTTGAGGTTTTGAGAGTCTGTCACTGATTTTAATGACTCCCTGTGTGACCTTAGAGCAAGTGGCTTTATCACAGGATTGCTTTGAATGGAAGGAAGGTGGGAAACCCTGGCTCACATGGGGGTACAAGAGTTAATTAATTATGAAGCGTCTCCTGGAAGAAGGTCATAGAAGTGGAAAAAAAAAAAAGAAGATTAATTCACTGCTTTCTTAGCAGCCTTCTGCTTTTCCACTCTTCAAAAGGAAACCTGTGAGGCTGCTCAGCCTTCTCTGGGATTTAGAGCTGGAACAGATTGATTGTGTACCCAGGACTCTCTTTAAGCACTGTACATGCCCCAAACTGTGCTGCAGCCAGCTGGCACCATTCATTCAGCCTTTGGCACCTCGGCTCTCGAGGCTGGAGGAACTGTGCTCCAATCCAGGCAGGCACCACCTCCCAGTGATGCCAGTGTTAAACGGAGCTGTGTCATGCCCCGTGGCCCACGGGCTGCCACACGCACTCAGCACAGTGCCAAGTGTGTCATTAAAGCCAGAGCTTTCCTTTGCTCTCCACCGGGTAGTGCTGGGCAGGTGCCCTCTTCAAATACTTTAATTTTTTTTTTAATTTAAAATTTAAATTTGATTTTAATTTTTTTTTAATTGTTTATACTCCGGAGGGGAATTGCTTTGCCCGGAGATCTGGCAAACAGCACTGTCCCCCGTTTTATTTCTTTTTATTTCTTTGGATAACTGCTGCAGACCAGGAGAACCTGTGTGTCACCCTCCTGAAGGTGCTGAAAATCCCACAGAGTCTGTCTGTGGAGGCAAAACCCTCGGAGAGCCCTCCCTGCAGGCAGAGGAAATCTCTACTTCCCAGCACATTATCATTTGGCAACCTATGGAAGTGCTTAAAGATGTTCAAGGCTTTTATTTGGAGGCAGCCGGGTTTGAATGTGCGGGCATTCGTGTTTATTTGACAGGAGGAGGGTGAGTCACAGCCAGGCTTATGCCGGGTTTCTCTGCCTGTCCCTACTGAGGATGCTCCTTGCACATCATAATCCCAATTCCAATTAGGAATGCAAATCAGCACCTCTGTCCTGCTGAGTTCCCGGAGTTGTGGAGCTGCACTTTGGGGCAGCCGGTGTCGTGCCGCAGGGTTTGCCTTGAAAGGAAACATTTTCCTCCTCCTCAGCATCCCACTGTTTACAGAGCCTATCTGTGCGGCTTGGCAGCTAAATTAAGAGCAGGCTCTCCTGAGGTGGAGCGTGCACTTCACCGTGATGGATGTGGTGGGTTCGGGAGGAAAATTGGCAGAACCAGGCGGGGGCAGAGCGAGGGAGAGCCCAGGGGCTGCTTCATGTGCTGCAGGCTGGATGAGATTCCCTGAAACAGATCCCACCTGAATTTCCCTACGGGCAAGACATGTGTGATCTCTCCTCTCTCCTCTCTCCTCGTGTTTTCTCTCCTGTTTGCCTCCCTTCCCCTGCCCGGAGCAGTTTGGAACCTTGTGCCCTGCACAGCAGCCAGACCACAGGGCTGACTCACAGCCTGCACCTTCCTCAGGAGCTCCAGGGCCACATTTGGGGCTCCCTGGCACCCAAATTCTCCGGACTTATCCAGGGGGCAGAGGAGTGAGGAAGGAGCTGGGAGCTGTGGGGAAGTGGCTCCATGTCACATCTGGGGGAAGTTTCTCTGTCTGCAGCAGCTGGAGGAAGTTTTGCTGGAGGAGGATTTCCATACTTTGTTCTGTCCTCCCATTCAGGCTGCTTCTCCACCCTTGCCCTGAATGTCACTGATCTGCTGTGTCCTGGAGGGGACAGACCCTGGTTTTTTTGGTGTTTTTTTGGTGTCCTTAGTGAGGTTCTACCGCTTCTCCACATTCCTGCCCATCCCACCCCTTTTCCCCAGAGGTATCAGCAGGGCCAGGCCCTTCCCAAGGCTCCCTTAGGTAAGATCTGTGCCTGTGGGAGGACTTTTTTGGGACTTTTTTTGGTGGGAAGGAGATGCTGTTGACTCTGTGCTGTTCCCTGTCTTGATGGTGGCTGTGTTTGTTCTCCCTGTGTATGATAAAAAGAATGAATCACTGGCACTGAGAAAGCTTTATTTCAGCTTACCTGTGCCAGCTTTTCCCTTCAGACCTGGATGCCCTGTTGTCTCAATTACTGAGTGCTGGAACATGAATTCCTGGTGTCTGAGCAGTCAAAGTGGGGCTTTGGGGAGGAGGGAGGGAGGGAGGAGAAAGTGATTTCTTGCTTGTTAATTTGTTTTCCCCTCTGTGTCCAGGGAGATCTCCTCCCCTGCTTTGTGTAAGCAGGGCTTGCTTTCCACCCAGGAGCCTTTTTCTCCCTGGGTTCTTTCAGACCTCTGGCAGTGAAGCAGCTCAAAAATCTCCTGCTGAGAGGATCTGACCCCAATCCTTCCCCTTTTCCAGGAAAACCATGTCTTTTTTTTTTTTTTTTTCTCCTTTCTGCACCCTTCTGCTGCAAGGAAACCAAATCAGAAGACAAAAAATGATTTCTTGCTTCAATTGCACGGGAAGATTCCATAAAGACAAAACCAACCGACTGTACTTCAAAGCTTTCCAAGTGCAGCTGGGAAATCACATTTAGGATTTTTTAAAGAGCTGCTGATGCTTTGAGGGGACAAAGATAGATGGAGTTGTGTTTGTAGGGTTCTTGGCTGGATAATTGCACGTAACAGGTTTCGTTTTTGAAGTTTGCTGGTTTAACTGTGGATTTTTACATGATAATGATAATTCTCTGCTTTAGAAATTGTCATTTTTTAACCATTTTCCCATGATTGCACTCCTGATAGGATAATGTCTAATGGTTATGTAGGAGAAATAAATAGACTCATAAAAGTAAAGCTCTGATTTTTGTTGTCTGTGTGGCAACACAGGGAAAAGCATCAGTCAAGAAAGAATTTCCTCGAGCAGAAGTTTTCCATCAGGTTTCCAAATGCCAGGGAATAAAGATTTTTGATTTTTGCCCTCCTCCATAACTCAAACGTTAAATCCTCCAGGCCCTGCCTGGAGAAGGCAAAGATAAAAGATAGAATATCCCATTTGGCAGCACAAATGAAATAATTTCATTCAAGTTTATCTTGCTCTGCTCAGAGATAACTGGCTCTGTGGCAGCAGCTTTCCTGAGCCTCTTATCTCCTTTGGTCTCATCGGGACACCGGCTGCTCAGCTTGATGTCTTCTGGAATTTATGGAGTGCAGTTCAAAAGTTATCTCCTCAGCTTGAAAGCATAATTCCTAATGAGGGAAAATTGCTTTTCTTGGGGTCTTAAACTCGACACGGTTGGATGGAGGTTTTTCTGGGTTTTTTTTTTTTTGGGAACACAAAACTCTCCTTGAGATCTGTCTGGTGTACTGTCCTGGGGGTGGCTCAAATTCTGCAGTGAATTTTGGGGAGAAGACAGGACCAGGAATTTTGAGCATGTGCTCTCCAGAAATGCAGCCAGGCAGGTTAACACCCATGCAAAGCCTTGGTGGAATACAATAAATGAGAACAGTTCAGTTGGAGATCTTAAAGAACAAGTTCTTTTTATTTGCTATCCATCAGCACCCGATGGATTGAGTAGAACTGGACTACCAGGGCTAAAGGAGGGTTTGATAATCCCTGTAGGCTCCTGGCAAAAAGCTCCTTGTGACCTCTTTAGGGGCTGTTCTGTGGTGGTCCTTTCCTCAGGACACTGGCAAAATTCTTGGTTATTTTGTCCCATGAACCCAAAGAGTTTCCAAGAATTAAAACAGGAATAATTTTCTACGTTGCTTGTAGAGATAAAGAACATCTTCCCCTCGCAGGTATTTCAGAATTCCATGTATTTTGGTGGCTGTTTCCTGGAAGGGAGGTGTCCTGTGCAGGGTGCACATCTCCACCCTGGCACCTGATTTGTGAGATTTAAACAGCAATTACCGGGTGATTTGGCAGCTCAAGGCAGAGAGTGAGGATTTCAGAAGCTTCTCAAGGCTCAATTTCAAGGAATTTCAGAAGTCTATACCAAGTGATCTCAGCATGGCTTGAAACAGCCCAGCCTGGAGCAGCCTGGATTGGTGTTATCCAGGGATTTGGGGAGGGATGGGAGGAGACACACACAGCACCATGCACACCCCAAATGCTGTTCAGCCGCCAAAATCAACCTCTTGAGTCCGGGTGTTGCTCCAAAGGATGTCAGAGTGGCCCAGGGCAGGCTCTGTCTGGTTCCAGGGTGCTTTGCCCATCCTTGTGCTGGGCTGGGGGCCTCGGATGGATGCAGGAAAAGTTCCAGACTTCTCCCTGCCTTCATCAGAGGTTGGACTCAATCATCTTAAGAGATCTTCTCCAGCCTAAACTCTGCCTCATGCCTTCAGACATCTGACAAGTGCTTTATGTAAGACCTTTCAGATCCGTGGAATTGTGCAGGAAGGTGGATTTATTTTTTTTTTTTTTCCTGGAATTAAGAATTACCTTCTTCCAAATGAGCTTAATCTACTGCTGATGTCACCCGCTGTGCCAAGGCCTGGGAGAGTGCCAAATTCCAGGGTCTGATCCCAGATGTGGCAACCATGGATCTGCTGGCCCTGGGCACCCTGGCTGCTGCCAGAACTGCCATGTCTAGACAAAGGATGCAGCTCACCTGCAGGGCTCAGCCGTCCCCTCCGTTTGTTTTGCCAGTGCACAGTCATTAAGAGATGAATTTATATTAAAGGCTTCCAAGGAATGCCTCTGCAACCCCAATGTTTATGTAAGAGACACCGACAAATTCATAATTTATTGAATTTGTGTGTGTTCTGCTTGGGATTATTCATTGGAGGGACATACTAAGTGATTTTTTGTATCCTAGTAACCAACTGCGGTTGCTTTTCCATGAATAATCTTTATAGTTTAACTTGACCAGTCAAATCTAGAAGGGAGAACTCAAATTAAATTTATCAAGGCTCACACAGCTTTTGCAGGTGAGAGAGAACATATCTTTTTCTCCCTCATTTAACCACATAATGATCAGATTGACAGATGCTGTCTGGAGAGTCGGATTAGAACAATAGTGGAAGTTTGATTCCTTGTGAACTAAGCTTCAAAGCTTGGTTTGTTTAATATTCATAATTAATTAATTAGTTAAAATAGTCCTTTTCCCCCTCAATCTGATGGTTTCCAGGGTGGATTTTTAATAGCAATGCAGATTATCTCCCTTTTGTAAGGACCCCAGGGTGGGGGGTCTCCCATCAGCTCATGAGGACACTCTGATGGTTAATTAATCAAATTATTTGTAAATATTTAGTATTTATTATTTATTTCTCCCAGCTGGAGTTTATCACTTAATAAGAGCATGTTCACATTTTTCTTCTTCACAATTTATTTTGATTCAGAAGGAGCCCCTTTTCAAAGTTATTGTGTTGCTTCCAAAATGCCTCTTGCTCTTAGAAACAATAAAAGCTACTTTGAGAAGCAAAACAAAATTAAGAATTTCCTTTCCAGCTCTCTGGGCGAGCTCTTTGTTTCTCCCATCCTCGTGGAGAACTCAGCTGACCATCACCAAAGCTGAGGGACATTCCTCCCTTGAGAGGTCAACACCACTTCTCGTTTTAAACCAAACTCTTCTCAAAGCATCTTTCTGTATGCATTCCTATTTAGTCAGTGTTTACAGCCCCATGCAAATTCACTGCACTCCTGTAAATACCAAAGTCCCTGGGCACGCTGGAGGAATCCTCTCCAAACCACGTCAAGCAGCCTTGAACCACTTGCTCAGATTTTCCTTGGAGATGAGATTGATGGTGTGACCTCGTTGCACAGTCCCAGAAGGAGGGAGAAGCTCTCCCTGTGTGCCTCTGGATTTGGAACAAATTTTCCCCCTCCCTGATTGCTCCCTGCCTCCTTATCTTGGACACGTGGAGCACTCCTGCTTTCCTCCTTTGCAGAGGAGGTGATGGGCAAAAATGTTGGGTAGGGAGTGCTGAGGATATTTGTGCCCATGTTCCTGCATTTTCCCTCTTCTGTGCCCATTCCTGCATTTCCCCTTTCTGTGCCCATTCCTGAATTTCCCCTTTCTGTGCTCGTATTCCTGCATTTCTCCTTTCTGTGCCCCTTCCTGCATTTCTCCTCTCTGTGCCCATTCCTGCATTTCTCCTTTCTGTGCCCAGTGATCCTGGGATTCTTTGCTGGTTTTCCTGCAGCTCTGACTGTTCTGATTTGGCTTTTCAAAATGTTCCACGAGCAGTGAATCTCAGAACACTCAGTGTCTGACGGATTTGGGATCAGGGAAATCCCTGGTGTTGCTCTGCTTTGGTAACTTCAGGCTTCCTGCGCATTTGGAATCCCTTTTCCAGCTCAGAATCCCAGGAAGATGATGCAGATGGGAGCCTATGGGTGCCCTGAATTTCGAAGAACTGGAGGGACAGTGTGGAGTTGTGTTTTATTGTGACCAGAACCACAGAGACTCTGAGCTGTCAACACATAATTGTGTATTTTGTGTTTGGTAGTAAAACTTTGTTCTACCAAAAAAAGAACAAGAAGAACAGCCCGAAGAGGAACAAATTCTTTCTCTCTTCGTAGCTTTTCAGATGTGATTTATAGGTGTGTTTTTCCAAGCCAGTCCAAACAAGGCCAGTGAATGGCTCTGAATTAGTTTGATTCCGTTAATTGAAACAAGAACCATCTGGGTGGAAATGGGAGGGTTTAGGCAGCTGCTTTTGTTGTTTCATGTGGGATTTCCAATATTCCCAATTCCACAGTTACCGAGGAGTGCTGTTGGACTGTGCACTGTGGTTTAGAGGTGGAAATGATCAATGGAAAATTAAAAAAACCCAAAAAACAAAACCAAAATACAGCTATAAAAATAACAACAACCTGCAGCTCTGCAGTGAACTGTTTGGAAGGTCATTGACCAAAGAGGTTCTGCTGAACAACAGTCCAAGCTCCACATTAAAAAGGTGAGAAATCAGGGTGTAAATTAGGGCCTGGTACTGCCTGGACCTGGCCACTGCAGTGCTGTCTGCTCTATCATTCACACCTTTACCCCAATGATTTTTTTTTTTCCTCTGGGGCAGGGAGGAATAAAAATAAAAAAAGGTTTTGGTAGTTTTCTGGCTCTTCAACAACACAAGGAATTGTGTTTCATCTCCAGATTGTTTTTGGTTCACCTGCCCCTATCATGTTTTGGCTGTGATACCACAAAGACACAAAGAGTAAAGGGAGAAAAATGTTGATGTTGATTTAGGTGTGCTGGGTTCAAACCCCGCTGGAATTAAGGTTGACACAGAGGCTTAAAAATAAACTTCTGTTGCTCAAATCCTTCTTGTGTTGAAATAATTGGAGACATTTGAGGTGAAGGAAGGGGACTGAGATCATGCTGTGTCCAGTAATGGTATGACTGTATTTTTTTTTTTGTTTGTTTGGACAGTTTAATGTCTTGAAGTGGGTCTTGTTTCCTTTTATTAATTCCTGTAAATATCAAAGAAAAGGATCTCAGAGCTGAGCCGTGCAGCAGCCAAGTGTTGCACAACCACCTGCCTCTCAGATTGCCTTCACAGCTTAGCAGAGAAATCTGCATTTTTAAAAATCTTAGCTAAGGAAAAGAAGGATGCATCTTTTTTTAGTGGGATGTTTTCCTGTGTTTCTGGACCAGAGCGCTACTCTTTGTTTTTTTTTCTCCTTGCTTTTTTCTTTTCCCCTTCAAATTTTTTTTTTCTGAATATTTAACCAGCTTGTTTCTCTGAATATTTACTAAAACAGCCAACAAAATATGTGATGTTATTGTACAGGTTGGACTGTACATGAGTTGAGTGAGGTCATCAGCTCTTCAGATCACTTAGAAAGAGAATTTGGCCAGCATTAAATTGACTTGAAATCTCCCTGCTGGGGTAATTCTGGCTTGAGGCACCAGCACACCAGTACAGCCCCAAGAGAGCTCCCAGTGCCACCAGTGCCACTGTCCCTTGTCCTTTCCTCCAGGGAAACGAGCCTGGCAGAGGAACAGAGCTGTGCTGTGCCCCTGATTTAATTATAATCACTTATTGCATTGCTTTGCCCTGTTTTGGATTCTTCACATATTGTTTTGGAAAAGCTTAGTGGAATCGCAGCCTTTGTATATATAAAATATAGGATGATTGAAGACCTGGCCACTGCTTTATTTAACTTCCTCAGCCATGCGTTCCTCCCCAAGCATTTTCCCCTCCTGCTGCCAGATCACTGTTTAAATTGTGTGTAAATAGAAAAGGAACTGTGGGCACGGTTAAAAAATGCTGGAAGTGGGGTTTACTGGGAAGAACACCTTCCTAGAGGCCTTTCCTCCCTTTTATCCCTGGGGTTTAGTGCCTCTGTTAGGGCAGATCTAAAGCACCTGTATGGGTGCCACTGTTAAATCTGATGGCTCTGTGGTTGTCTATCTATGTTTGGACTGGAGTAGTTCCACTGTTTTTGTGGTTTTTTTTTTTTCTTTTCAATTGAATTCTTTGGAATGTCGAGAAGTTGTAATTAGGAGGAGAAAAAATTAAAAAAAAGGGGGGACCCTTAGAACCACTGTGAAGAGGGATAAAGACAAAAGAGGCTTCTGAAAAAGTGAGGAAGCAAAGAAAAAAAATAGCAGGTTTGCTCCTTTTATCTTGAGGGTTTTTGGGGAAAAGTTGGAAGTGGGATGAATGGCCAGGCTCTCCTTCCTGCACCTGCAGCATCACTCCAGGTGCTGATCTCACCCGTCAGAGAATCCCAGAATGGATTGGGTTGGAAGAGACTCGAAGATCATCTCATTCCACCATGGAAGGGACACCTTCAGGTGATCATCATCTGCAGCTCTTCTTCCTCCCTGGCCCTGGAGCTGGAAGATTCCTGCGCTCAGGGGGAAGTTTTCTGATGTTTTCAGTGAGTGTGGAAATCACACTCCTGGCTGGAGCCTCACCCTCCCCACCTGAGTCATCCACAGAGCCTGAGAGCACAGCTCGTGTCCTGGCCTTGCTCCAAACATGCTTTTGGGAGGTGGGAAAGGTGTGGGGATCATGTACAGCCCAAATCCAGAGGGATGAAGATAAGGTAAACACAGCTTTTTGGGGCTTTTTGGAGAACAATGCATGGAAAAGTGAAGCTCAATTGCCGCTATTGCTCTTCAAATCTTTTCTTTTTTTAATTTTCCCTGTGTCACAAGCTGCCCTCGTGGTGCAGTGACTGTCTGTAGGGGATGGGTGGGTTTCCTGCATCAGGGAGACAACGAAATGATTTCCCTCTTTGTGTTCCTGGATGGGTTGCGGGAAGGATGTGCCAAGTCCCAGCGCTCTTTCCATGAGCGCTGCATTGAAACCGTGGCATGGAATGGAATTGCAGCCCCGAGGATATTAAAAGGGAATGCATGCCATTCTTCAATTTCATTAAAAGCCATTACCATTGGAATGACATGGTCACTATTTATAAATCCCCGGTGCAGCTGGCCTGGAGAAAAGGCTCAATGGAAACAGGGAGTTTATTTGCATTAATGGTCCTGACGTGCTGCTCTGGCAGCAGGGGGAGGCTGAGGGCATGGACCATTTCAATGTCAGTGATTATGGCAGGCACAAGGTCTTGGAACTCTTCAACAAATCCCAGTCCTAACTGGAAAAGGAAAACACCAGAATGATGCTTTGGAACCAATGTGTTGCTCTGAGTTCTTCATCCTCTCTGTGGGGTAGGAGTTGTCTGCGAAGTGGAAAATTAATGGGGAGGAACTAGGGGCAAGGAAACCAAGGCAGGTTTTTTTAATCTCAGAGGAAAACTCAGTGATCTTTGCTGTGCAGAGGGATCAGCCAGGAGCAGGGGATGGGGCTCACACCGACAGAGCCATGGGGTGACCATGGGGCCAGCAGCTCTGCCCGACACAGGAGGGTTTTGGAGTCTCTTGCATTGCTCTTAGGCTGTGTCTGTATTCTCACCTTGGTGCCTGTTTCTGTAGGAATTTAGTAAATCTAAGCAGAGCCCAGCCACCCCAGAGAACCACAAGGGTTTTGTTCACATCTCTGCTCTTCTCTTTCCATCTTGGGGTCTCCAGCTGTGTTCATTCCTCCCAGACCAGTCTTTCCAGCCTCAAGTGTTGCATATTTTAATGCTCTCTCTGCTTTCTGGTGCACATTGCCTGTTTCTAGAAAACAACGAAAACAATAAATCACAGAAGTAAGTATTTCAATCCCTGACTGACAATCACTGAGCATTTAGATCCGGAAAATATTCACTCTTCCAACCTAGTGATGATCATTTCCAGTGTAGCATTCCTCAGAAACCATTTGTGGAGTTGCTTTAAGAGCCTTTCTCGCTGCTTTTGGTCACATCCCAAAACTCCGTAGTGGACTGTGAGAAGATGAAGTGAGCTGAGCAGACCTCTGCTCTCCTCAAGCAAAGCTTCACTTTCTAAAGAAGGTAACAATTCTGCAGAACCATAATACATCAAGTCAGGGGCAGGGGTTTGCTTTGCTGGTGTACAAACTGGGGTGTTACACATGAGCACAGCCCAAAAAACCCCACTCAGAGCTACAGCAGGAGTGGCTGACTGATCATTTCTGACAAGATGCTTTTATCTTCAGCCAGTAGCCAGAAGTTCCGACGAGTTTTGCACGCTGACTTTCAAATCCCTGACATCTCCCGGCGCGGGAGCGCGGCTTTGGGAGCGACACGAGCCAGGACTTGGGTGTCAGCTTGGTGAAACAGCTCAGGAGGAGCTGTGCCATTTCCAGGGCTCCTCATCCATCATGCAGCTGCTTTCATCACTTGCACTGAAGGACTTGAGCAGGGATTATGGCATGAACCCTGCCTTTCCTCCGTCCCGCTCGCTCTGTCTCTCATTAACCAGCTCTAAGAATTTGTTACTCGACTTGCAGACTCATTGACCCAGATTCCTTAATAATACAGGGAAGAGGAGATTTTTTTTTTCCCCCGTGCTTAATCGCTGGCTTCTGTTTATACTTAGTGCTATTTATATGCAGGAGGACTAAAAGCCTGTAATAAAGATGGGGCCAACTTTGCAGCAAAATTCCTGCGTGCCCAGAGTGAGAGGCACAACAGGAGAGAGGCAGTGGTGAGTGTGGGTGGATATTCCCATCCTTGCAGACCCAGGAGGAGGTAATTTTTTTGGGTTTACAACCTGATCCACCAGTCTTGGTTTAGCTCTGGGCCTCTCCATCAAAGTCATGCACTGGCTTTCTTTGTATTTGATTATTTGAAATATTTGATTTCTTCGACCACCAAAAGCAAAGCTGAGCAGAAGGTCTGGGAGAATATTCCTGCCTGGCTCTCCTCAGCCTTTGGGGCTCTTTTAGGTCGTGGAGGATTTGCCATCAGCACTTTCCATCCTCAGAGCAGAGCTTCTGTCATGGTTTATTTTCTGCCCTGAGCCAGCTGGTGGCTCCTGGGAGGGACACATCAGAGTTTCAGCTGCATTTCCCATTCTTTGGTTTCAGTGCTGCTGCCATGAGGAGATGTTGGGGATAACCAGGAGCGTTAAGGCTTGGTCTTGGCTTTCCTTTTAGGGCACTGCTCTTTCATGGGATGTGGCTGAGCTTTGGTGTGAGCTCCTCACTGCAAGAAAAGGGTTGAAGTTGAAAGGAGAAGCAATGCAGGAACTCTTTTCCTGAGGACATGGGAGATGGAGCAGCTTGGAAAATACAGTGGGAGATGGGAGGTGGAACAACCTGGAAATTCAGGGTCCTGCTGGAGTTGCCTTTGTTGGTTTGAGAAAAAGCATCAGGACTAAATGATTTTGCCTAATGCTGTTGGCAAATACGTCTCTGTTTTCATGGAGGAACACCTAGAAGTCCAGAATAAATATGTCATCAACCCCTGCCTGTAAAAAATGGATTTCAGCATTTTTGTTTTTAAAAATCCCCCATAAAATGTTTGATTTCAAGCATTGGAGGATTTTCTTGTGGAGACAGGCACAACATGATTTTGTGAGCTAAAGTCAATTCCCTTTCTCTGCCAGGGATTTTTCTGAAATGATCTGCAATGAGAAATGATGTATGTCCATGAAATATTTGCATTGAGAGTTACCTCAGTGCCACAACACAGCTTCTTTTAATGAAAAAGTGACTTTTGTCTGTCTTTTCTCCTCCCCTCCTTCACAAGCCTTTCTTCAAAAATTTCACATTTTCTGTAATTCATCACAGGCTCTTCAGTGTCCCCTTAACACCTCAATTTCTGTGTCACTCTCTTGCAAATGAACCTTTCCTGAATTCCCTGGAAGTTTGTTTCAGGTTAGAAGACCAGGTAAGGAGACATTACATCAGAGCAGGCCTCCAGACTGTCATGCAAACCATAGGAATTTACAGGGGGGGGGGGGGTTATTAATTGAATTTTCCAGTGTTTGAGCCAGCAGGACGTTGAGAAATGAGGCAGAGCTCCTGACACATTTTCTGTATTTACAAAAAAAAAAAAAAAGTCTAGGCAGCACAGTAAATTTATATGTGAGCAGATTTGTATCTCTTGTCCTCAGAAGATAAGATCGTGTCGGAGCAGAATCCTTTTTGGTGTTGCTGGGGATGTTTGGTACCTGCAGGAACAGCCTCCCCTGCCTCTTCCAGCCTCCCAGTGGCTCCAGCAGTGGCAATGAGGATGAGGAATTTGAGGATGAGCTTTTGACTGGAGCACACTGGGATTCACTGGGGCTGGGGTTTTTCACCAGCTCCTGTGAACTCACCCTTCTCATCCCCACCTCTTGGGGTTTTCCTGCCACAAAGCAAAAGCCACCTGCCCCCAGTGTGCAGAAATCTTGTTCAGTGCCCAGCAGCAGCCACGGGAGTATCTGCTGGGAGAGGAAGAGGTTCCAGTGCTGCAGATAAAGCAGAGCCCATAAAGATAAAAAGATAAGCCTGGGTGTGCTCCGTGGATTCCCTTTCCCCGGGCACGAGGCTCCAGAGATGCATTTCAGGCTGGATTTCAGGCTGGATTTCAGGCTGCACGCTGCTGCCTCTCCCCTGAGCTTTTCAGCCTTTTTTTTTTTTTTTAACCTTTCAGCCTTTTATGAACCTTTCAGCCCTTCTCTGAATTTTTCAACCTTTCTCTGAACCTTTCAGCCTTTCTCGGAATCTTCCAGTTTCCCCTCTGAATCTTTCAGCTTTTTTTTGGACCTTTCAGCCTTTCTCTAAATTTTTCAACCTTTCTCTGAACTTTTCAGTTTACCCTCTGAATCTTTCAGCCTTTTTCTGAATCTCTCAGCCTTTTTCTTTTGAACCTTTCAGTTTTTTTCTGAATTTTTCAGCCTTTCTCTGAACCTTTCAGCCTTTCTCTGAACCTTTCAGTCTTTCTCTGAACCTTTCAGTCTTTCTCTGAATCTTTCAGCCTTTCTCTGAATCTTTCACTTTCCCCTCTGAATCTTTCAGCATTTTCTGAACCTTTCAGCCTTTCTCTGAACCTTTCAGCATTTTTCTGAATCTCTCAGCCTTTTCCTGAACCTTTCAGCCTTTTTCTGGCCAAGGGCAGATGTGTTCCCCCAGCATGGGCTGTGTCTGCTGCGAGCTGTGGATGGTCCCAGTAATTTTCTCTCTCGGTATCCACTGCACAACCTTGTTTGGCACCAAACTGCCCCTTTTTGATCTTGTCTTGGTCTTTTGCCATGGATTTACTTGGGGAAAACCCTCAGGAAAAGGCTGTGGGACGCAGGGAATGTGTTTGGTGCAGACCATGGTGACGCATGAGGAAGGCAGTGCTCTCCTCCTCCTCCTCCTCCTCCTCCTGCTGTCAGGCTGCTCTCACTGTAGCTGTGGTCTCCTTCAGCATTATTCCCTTCTCCCTCTGTTTTAGGGGTATTATTCCTGCCTGGCTTGTCAGGGCAAGTGAAGACAGGATCCATCTGGCTCGAGGTCACTCCCCAGCTGAGCAGCCTCCTCTATCCCACGCCCCTGGGAGAGCAGCAGTCTCAGACAGGGCTCTGGAGCTGAATTTTGTCTGCTGCTCTCAGTGGGATTACAGTGCCACTGCAAACCCGGGGCTGGGAACAAATGGGTGAAAAAAAAAAAAAGTTTATTTTTAGAACTGGAACCATGATGAATATGTGGAATTTGGCCAGGGTCTGCCTGCTGTACCTTTTTGAAATGCAAAGTGCATGTCTGTTAAAATACCTCTCCAAAGGTCAGCACAACCTCCAGGATGAGTGTGCTGGCCTTTTGGAAAGCAGGTGAAGCTTCAGATGAGAGCACGGGTCCCCATAACCCAAATCTGCCTCGGTGTCATCTGCCACCACAAGGATGTGGATGGAAATGCTGCCTTGCCAAAATCTATCCTTCAGGTTTCAGTGAGGAGCCTCAGACCATTCCTCATCCTTCAGTTCAGCTTTTCCTTCCATTTCCCTGCCTTTTATATTGGCTTGTGCGTTTGAGGGATGTGCTGTGAGTGTCATGTTTGAAACTGGTGAGAGTGGGGATGAAAAATGGAAAACTCTGGAATAAAAAGAGGGATGGAACCTCAAGGGCATCCCTTGGTGGGTTTGTGCTCCCCTGTGATGATGGAGCCAGGCTCGCAGGGCTCAGGGATTGAAGTGTTGGAGAACTTTGCATTTTTCCATCCTTTGAGCCTGTGAGGTGGAGGAATGGTGTTACACTCTTTTAGACAGGGAAGGGAGGCAGAAAGAGAGGAAATGACTTGTTCCCAAGTGTTGTAGGAATCTCAAAGCTGAAAAATAAGAGTTGATGTAGCTCTTCACTGCCTGTCAGGCACCCTGGGGTAGTGTGGCACTTGTGCCACGAACTTGGCTGCCTTCATCCCATATTTTGGGTGGGAATTGGGAATAATGCACAGCCTTCATTCACCTTTTGGGTTGGAATTGGGAATAATGCACAGCCTTCATTCACCTTTTGGGTGGGAATTAGGAATAATGCACAGCCTTCATTCACCTTTTGGGTGGTAATTGGGAATAATGCACAGCCTTCATTCATCTTTTGGGTTGGAATTGGGAATAATGCACAGCTGGGAGAGGAGAGGTTTTGGAGCAATAGCAGAGGGACCAAATCGAGATCCTAACTGTGCAAGCCGAGCTGCAAATGAGGGCAATTCGAAGGAACAATTGAAAGGCACAAACATCCTGTTGAGCTTGGTGTCCCTGTCAGCACCTGATGAGTAAAGCACACGCCCCGGCTCAGCCCCAGGCGTGTTTCAATGGGAAAACTCTGCCTCCCTGCCTCGGGTTATGGCAGGTTTTATTCCACTGGCAGGTGTTCGCATGAAGGGGAGGAACAGCGTTATAAATAAATTATCCATTCATTTCCATCGGGAGCTTTTCCTATTGTTTAACCACAGTATGCTTTCCTGCTTTTTGTTTTTGTTTTTGTTTTTTTTTAAAGAAAGCAAAACAAAAAGTGCCAGACCCCCAGTCCCTCTCTGTCAGGAAGGACCCAAAGCTGTGTTTGAAGTGGGTGCCAGTGTCCTCGTTGTCCTGTTACTGTGCTGGTGGCACTGGTACTGCCAGCTCTGTCCTCTGTGCCTTCTGAGAGGGGCATGAGAAAAACCTGCCTGGGTGCAGTGCCAGGGGCATCACGTCCCTCACAGGAGCCTTTTCTCCATCAGGGGGCTCTGGGAGGAAGACTGGTGCTGGAAAAGAGGGGATTTTAGGGATAGCAAAGAGGAGAACAAAATCTGTCTTCCCTCCTTCCTCTTCCTGGCCAGTGTGGGGACATTGAGGCCACGGCACTTGCGACAACAGGGGGGTTGTTTTGAACCATTTTAGAAACAAAAAACAGTGCAGTGGGTGATAAAATGAGGGTTTCTTTGCTTGGGGAGGCTGTTGCCCAGCCAGGCAGGGTGTGAGGTGCCACTGAGCCCACTCAGTCCTGCAGGAGTCCCTTGGGATCCATCCCAGCTCTGCTGGACCCGGCTCCCACCTGGACAGCACAAAGGCTGTGTGAATCCCCATGGAAAAAGGGGTGCAGTGTGGGGAGGCAGGGCTAGGAGAGGGTTCACCCTGCCCTGTGCTGGCTGAGTCCCTGGCTCAGGATCCCCCAGTGCTCTCTCCCTTTGCAGCAGCAGCGTTTTCAGCAGCACTGACAGGCACATGCATCCACGGAGCAGCACCCACATGAGCCACGGGTGGGTTGTGCTGGGAGCAGCCAACCCAATTCCTGCATTTTAGCTCTTCGGCAGGCAAGGGATGAGATTTCTCCCCCTTCCTGGGGAGCCCCCCTGTGCCGGGGCAGGCCTGGGGGATACCTGCCCTGCTGTGCTGGGCAGTGGGATTGAACCTGGGGAGGATTTTCCCTTCCCCATCTGCTCCAGGGCTCTTTCCACAGCCCTGGCATGGAACTGGCACCCTCCCCTCACTGGCTGAGAGCAAGGATGGACTAATTTCCCCTGGTGTTTGACAGGATTAACCATTGCCCAGCGACTGTCACGTGCAGGACAAACCAGGAGACAAAACACCTTTTGACTGGTATTTCTATCTTGCTGCAAACAGGATCTTTTTGCCTTCATAGTCCTTTGACTCCTGTTACAGATGCTTGATTTGAAGGGCTAATCCTGTGCTCAGATCTTGCTGCAACTCTCTTCTCCTTACTTAGTACAGGTGCCAGCCTCTCACTGCCCTGTCTGCTCTGGTTTTACTTGCAAAAAACTGCTGCCACCACTGCAGCCCTCCCGCCAGCTCACCCAGCTGAGCTCCCAGGATCTTCTGGTGGTTTTTTTTTTTCCAATAGAGGAAAACAACAGAAAATCCTTCCCTTGTCACAAAGTGAAGCTTGGGGTTACACACAGGGAGGAAACAGCTTGAAGGAAGGGGCCTGGCAGGCTAAAGCTTCAAACATGGCAGAAGAGTGAAGAGAATGAATGTGAGCATGTGGTGGGGTTTTGTATTTAACAGGATGGCTTTGGGTATTCAGGATATGGTCAGTTTTTGCTTTAAAAATCTACAAAGCCAGGTGCAGAGACAGGAGGAGTGATGGAGTGGGTGGGGAATGGGGAGACCAAATTCCCTCCAACACCACGGTGTGGTGGGAGCCCAGGACCTGGAGCAAGTCCCCTTATGCTCAGGGATATGCAAAAGACATTGTCTCCACCTCTGAGAGCTTCTAGCTAAGGTTTGAGATTCAAAGTTGAGGTTTTTTCCATTTCTGCTTCATGCGTGTGTGAACTTCACTTTAGGCCCCAAATCTGCTTTTCTTGAAATCAGCCTCAGAATTGCTATTGACTTTAAATGTTGCAAGATCTTACCCATCAATTCTCCTTCTCCCATCTGTAAAATGAGGATGGCAGGATTTCTGTGCCATCTGCAGTGCTGTGAAGCTGAAAACAATCATCATTTATAAAGTGCTTTGAGCTCAGATGGGAGGTTCTGGGTAAAGGCAAGGCTGTGCAGGATGAGATGTTCCCGAATGTGCCAGTTGAATCTGATATCTGAGCCAGGGGCTGGGTTGGAGGTTTAGGAAGAACCTAAATACCTTTCGGTCTGGTGTTGCAGAGGTGCTCCAGCTGCTGAATGTCTTGGATTATTTGTGTTGGTCAAAAGTTCCTGTTCCTCATTACCAAATCAGGGCAAAGAGGAGCTGGTGGCTGCACGTCCCACAAAAATCTCCTAAAACCCATGCTCACCTCGAGCATCTGTGGTTTTTAACAGCCACAATCCTCAGAGCTCCTGTCTCTGGCCACCATGTGAGTTAACAGCTCCTGCATTGTAGGAGGAAACTCAGAGCTGCAGGTGTTGAGCTTTTCTGAGGGCAGTAGGAAGCATCTGATGGGAACAAAGGATGTTCCTTCCTATCCAGCTTTGCAGGGAAGCTGCCCAACCTTTGCTTGCCACATTTTTTTCCAGAAAGCTGGGACAGCAAAGAGCAGGTTGTGGCTGAGCATTCTGTTTTAAGGTGAAACATTTCAGGTCTCAGCACAGTGGAGCAAATCACACCCAGCTGAACCAAAACTTGTTTGGGGCCAAGCCCTCCTTGTAACCACCTTGTAAGGGGTTAGCAGCACCATCTAATTAGTGGCTTGTCTTCATTTTCTTCTGCCTTCACTCAGAGTCAGGATAAAGCACAAGAGAGATGGATTTCTCATTTGGACTTGGTTGTTTATTAAATCTTATCTAAAGTACAGAGAGTTCTTACAGTACTTCTAGCTTCCAGCTAAAAATGAGCAAAATGGAGATAAATCTAGTTAGTTACAAGGTCTTTTAAAGCTAAACAGCCTAATAAAGGGCTAAAACCTATATTATTTATACTTTTGACCCAATAACCAAACTCCTGTGACCTGCAGTGCAGCACTAACTATCCAACCAAAAACTACTGCCTGAAACTGGGAAGAAGAAGAAGGAACAAGAAGGAAGAAGAGGCAATGCCCAAAACCCCTCCATCTTGTCCCATACCTATTACAATATTCTAAAAACCCTGAATTCCAAACCCCTCACTATGTGAAATCACACACTTCTATTCTAACTACACACAAGTCATTTTAGCTCCATCACTCAAATTTGGGAGCCTTCTCCAAGGCCTCAATCAAATGCAGTGTTCTCCTGGGGGTTCAGTGCCAGAAAGCACAAAAAAGTTCAAAACTCCCAGGCTCCAGGGTGCCAACACTCCTGACCACGGCTGAGTTGAGGCGCTAGGACACGAGCTGGATGATTTTGTTGATCTTCCAACCTTGTGATTTCCTCCCGCAGACACGAACCACCAGCCCCGCTCGGTGCCCAGCCGGCCTTACTACAGCTTGCCCAACAGCAGCCATGAGAGACGCTCGGTGCTGGCCGTCGCGGAGCCGCCGCGCTTCCACTCGCAGGCCAAGGGCAAGAACGTGCGGCTGGACGCGCACTCGCGCCGGGCCACGCGCAGGAACAGCTTCTGCAACGGCGTCACCTTCACCAACCGGCCCATCCACCTGTACGAGAAGGTGCGCCTCAAGCTGGTGGCCGTGCACCACGGCTGGAGCGGGGCCCTGCGCTTCGGTTTCACCATCCACGACCCCTCGCAGATGAGCTCCGAGGAGATACCAAAGTACGCGTGCCCCGACCTCGTCACCCGCCCCGGGTACTGGGCCAAGGCTCTGCCCGAGAGGTTTGCGGTCAGGGACAATATTTTGGCCTTCTGGGTGGACCGGCATGGTAGAGTTTTCTACAGTATTAATGATGAGGAGCCAATCTTGTTTCACTGTGGCATTAAAGTTTCTGGGCCTCTTTGGGCCCTCATAGACGTCTATGGAATTACCCACGAAGTGCAAATTCTAGGTAAGTGTGTCTTTGGGCTCTCCTGGTTGCTCTTTCTGATCCTGTAGGATCATGTATGTAGGATCACGCATGATCTGTGTGATTATTTCTATGGGGCACTTAAGAAAATTAATTTGCTGTTGGTTTTGTACCGCCAGTCAATCATTTTTCTTCTGCCGGTGGTAGGGATGCAGAAAGCAATGCATTCCAGAGATGGCAGTGATGGAAAGTCCTAAGGCTGCACGTTATGGGAAGGGATAAATGGAAAGCTTTACCTGTAACTCCACTCAGCTTTCTCTGAGCTGGATGTGCTGGAAAAACGTGGAGCAAGGTCCCAGGGACTGAGGAGACAAAAAGGGCCAGTTGTGACTGTCTATTCTTTCCCAGCTACCAGTTACTGCCAGTCCATTGGAAAACCACCAGTAATTGCCCAGGAGTTTCCTGTAGCCCTTCCCCAGCCCCCCTCTCTGCTCTTGGCCGTGGTCCCACCCAGGCTGGCAGTTTGAGGGGCTGCGTTGGCATTGTGACCCTTCCCTGGCACAGGGACATCACTCACACCCCTGGAATCCAGGCTGATTTACAGCCTCATCCTTAGGGAGGGCTGCAAGAAGGGGATGAATCTGTTCCCATTAGCAAGCCCAGCTGATGGCCATGGAACGATTTTCCTTTCATGGTTTTTACAGCATTGAAATGTCTAATGAATTCAGCGTTAGATGGAGCGTTTGAACTGGGCTGCACCACAGGGAACACTTTTAAAATCCAAGAGAGTTGCCCTTTCCTGGAGGCTCCTTGGAGCTGATGGATTTTTAGCAGCCACACCAGCTGCATCTGCCCGAGGGCATGGTGCTGCCAGCCTGGCATGGAGCAGGCACCAGGGAAAAGTTGTGGAATGGCAAGTCCAGAGGGCAGCAGCTCCATCACACATCCTTCTGAACAGAGCCAATTATTTTACAGGCGAGAATGCCACGCACAAACAGCGCTTTCCCCTGTCTGCTGTGCCTCAAACGTGTAATTAAACCTCACCAGCAGCTTGTCCTGTAATTGCAGTTGTGACACACTCCAGCCTCTGGTGCTGGTCACAGAGGAGGAGAGTTTGCTGTATTGGCCAAGGCATCTGCTTCACCAGAGCTCTCCTTTCTCCTCATTAAATTAGAGTTGGAAAAATAAAATGCAGCTTCTTTCTGCTCGCTGCTCCAATCCTGCCTGCAGCATCCAAGAGTTCCCAGTGAAAATTCAGGCTGAGGAGCACCTGTACTCTGATGGGAGGCTTTTAAATTACAATACCAAACCCCCCAAACTGCCCCAGGAATCAGGGCCATGCTTGGCCATCTGGGGCACCAGGGGACCCAAACTCCTTGCTTGAGGATGTGCCTGTCTCTGCCTCACCCTCCCAAAATGCTGTGAGTTGAGAAAATTGTGAAATACAGTTCCAGTTCTGAGGCACAAAATGCGTCTTTCAGCATCATGAATGACAGAATGGTTTGGGCTGGAAGGGATCTTAGAGACCATCTCATTCCACCCCCCTGCCATGGGCAGGGACACCTTCCACTATCCCAGGATGTTCCAAGCCCTGTCCAACCTGGCCTTGGACACTTCCAGGGATGGGAAGCATCATGAAGCTTGGATGTGTCTGACTCCTCTGTGGGAGTATTTCTCGCCACACAAGCTGTGCTGGCTGAGAAGGAGCTGCTCCAGCCATCAGCCCACCCCAGTGACCTCTCCTGCCTGGGCTTCTGAGAGAGTGAGGTTCTGGTTTGCAGCTGCTGGGTGCATTTGGGTGTTTTTCCTTCTTTGCCAAAAGCCTGGGGATTCTCTCCCCCAAGGAGCAGGCAGTGGTGGTGATGGGCTGCCTCACCCCTCTCCATCTCTGGGAATACCAGGAGTCATTCACGCAGACTCTTAAATTCCATGTGCTTTGACTTTGCTCAGTGCATTAAACCTTTCAGAATGAAGTGTCCAGGCTGCCCCAGGCAGGGCTGGAGGTAGAAGGGAGGACACTCCAAACTTTCCCTTTACATCACCCCGAAGCCTGGCGTGGCTCAAGTGGAAACCTGGGAAATTAATTAAGGATCAACATCCTGACTTTCCCTTTGCTGTGAAAAGGGGGATCAACCTTCTGCTGTAAAAGCTTCCTAACACCTGCAGGAAGTAGCTTTTGTAACAAGCTCTCCATTCAAAACCTCTGCAGGGCTGTGAACACCCCTGAGATACAAGGCTTGAAATGACCTCTCTGTGCCTGGACAGAGGTGTAAGGCAGTGACAAGGAGTGTGGAAAGAATATCCATTCATCTTTGAGTTCCTTCACCCATCACTTGTGGGTTTGTGTTGTACAAGACCTTGGGACAACAGAATATTGACATTATATATATATATATATATATATATATATATATATATATATAATATATATATATATACACGCATATATATAGCGTCACCTCAGAGCTATCAGCTCCTTCTCCTCAGAAAGCTTTAAGACCACACTGGGTTACTGCTTTTCCCAGTTCCCCAGTGCAGGGAACTCCCAGATCACACCAGTACTTTGCAACACTTGTTTTCCCTTGGCTGGTGCCAAGATGCAGCAGCTCCTCTGCCTGCTCCACACACGACTCCACACCAGGAGCTGTTCATTAGTGGTTGACCAGTGGCTGATTTTTCCTTTTTGGAGTCTGTAGGCTGCAATAATATCTGTAAGCAGAAAAGCAGGCAGTTTTCTCTCGACTAACCCCCAGGTTTCTCTCACAGACAGCATGTTTGCAGAGACCATGACCACTGCCCGGCTCAGCACCGCCCGGCTCAGCACCTGCCTTCCCCAGAGCAACCACGACTCGGCCAACTTCAACAACAACGAGCTCGAGAACAACCAAGTGGTGGCCAAAATTGCAAACCTAAACCTAAGCCGGGTAGGAGGCCTTGGGACTGACAACCACATCATCCCCTGCTGCCCCAACCGGCGGCAGCACGCCCAGGGAGTCCCGGCGTTCCTGGACACCGACCTGCGCTTCCACCCCACGCGCGGTCCCGACATCACCTTTTCCCAGGACAGGATGGTGGCCTGCACCAACTGGCAGGAGAGCAATAGGACTTTGGTGTTCTCTGACCGGCCTTTGCACATCGGGGAGAGCCTCTTTGTGGAAGTAGGACACCTCGGGCTGCCGTACTACGGGGCCCTCTCGTTCGGCATCACCTCCTGTGATCCGAGCACTTTGCGGACAAACGAGCTCCCGGCGGATCCGGATTTTCTCCTGGACCGTAAGGAGTACTGGGTGGTTTATCGGGCGTTCCCGGTCCTCAACAGCGGTGACATCCTCAGCTTCATGGTCCTGCCCAACGGAGAGGTGCACCACGGGGTCAACGGCACCAGCCGGGGCATGCTCATGTGTGTGGACACCTCGCAGTCCCTCTGGGTGTTTTTTACAATCCACGGTGTGATCAACCAGCTCAAAATCCTGGGTAAGTGCAGCCAACGGAGCACCTGGCTTGGGGAAGTTTCCTGGGCCAGAAGCAGAGCTCTGGGTTTGCGCTCAGGGTTCACTGATGTGAGGATGCAGCTCCTTGTTTTTGCAAACAAGAGTGACAAAACTCTGTCACAGAGATGTGTGCAGCCTCTGTGATTTCCCCAGGAAAGGATGAGACTTGAGAGATAAAACAAGCAGCAGGCAGGGATGGATGGATGGATGGATGGATGGATGGATGGATGGATGGATGGATGGATGGATGGATGGATGGATGGATGGATAGGGCAGCTGTTTTTCTGTGGGTTTGATTTTAGAAGGGATTCTTTATAAACTCCTTATTCCAGCCAACAGTTATTAAACTTCTGGCTTGGTAAGGATGGTGATTTTTGTTTGAGCTCTGGTTTGAGCATGGACAGTAATTGCTCCTGAAGCACTGCCACAGCACAGAGATCAGCTGGCACTTCTGATCCATTGCTGGTGACCAGCTCCAGCCTTTCTGCTTTTCTCCTGTTAAGGATTCCATCAGAAAAGTAGATGTTAATGGCTTTGTAAATCAGGTTTTCTTCATCCAAAGCAATGGCCTTTCCCAGCTGGCAGTGTGACAGCCAAAGCTGGAGCTGGGGAGAGTGGGCAAGTAGAAAGGCAAATACTGGATAATAACCTGGTGCTTGCTCCACTGAAGCTGAGCAGGCATCATACAAAGGCATAAGGAGGTGCAGACCCTGGGTTCACATCCAGAATCTTGCCCTGTGTGGTTACCGAGGGGCAGCATTAACTCTGTGCAGCCCCTGTGCAGGTGGGGTGGGAGCAGCTCAGCAGGCTGAGGGCTTTGGCCAGGGTTTGGGGTGTCCCTGTGTGGGCTCAGCTCTCTCCTGTGTTCCCAGGCACGGTGCAGTCCAGCCCAGGGACGGTGTCTCCCTCAGGATCCCCCGGCGGCTCCCAGTACGACAGTGACTCGGACATGGCCTTCAGCGTCAACAGATCCTCATCAGCCTCCGAGTCCTCACTGGGTAAGGACAGTAATCCCCCAGCTCCTGGGGCAGGGTCACCTCCCCTGCCAGGCCAACAGAAGGAATGGGAAGAAAACACCATGCTGGGAAGTTTTTCATGGCCTGAAGAAGGGCTGTACGTTGGTTTTATCAGCACCGGTGTGGCCAGCAGGAGCAGGGCAGGGACTGTGCCCTGTGCTGGGCACTGCTGAGGATGCACCTTGAAGCTTGAGTCCAGTTCTGGGCCACACATGATGAGCAGGACATCATCCCTGGGGTGTGTCCAGAGAAGGGAACGGAGCTGGGAAGGGGCTGGAGCCCCAGGAGAGGCTGAGGGAGCTGGGAAGGGGCTCAGCCTGGAGAAAAGGGAGATCGGGGGGACTTTGTGGCTCTGCACAATTCCCTGAGAGGAGGGGACAGCCGGGGGGGGGATTTGGGATCTGCTCCTCCAGGGAACAGGGACAGGATGGGAAGAAAGAGTATCTAGTTGCACCAGGAGTGGTTTAATTTGAATATAAGGAATAAATTCTTTATGGAAGGGATGGTCAGGTGTCAAACAAGCTGCCCAGGAAAGCAGTGGAATCACCATCCCTCCAAATGTTCAATAAATGTGCTCCATGTGTAGAAAGGGGATAACAAGCTCTGCCCAGAGCTGTGACTGCTGCAGGTTGGAATACCCTGGGATTCATTCAACCAAAGAACCAGGCAATGATCGAGGAGAGCCTTAAAAACTGACTTAGGTGTGTTTGCCCCATCCCTGTGACTAAACAACCTCATTCCCCCCTCCTCTTTTACAGTGACTGCCCCCAGCTCCCCTTTGAGCCCCCCCATCTCTCCTGTCTTCTCCCCTCCGGAGCCATCGAGCAGCAAGAACGGGGAGTGCACCGTGTGCTTCGACAGCGAGGTGGACACGGTGATCTACACCTGCGGACACATGTGCCTCTGCAACACCTGTGGTCTTAAGCTGAAGAAGCAGCTCAACGCCTGCTGCCCCATCTGCAGAAGGGTCATCAAAGATGTGATTAAAATCTACCGCCCGTAGCGGCCGTCAGGGGCTGCAGGAAGGGGGAACGCCGCTAGCAAAACACGCCTTTCCGTCCCTGCTTATGGGTTATCGTGCTGGTCAGTCGTTATCAAGTGGCTCGTTATCTGTGTTTCCTTATTTGACTGCTAGGGCACAATTCAGGGAGCAAAGCTGAGGATTGTGCCGGCCAGGCCGATCCAGGCAATCGCCGGGACCCGAGCCAGCTGCAAATGAGAAATTTCCCGTGCAAAGGTTCTTTTTTCCCTCTCCCGGCGCGGGGGAGGCTCGCCGTGGTGCGGCTGGGCGTGGGGAGGTTGCCACTTGGGCAGTGCCAGGTGCCACTGGGCTTCCTGACCCTAAAACCCGACAGCTCTGGGCTGCTGCCAGGGGCTTTGTGCTGTGGTGGAGCAAAACTGGGACGAGGCCCAGCGGGAGGGTTCAGAGTGGACAGAAGTGGTCTGGAAATGTCATGTAAGGAGAACTAGCTCGGGCCAAATAGTGGCACTGCCACGTTGTCACTTATGGGGGTTCTGTCCCCATGAACAGGCTCGTGGGGACGTGGAGGAGCTGCTCTGGGCTTAGATAAAGCAGATTTTTCTTTCTGTGGCAGAACAGGGACTTCTGGCCATGGAGGCTGAGGCCCAGGGAGCTGCTCCGGGGTAGGAGTGAGGAGCACGAGCCCACCCAGAGCCCAGGCAGCCCCTGCAGTGATGGAGCTGTGAGGGGCAGCTCAGGCATGGCCCTGCTGCTTCCTGAAGCCATAAAGTGCAGCCTGTGGACCACAGGGGTGTTTGGATGGGCACGCTGCAATCCTGCCTTGGGACACTGCAGTGATGGATGGGGTTTGTCACCTCCGGGCACATCCCCCTGCTCTTTGCTCTGCCCTCCTGGCAGGTGGCACAGCTGTGTCACCCTGTCCTGACTGTCACTTGTGCCAGACCTTCCCTGCAGCCACTGCCATGGCAGGGCTCAGCCTTCCGCCCCGCCACGGGGACTTTTTGGAGGCTCTGGTGAGAAATTAATTTCTGACCCAGTCCCATCAGGCTCACCTTTATTTCTGGGGACTGTATGTGCTGATTTTACCTGTTCTTTCTCCAGCCTTTGCAGGTTTCCCAGCACAGCTCCCAGCTGCCTGCATGCTGGGTCTCAACTTCTCAACTCCCTTGTTGAGAAAAACAGGGACTATCTCACTTGGTTTTACTTAGGAGGAAAGAAAAAGGCTCTGAGGCTGAATTAGATGGTGGGAATTAAAAGGTAAATGGGTTTGGGGTGTAATGTCAGCTACAGGCAGCACCTGATTGTGCAGCACCGGGGCTGGTGTGAGGAGCTCAGCATCCTCCTCCCTGCTGCCCTCCAATCTCTGTCCCCTGCCCATTGCACAGCCCCTATCCTGTCCTTCAGCCCCAGCCTGGCCAGATTCCAGCTGGTCCAGGCTCATAAGGAGAATAAAAAAGAGATGGGAATGGGAGGATGAGAGGAGCTGTCACTGCAGCTCGGTGACCGTGTGCTACCAAGCGCGTGAGAACAGCTTTTCAGAAAGGTGCAATTACCAATTACCACATTTGTGTCTGGAAAAAGGAGAAAAAAAAAACCAGAATAATAACTCCTGTACATTTCAGGGCTTCTGGGCACAGAGGGAGCCTGAGGGATGTCTGGCTATTCCCTGTCTCCTCCAAAGTTGTGGGTGCATGGTGCCCAGATGGTGGCTTGGCTGTGCCAGGAGAGCTGGGTTTGGTACTGCCATGTGCCAGCCCTGTGCCAGCTCTGTTCCAGCTCTGAGCCAGCCCTGTTCCAGCCCTGTGCCAGCCCTGTGCCAGCTCTGTGCCAGCTCTGTGCCAGCTCTGTTCCAGCTCTGAGCCAGCTCTGAGCCAGCTCTGTTCCAGCCCTGTTCCAGCCCTGTTCCAGCCCTGTGCCAGCTCTGTTCCAGCCCTGTGCCAGCCCTGTGCCAGCCCTGTGCCAGCTCTGTGCCAGCCCTGAGCCACGCTGCCGTCAGTGAGGGCACACCCAGGGAGCAGTTCATCCTCCTCCCACAGCAGGTTATACCCACAGGGCACCCAGAAACCTTTTGTTTTTTACCTTGGCAGAGGTGATGAACATTTTTATTGAGCGCATCAATGAGAGGCTGCTGTGGAGCGGGACCTCTGAGCCATGGCCCTGGCACGAGCTTTGCAGAGCCCTTTTTGGAGCCCTGGCTGATGCCACTGGCTGTGCCACCACCCTCAGCAGAGCCACTGCACCTTTCCCTTCCACCTTTCCCCGAGGAGGAGCCAGGGCACATCCCCTGCACCTGGAGCTTTTCTGCACCTCTCACCCCAGGTTTTACATTCCCAGGGATCTCCCAGCCCCACGTGGGCAGATCCAGCTCCAGCTATGGGCACTGAGCACAGCACCAAGGGTGCCAGGGATGTGCCAGCACCTGCCTGGGCACTGCCAGCAGTGAGAAGCCTTTCCATGGGGAGGAATTCAAGGAAAGCTGTGGGAATGCCCAGCCTGGATCAGGTCTGGGCCATCCTTGGGGTTGCTGTCCCAGATTCAGGGGTGCCCTTTGCTTGGTGCCTCCATCAGCAGGGTGGGTGCAGCCTGGGTGGGGTTTTTTATTTTTGGTGTAGCTCTGTTTTGTATTTTTAAGCCAGCAAGGAGAAACACCGAATCCACCCCAGCAGCTGTTCAGGACACGTTGAAGAGGCTGAATTTTTGCTGTAGCAGCCAAAACCAGTTTGCAAGAAGGGGCAGAAAGGGAACCGAGTGGGATGGGAGAGCAGACTTGTGGCCCTGCCTATCCAAGAACAACAGGAATTTTCCAAAATAGGCCTCAAAAAAAAAATTGAAAAAAATTATATTTCCAGGAAAAGGTAGCCTCTTACAGATTTCATTGTTATTATTCGTATTGCTATTTTTTTTAAACAGTCCAATGATATATGATTTGTACAGAAGATCTGTTTGTGCCTTATAAGGGTGTCTGTGCACTTTTTATCCTTTTTAAAGCAACTTTTAAAAAGAAAAAAAAAAAAAAGATGGGGGAGAAAACCAACACAGATCAATGGTAGTTTTATAGAGTTTTGTGTTCACTGAGAATCCTGCTTTATATATATATATATATACATATATATATATATATATATATATATATATATATATATGAGTGAAAAAGTGTTTATTTCCATGGATTTCCCCTCCTCTCCTCCTTAACCTTTGTTTGAAAATTTAAGGAAACAAAAAATGAAAAAAGGAAGAAAGGAAAGAGACGGGGGAACTCTTTTACCTCTGCCCCTTTCTTAGGCAGTTCCTCTCTGGTTGTTACCTTTATGATTCAATAATGTGACCTGTATTATCTTGTTGAAGCTGAATCAGATTTTGGACCTCTGTATTAGGCTTTTCAAGCAAAATTTTGGGGGGCCTGGGGAGGGAGGGCATCGCACGAGGGAGGGAGCTGCACCTCTACATGTCAGTGCTCTATAGTGTTCGGTGCTGTGTGTTTTCCTTATGTCCATTTACTTGTTTTCCATGAATATAATTTGACTTGTTTATGAAACAAATAAACCTCTGGCTTGTACAGAGTGCTCTGGAGTGCTTCAAAGAGTTTGAGCTGGGTGGGAGGGGGTGAGACAGCCTTGATTTGCAAAGTGAGGCAAGACTGATCCAGAGGGCCAGGGGCTTCCAAAATAAATAAATCGTATTAAAAAAGTCACTTTACAAAGCTTTCCTGAGCTTTGCTTTGCTCCTGGGAGTCACTGCCCAGTGGCTGCTCACTCCCTCCACGGGCTGGGAGGCTTTGCTGGCTCATTTAACCCTGTACATCTTTGGGAATTTGGGGGACAGGGGTGTATTTCAGGGCTACGGAGGTGGAAGGGTTTGGTGGCCCTCATAAAGAGCCCCACATTTCTTATCCAATCTCAGGCAAAGCAGCTCCAGCCTGGCCCCCTCCTGTGCCCTGCTGGGGCTGTGGCAGCTAGGGGTGATGCAGACACAGCAGAAGGGCTGATTTTCATTTTTATTTTTATGCTTTTCCTTTTCCCCTTCTCTTTTTTTTCCTTTTTGTTCTCTCTTTTTTTTTCCTTTTGCTTTTCCTGTTTCCTTCCCCTTTTCCTTTTTCCTCTTCCCTTTTCCCTTTTCATTTTTCTTCCCTCCTTTCCTCTTCCCCTTTCCTGTTTCCTTCCTCTTTTTCCTCTTCCCTTTTCTTTTCCCCTTCCATTTTCCCTTTCTTCTTTCCTTTTCCCTTTTCTCTTTTCCCTTTTCCTTTTTCCTTCTTGTGGAGTGGAAAAATTCATTCACAACTCCACCCTGCCAGAGCTGGATGTTCACACAAACCCCTCACTCGCTCTGGATGCTGAAGGAGCCTGACAATTTCTGCCAAAATGCCTTTTTGGACACTCTGCTGCCTCACTTTATCCCCAGAGCTGATCCCTGGCCACTCAGAACCCCCAAAGCCATCAGGACCTCCCCAAAATCACCAAACTCTGCTGGTTTAAACTTCCACACTCCACTGTCACATTTATTGGGATAGAAGGTTTGGGCACCAAGGAAGACACAAGGAGCTCCCCTTGAGCCTCCCTGCCACAGCTGCCGGGATGGACAGACAGACAGACATTCCCCAAACCAGCCCTGGACATGAGAGCAGCACCCCAAGTTGCAGCCCAGAATTCCACCAGCCATACACACAGGTTCACCAGGGTGCTTGAAACCAGTCAAGCAGTTTCTTTTTATTTCTTAAAAAAAAAAAAAAGAAAGAAAAAAAAAAAGAAAATGAAAGAAAAACAAAACAAAAACAACCCCAAAACCCAGCCAAAAAAAAAATAAAAAAAAAAAAAATCCATCCCTTAAAGGTGAAGGTATAGACAGGGCATGGACACAGCTACATCTACCTTCTGCTGCCCCCCACCCACCCCAGTAATGGAGATTTATACACATTACATGGTACACAGACACATGGACAGACCAAAGGGCTTTGGGAGCCTGGCAGGAGCTGGGCACTGCAGGGCTGACACCCACCCACGATGTGCCCAGCCTGGCCTGTCCCCAAATCCACAGCAGTGCCCCCCCTTGCCACAACCCCTGCTCTCAGGGCTGCTCTGGGAGGCTGGGCTGTGGCTGGTGGAGGGCTACCCCCGAGTTTGGGGTGCTTTTGGTCACCCTCCTCCTCCTCACGAGGTAGGCAGGGAGGTTGAGGGAGGAGAGGCAGCCTGGCTTGAGGGGCACAAATCAGATGGGGGACAAAGCCCTGCCAGCCCAGTGGCTCCTGGCATCATCCCCACAGGAGTTTGGCCAGCCCACGACCCCTTGGCAGACAGGAGAGTGGAAAAAGGGGTAAGGCTGCAGGTGCGGGCACCTCCTGAGGGTGATCCCAGCGGGGCACTCCCTCTTGGAAGCTCTTTGGGAAGAAGGGAGCGATCCTGTCAAATCCACAAATACAGTACTTGTGTCAGGAAAATGGAGCACGACCAGTTCCGAGGCTCAGGCTGGGAAGGGAGAGGGAACAGCCCTCATTTAGAGGCCACACAAATAGCACAGCCCTCTCTGAGGAGAGCCGGGGCACAGAGGTCACTGAGACACAGCTGAGAGGGAAAGGACGTTCAGCAGAGGCAGAGCAAGGACACAGTGCCCGGGGAAAGGACACACAGCCCTTCCACCCTTGTGTCAAGAGCAGGGATACACCTCCAGCCCCTTCCCAGATACCCTGGGAGCTGGATTTGGCTGTGGAGCAGCTCTGGCTTAACTCATCCTGTCTCCACTCCTTCCCAAAGCAGAAGGGATTGATTGGAGCAAAGGCAGCTGTGTCTCAACCCACCGTGCAGCTCTCCCGGGAGCACATCAACAGCTCCCGACGTGCCAGCAAGGAGCTCTGTTTTTGCACTGGGTTGCAAATTCGTTGTTTTTTGCCAGCTCAGGTGAGTCAGCCCCATGAGGGGCTGATGTGCCACCGGTGAAAACCACAGGTGGGAGGGAGAGGAATCAGCCACACACTGGGGTTCGTGAGTTCCCACGGCTAAAAATGAATTTTGAGGCTTCTGGATGTGAGGATGGTGAGGATTTTTTTATCAGATCAAACTGCCCTATTGCCCTCCCAGAATAATCCTGGCCAGAGGCAGCACAGTTTTCTTCTGTGTGCAGACAGAGGGATCTTCAACTCCACCTTCCCAGGGTGGAAAATATGGGACAGAGAAGGAAGTGAGCATCTGGAGGAGTGGAGAATGCTCCTTCAATTCAGCCAGCCTCAAATGAGAGGGAAAACTATCATTATTTTCAGCAGCAAAGCAATGTGGCTGCATTGCTCACCTTTGTAATTAGACCAGAGAGGGTAACAGGGCTTGGTCAACACCAAACCTGACCTTGCCTTGGCAGAGGGGGTTGGACTGGATGATCTCCAGAGGTCCCTTCCAGCCCCAACAATTCAGTGACTCTGTGAAACCCACAGACATCCAGGTTTAAAGCTCTTCTGGAGAGAAATGTGGCCCTGAAGCTGCAAATAGCCAAGGACAGAAAGGAAGAAAGCAGCACCAGGGAGCAACAGCTCATCCACGCTCATCCTCCTGCTGGGAGAAGCAGCACTGAGGGTGAGGCAGGAATGTCAGCGTGGAAAAAAACCCAGGCTCTGCTTGCCCAGAAGCCCCTCCAAGCCAGCCTGGCCCCCAGAAATGCAAGTACCTGGAGGACAGGTAGGTGGGGGAGCCCCTGAGCACCAGGCACGCCTCAGAACTGGTGGTGCCGAGGAGCTGAGCTCCCCCATTCTGGATTGCACTTGATAATATCAGCACCGAGGGAAGGACCCGGCTCCTGGCTGCTGCCCCCAGCCTGGGGAGCTCAGTGGGTCCTGGAAGGGGTGATCCCCTCCTAGTCCAACAGGGAGGGCAGTCTGTGTGGGGAGGAGAGCAAAGCATCCTTTTTCCAGCGTTTCTGGGGTTGTTCTGGTCCTCTGTGCTTTGCATAGAATTCCTCAGCTCCGGAAGCAAAACCCCTCTGATGTTTGGTTGCAGTACTGCAGGGGAGAAGCCTGAGAGCTGTCCTGGACCAGCACAGACAGGAGCTGTTAAATGAGGGTGGATTTTCCCTATTTTTTTTTTTCCACCAGGAGGATGTTGAAGTTAACACTTGTCATTGTAGAGCAGGGAAGGACCAAGAGATGATCCCTGTGCAGGCACAGCCCTTAACAAGAGACAGAGCTACAGGAACCTGTTCTCAGGGATCATTCCTCCTTTTTGCCACATTCCCCGTGGCTCTGCTACACCCCTGGGCTAAGCAACGTGCCCTGCAACTCTTGACTGTGACCCTGAGCTTCAGGGAAAGGCAAATCCTTCTGTGATTTCCTTCATTGCTACCATTCCACCTGCCTGCTGCTCGATTTCTCTCCAATTCACCACAGAGGTGGCAAAACATCACTCGAGGTCACAGAGAACCACAGGGGCCCAAGTCCTTTGGGGAATGTGAGGAGGAGGATGGGTGGGAGCACAAGGGTGGGGAAGGGAGGCTGAGCTGCTTCCTCCAGCTGCTGCTGGGAGGCGTGGGGATCTCAATTATTATCTTTTCTTTTAAAGCCACCCTTACAGAAAACTATAAATTAATCTGCTCATTAAATACTCAGGTGAGAGACCAGGGAGCCTCCATGTGTGCAGGCTGAGGAGTGGCTACGGCTTTTTCCGCAGGTAATTGGAAGGGATCCAGCCCTCCCAGCACGGCCCCCCAGCCAGGACCTTGCAGAACCACCAGCCACTGCTGTTCTTCTCACGAACTTCAAACAAAGTCCCTTCTCTGAAGCTGTTGGTCTCCTCGTCACCTTCAAAATCCGCCACTGCCACGTAGAGAGCTTCCCTGGAGATGTCCTGGCTGGAGATGGGGGTTGAGGTTCTCTCCTTGGCCTCTCCTCTCTCCACGGGTTTGGAGATGACCTTTGGGTTCATGCTGCTTCTGGCTTTGGCTTCGTCTTGCATGGAGGCAGAGAGGAAGGGTTTGGCTTTGGGAGGGACCAGCATGGGCCTCCCTGGCACTGCAGAGGGTCTGATCTCGGGAGGTTCCCGTGCCGGGGTCCTGGGCTCGGTGGGGATGGAAACAGGAGCCCCAATCTTTTTGGGAGGGGGTGGCCTGCGAGGTGGCACCATGGGGCGCTGCAGAGGGGCGTCCCTGGCACAGGGGGGGCTTGCTGGGCCCAGGGGAGATTTGGGCAGTGCCTCTCTGGGAGCACTGTCCAGCTTGGGCAGGGCTTTGCTCTCCATGCCCGGCCGCTCCGGGAACCTCGCGCAAGGCTCCGAAGAGACCGTGGCATTGCTGAAGGAGCCTTCCCCAGCAGCAGGGTCCTGCTCCAAGGGCTTCTCTGGGCATTTGGCAGGTCTCAGCTTGCTCCGCAGGCTGCAAATGTCCAGTCTGTCATCGGCTGGGGGCGGGTCAGTCCGGGGGGACGCAGAGGGTTTTGGCCTGACCTGAGGTCTTGACTTCAAGAACGGGTTCTGGGTGATGGGCTCAGGTTTGTCCTCCACAGGCTCAGCTTTTGGCTTGGTTGGCTTGACAATGGGCCGGAGGTTTGGCTTCTTCACCTCCTTGGCCGACACCTTGTGTCCACATTCCAGCCCCATTTCGTTTTTCAGCTGGAAGAGTTTGCCCTTCTCCGGTTTGAGCTCTGGCTTCTTGCTGTCCTTTGGGGCTGCCGACTGCTTGGGTGGGATCATGGGCAAAATCATGCCTGGGGGCTTGGGGGGAGGTCTCTGCCTCTCTAGTAACTCTCCTTCTGATTTAATGATGGATTCCTTCCTGGGCGGAAGGCTGGGCTTCTCCTCCGTGTCGTGGTCCGAGATCTCCTCGTAGCCCCCGGCTACGAAGGACAGGTCCCCGCTGTCAGGAGCCTCCTTCCCCTTCCAGTCCTTGCTCCACCTCCCAGCACAGTCCATGCCATTGGGAGGAGCCTCTGGCAGAGGTCGGCAGGGCCCTGTCCCCTCCTCGCTGGCACTGCCATCGGTGTCACCGAGCCGCAGCTGGGCCATCTCATTGGGAAGGGGAGCCAGGAAATTGGGCCTGGAGGCGTTGCTGGTTTTCTTGTATTTATCAATGAAGGTGGCAGGGGCCCAGCCTTCCTTCTCCTCGATCTGGATGTACCACCAGCCACTCAGGTTCTTCTCAATTACCTGCCAGGGGAGAAAGGGGACCTCAGACAGCTGCTCTGCACTCGAGGGTCTTGGAAATGATGGCAGGGTGACACATGGCTGCTCCAGCCAAAAGCCATGGAATCCCAGGAATGGCATTCTAAGGGGAGGGGCACCTGGTCCTGGCTGCCAGGGGAGGAAGAGGGATGAAGAAGAGCTGCTGAGCCGTCTCTGTCCCTCCCGAGCAGGGTGCCGGGTGCTGGCGGTGGCCACAGCGTGGCACTGTTGGAGCAATGAACCGGCACATCCCTTGTGGATCCCACACTGCCCAACATCCCTGCAGCTCCCGGAGCGGGGCAGGGGCCTGCCAGGGGCTCAGCGGGGCAGCCCTGAAGGAAAAATCCTCTTAGAGAGGCGTAAATCGCATCAGGACACGGAGGAAGCAAAGTCCCATCTGCAGGAGGGGTTCTGCCAGCAAAGAGGGTGTGCCAGGAATTTTGGAAGGGCTTTTAACTTTACACCTGGCCTAACTAAGAGGAAAAGCTCTCACCTCTAACCCCGTTTGTGGTGTGGGTTTGTTTTCTATCTGTTCAAACAGAGCACTCACACTTGGGGGGACAGAAGGCCACAAAGAACGGTGTGGGGCCAAAGCTCCTACAGGCTTTTATCCCATTCTCAGGGTCTGGAATGTTAACAGAGATAAAGCCATGCCCGGCTTGCACCCAGAGCACCATGGGGAGCAGATCTCCCTGGCCTGGAAGGGGAGCTCCTGCCTGAAGCAGGTCCCAGGGCAATGGGAGCCAGGAGCACTGAAGTGAAGATGTGTGAAGGGAAGGTGACAGTCTCACCTCTACTTTCATTCCAGCCTGGAAGCTGATGCCATCAGGGATGGTGGTCTGGAAGTCAGCGATGGTGTAATACTCCTCTTCCACTTGAGGGGGGACAGGGGGCTTGGGCAGGTTCAAACCACGGGGCTGTGACAGGAAAACAGAAAACCCATCAGTGTGTTTGTACAGCAGGTGTGACACCGCATCCAGGCACGGGGACAAGATCCCAACCAGTGACCAGAGCTCCTTGCAGTGCTCCCCTCCCTCCCCCTGTGCCCCTGCTGCCCTCCCACACCAGCTGGCACTCACTATGGTGAGGTCCCGGCGAGGAGGTGGCCTCTGCCTCATCTTTGGTGACTCTGTGGAGGAAGAATTCCAGATGCTGTTGAGTTTCTGGCTTTTGAGCACATGTTCATGAAAGACAAGTGAGAGACAAAACAGAAAGGCAAGGACTAAACCTATCCCAGGGGAAAGGAACCCGAAGGAGGAACCCATCAGAATCCTGATCCCATCAGCCCAGAACCCATCAGCTCACCAGAATACTGTCTGGAGCCCACCTGAGGCTGTGTTTAGAGCCCACCTGAGGCTGTGTTTAGAGCCCACCTGGGGCTGTGTTTGGAGCCCACCCGGGGCTGTGTTTGGAGCCCACCCGAGGCTGTGTTTGGAGCCCACCCGGGGCTGTGTTTGGAGCTCTCCTGATCCTGCCCAGCACTTACTGCGTCGGATGTCGGCGCTGGGCAGGGGTCGGCTCTCGAGCCTCCCGTCCCTCTGGCCCCCCAGCCCGTCCTTGTCCCTGCTGGCCAGCCCCTGCTGCCTGGAGATGCCATCCAGGTCCAGGGCACTCGAGTGAGCCGAGGAGCCCGAGCCCAGCTTTGGTGGGAACACATCTCCATTGCCTTTCCTGAGGTAGGAGGCAGGGGCCCAGCCCTCCTGGCCCTGGTACCTGTGGGGGCAAGTGTTGGATGTGTTATTATGATATTATACACATTATATATACAGCAATAATGGGATGGAGCTGAAGGTTGAGCAGCCTTAGAGCTTTTATTCTATTGGTGTCATCAGCCTCATTTTACAGAGTGAGACCCAGGAGATGGTAAAAGCCCTCACCGTGACAACAACAGACGAAATTCTCTTTGTTACAAAGTCTTTCTAGAAGATTTTTAGCCAATGAGATACTGTTGAAATCTTACAGGCATTTGCTTAAGCCAATTATTAAAGCTTCATGTACATCTTGCTTTGAACAATGCTTGCTTGTAATAGCTTAAAAACAATGGATTGATGCTCATTATTAAACTTGCACATTTCTACTATTTTCCTTGACAATTCCTAAGGCCTATCTCTACACAGCTCATAGCCTTGTTGCTTCTTGTCCTTGAATCTTCAGCACTCTTGCATTCTTCCATGCTGAGATTTGCTTTCCCACAGCTTTTTGAGAGTTTTCCACTTTTTCTACTTCCCACAGGCAAGGACAGCAGCGTCACTGCACAGAGCCCCTGGGACACACCAGGGATGTGAGCCCAGAGCTCAGCACACACCTTGGCTGAAGGCACTGCCAGCTCTGGCAACAGGAGCTTGCCAGCTTCTCCACGGCACCAGGAGAGCTCGCTGGTGACTAATGCTCCCACACAAGCTGGGAGAGCTGTGAAACCCAGTTTTCACCTCTGCAATGGCACCAGTTCAGGAATGAAGACTCTGGCAGGGAAAGCGGAGGGAAAAACCAGAGGGCTGCTGCTGGGATTGATGTACCTGGTCTTTGGAGAGAACACAAGCCCCGTCCCTGCTGGCAGCCTGGATCCTTTCCCTGCTCTAAATCTGTTTAAGAGAGAAACCAGCTCCCAGACCTGATTGAAAAACCACATCCACAGTGTCCCTGCCACGGCAGAGACTCTCCCAGCTGGCTGGGCTGCAGCCACCTCGCTCAGATGGCACCAACCACTGAGCCTGTAATTGCCTTTCGAGCTCCTGGGGCAGCTCTCCTGTGCTTCAAACATCAATGGTTGTGTTTTGGGGCTGTGCTGCTGCCAGGAGCATGGGTTCAGTGTAAGGTTAAGAAAATTGCAGTGTGTGCTCCCACCCTGAGCAAGAGAAGAGATATGTCCCACAGAGAAGAGAAAATGAGCTTCCAGTAGAAAACAACCCTCAGCTCAGGATGGGCTTTTGGCTCAGCACAGCCTGCACACAGCAGAGCTGGCCCAGACCTGGCCATTCCCTGCAGGAGCCTCCAGCCAGAGCCAGGGGATCCAGCCTGCCCTGGGACATTGGTGGCTTTTCCCATCAGCAGGATATGACACCCCAGTAATGCTCTCACACCCTGGCACTGCTGGAGGACACATCCACCTCCCAGCACTGGAAATCAGGGCATTTCAAAGATTTTTCAACCAAAGCTATGCTTGAACATCAAATCTGTCAGGATGGAGAGAAATAATTTCTGGTAGTCTGCCCTCCCCAGATCACAGATTTGCCTTGGGACTGGACATCCCACAGCCCCAGCTGCAGTGCCTGGGACAGTACCTGATTTTCCACCAGCCCTCCAGGTTCTTCTGGATCACCACTACCACAGCACCTTTGTCCAGGTTCATCTCATCCTGGTCTCTTGCAGTGTAGGGGTAAATAACCGTGTACTTCTCCTCTGTTGGAAAGAAAGAGAAGTTTCAGGGAGGAGCTGTTTGATGGAAACCTGGCCTCAGCCGCAAAAATGGCTATGAAGTGCTTCACACAAATGATAATTCTTGTAATTCAGGTGCAAGCACACAGAGATGCATGACCATTCAAAGGGAAATGACAGTGAAATGTATTTGGAAATGTAAACTTTGGAGAGCCACTCTGGCCCAAGAAGTTCTCTAAAACAGTTTCTCCTTTCCCTTAGGACTAAAGACTTTTCACAACTCATCACAGAAGCTCTTCCATGCATCCATTTCAGCTCAGATTTCTTTCTCAGAGTCTTTAAAGAGGAACTGTCCTCTGGAAGGGGAGAGGAATCCCACAGGCATGAGGGGGCAACCCCATGCCCACAGAGGTGTCCTCAAACTGCTCCAAGCAGCAGATCTGCAGGAACTTCACCATTTAACCCCCAGCACAATGGTCAAAGCCATGTGGGGAGCCTGGAGAAGAGCCTGATGTCCTGTGCACCAGAACAAGGGATGTTTAGCAGGGATGGAGATGTTCTTCCCCTCAGGAGGAAGGAGAAACATCCTGAAAGCCATGCAGACATGTCAGACAAATGGGTCCATCCATCCTCCACTCTCCCTCAGCTTCCTCTCTGGAAGAAACACAGAGGAATAATTGCCTGTGCTTGAGCAGTGCCACAACAGGGTGAAGAAATCTGGGGGAAAATCTGCCTCCAGAATCCACCTGTCTGGACATCCCCACCATGAGGGTTTCCTGGATTTGTCTTCTGGGAGTGGCACAGCACTGGAAGGGTCTGATTTTTCATGCAGAGGAGACCAAGTAGAGAGAATGCCCTGTACACATCCAGCAAGACATTCTCCTCCTGACCCCACTTTGAGGTACCAATCCCAGGGTTCATGGTTAGTCCAGGAATTAAGGCAGAATTCTGCTGGGGAAAAGCAGGAACTGCAGTTTCTGAGCCCGAAACCAAACATGAGAAGGAACAGGTGAGAGAGGAGAGGGATGTGCACACGAGGGACCTCAGGGGGGGCACACTGAGGGCTGACACATGCACAGCAAACCAACATGCACACAAGGCTCCAAGCACAAGGAAGTCTCTGTGTGGTGCACCTTGACCCCATCCACTGGTGTACAAGTCCCCAAGGGTCCGGCGGCGGCCAAGGTGCCTGGGCAGAGACCAGTACCTCCATGGCACTGGGAACAGCATGGTGGGGAAGCAGGAGAAGGACAAGAGAGGATGTAAGGAGGTGGCACTTCAGCTCCAGGAGGAGACAGGACTGACCCAGAGAATGGTACAGAGACTCTGCTCACCTGGAACCCTCCCCAGGCTGAGCCCCCCTCCACCTCCAGCTGCCCAGTCGAGGGGCTGAGCCAGCTACTGCTCTGCTTTGGGCACCCAGAGACACTGGGAAGGATGTGTTATGCAGGAACACTTTGGGTTTGCTCCAAGGACAGGCTGGAACCTCGCTATTCCCTCATTCTGGTCTCTTTGTTCTGCACGTGTTGAGGTCACATGCATTGCCCAAGGAGCTGGGCTTTGCTCCTCCTCCATCCAGGGCAGGTAAAACAGCTCCCTGGGCCAAGAGGAGGCACTGGGTGAGCACTCCTTGGAGGAGAAGAAAGGCCAGTGGACACGCCAGCTGCCCCAGCCCTGCTGCAGCCCCGGGCAGGCAGGACCATTCCTGGGATTTCATCCCTTCCCCCAGGTTTTGCTCCTGGGTGTTTCCTCCCCCTGGCTCATGCCCTGCCCCATTCAGGGAGGGTGGTGCAGTGCTCCCAGCAGAGGAAACTGGGGCAGATGCCTCCAGCAGCTTCTTACCTTCATCAGGCTGCATGGAGAACTCATCCTGGACTCCATCCTGGGCCTCCAGGCAGGTTGCTGGCACCCAGCCTTGCTCCTCCAGCGTGCTCACAAACCACCAGCCTGAGGAGAAAACAGCAGGAACCTCAGCTAAGGGCATACGCCAGCCAGAAACTCCCTCCCTCCCTCCCTCCCTCCCTCCAAACCATGTGTCTGGGGGGCTGTGACCCCCTTCTTGCATCTCCATAGGAAGCTGGGGTGACCCCAAAGCAACAGAGCCAAGCACAGGAGAACAGCTGAGTGACATCTAGAACTACAATTCCTTCCCCAGGAAAACCAGGAGAGGCTCTGAGAGCTGAATGGCTCCAGCCACTGCATTTGCTTTTGTTTTTTTCTGCCCCTTTATGGTTCATTTTCCCTCAGTGTGGGTCAGCAAGCCTGGGCTAATTAGCAGAGATGAATACCCTGTGTGTGAATCGATAGCTGAGTCCTGCTGTGCCCGCCTTCTTTACATTTGTGGAAACAGCAAAACTGAAAAGCTAGGAGCAAATGCAGGATTTAAAACATCAGCTCTCCCAGTGGAAGCCCAGCCAGCTCCAGAGAGGCCACAAGCAATTCTGGGCCCCCCCCACCGTGTGCTCAATCAAAACCAAGGCTTGCTGCTCGTTATTAAAAGCACAATTTGTGTCTTTAGGGGGGAAATAAAGACCGGGTATTACCCTCAGAATCCCCCCAGTGAGTCATTTAGAAAGACAACTAGATTGTCAGGGAGGGAATCAGCTACCTGCATGGGAGGGAAAGGCAGGGCTGACCTTTGATAAAGAAATTATTTTCAACAGTTTTTGAGCTGGCTGTGCTAATCGTTTTGTTTGCTTCAGGGTTGCTTTTACTTCTCTCGTCCTCAAACAGAGCTGCTGGTGCAACTGATCCTCTGGGGATCAGCTCTCCAAAATAGAAAGTCTATTTTTTTCTTGGTTTAACTCCCCCCTAAAAGCATCTTCTGTAAGCTTCAGGGATTCAGTTCTCCACAAGCTCCAGAAGCTGGGTCCACGGCATGGCTCAGTCCTTTTGCAGAGGGCAAGAGCAGGTTTAAGTTTTGAAGCAAGAGAAGAGCTCGGCTGCTGCGCACAGGAATTGTGAATGCACCAAGGGGACACGACGGGAGCGTCCCTGTCTGTCAGTAAAAACAGTGACGGAGGACAGTGATTTGTCCTCAGGACACATCAGCCAAGACTTTCAACACTAAGTAGAGATTGAGAAAGGTGGAAGGCGCTGGGCACTCAGCACGGGGGAAAATCAGCCCTTGGAGAGAGCCCTGAAGCCTCATCCACACTCACAGACCAAAGCTGCTTCTTCCACATCACACCTCAGCTCACCGTGCCCACGGCATTCCTGGGGAATGATTGGCATAAGGAAAACGCTGACAACACAGGACTGCTCCTGGAACCCTGCGAGGATCCCAGCTCCCTGTACCTGATTCGTTCTTCTCAATGATATCCACCACCTGGCCCACGCACAGGCTGATCTCCGAGCTCTCCTGCTTCTGGTAGTCGGCCACCACGACATACTGCTCCAGCACCAGGGGCTCTGCCGAGGCACAGTCAGCTCCTGCACGGGGGGGGACAAGAACCGACCCGTGTGCCAGGTCAGCACCGTCCCCAGGGCACGGCCACCGCCACCCAGCAGCTCCAGGACACACCCCGGGGTGTGACAGGGGTGACACTGGGGCACGGTGAGTGGGACAGAGATCAAACCAGCAGCCAGGTGAGATGGGGACAGCCAGGTGAGACCTTCTGCTGCTGCACACCACAGCCATCCAAGCAACCTCCACCAGCCACCACCCCGCAGCAGCCTGGACCTGCCTGGGGTTTTGGGCACTCTCCTGTGCGCATCAGCTGCCCCAAAACACAGAGCTTGCCGTGGGTTCTGCTGGGCTGAAGAACCCCGCTGGGAGTGTTTGTAGGACAGGGCAGCATCCCCTGTCCTCACGGAGCCCCCTGCTCCCTCCTGCTGCACATCCCAGTTTCCTCGGGAAGAAGGGGAAAAAAATATCCCGAGGAGGAGGAACAGAGAGGGCAGAACACAGCGGGAACAAAGCGTTCCTGTGGCCAGAAAGAGGAGAGCCGGGAGCTGCGGGATCGCCGGGGAATGGAGCCGGACCGGCGGCAGGTGGCACTGCGGGATAAGCCGGGATAACCCTGGGATAACCCTGGGATAACCCTGGGATAACCGGGAGAAGTGTGGGATAAAGCTGGGACACCGGAAGAACTGCGGGATACGGTCAGGATAACAGAGCTACAGGAAAACCGGGATACTGGGAGCGCTGCAGGACAGGACTGGGATACCGGGAGAACTGCGGGATAACCGGGAGCACTGCAGGATATCTGGGAGCACTGTAGGATACCCGGGAGAACTGTAGGATAACTGGGAGCATTGTAGGGTAACGGGGACACCAAGAGCACTGTAGGATAACCGGGAGCACTGTAGGATACCCGGGAGCACTGTAGGATAACTGGGAGCACTGTAATATACCCGGGAGCACTGTAGGATAACTGGGAGCACTGTAGGATAACTGGGAGCACTGTAATATACCCGGGAGCACTGTAGGATAACTGGGAGCACTGTAGGATAACTGGGAGCACTGTAATATACCCGGGAGCACTGTAGGATAACTGGGAGCACTGTAGGATAACTGTGTGCACTGTAGGATAAACCAGGACACCGGGAGCACTGCAGAATAATCACTACACCGGGAGCACTACGGGATAATCGGGACACACGGGACCATTCCAGCCCCTGCTGGCACTGGAGGGGAGCAGGGCCAGCCTGGTGCCCGGTTTGTGCTTTGCAGCACGTTTTCCTTTAGGACACAGCTCTGGACAGGGATCCCCCTGGCCTGGCACTGCCCGCTGGGGTAGCACTGCAGCAGAACTCCCTGTTTACATCTGTCAGCACCCCACAAACACGAGTGTCCCCTACAAAGAGCACTTTCCCCACGTGCCAGGGAGCCCACGGAGCACCAGGGCTTGGCAGGACACTGCCAGTGCCCTGTGCTCCCTCGGTTACATCCCCCATGAACCAGCCATGGGGCACTCAGGTACCCAGAGCACAACAGCACTTCCTCCAAAAACCTCCAAGAAGCACAAAAAGTCTCAAAAAACTCCAACCTTGTCCAGGACTCCCCTCCACCCGGATGAAAGCTAAATGTCTTTACAAACAATTAGATGCGTGAAGGGATAGGCGTTAACATCTTTGAAATGGGTCTCAGTGTCTCTGCTGACTTTGGGCAGCAGGTTGGTTGCAGACCCCAGAGAGTTTGGCTCCACAAGGCTGAACTTCTGAATTTTGGGGTAAAATGACACTCGAGGAGGGATATGTGGAAGGTAGTTCATGAAAGCTGCACCTTCCTGTTACCTCAGCAATGGGGAAAGGAAGGGGGCACCTTGTGGCTGGGAGTTTGAAAAGGAAGCTGCATCCTCAAAAACCTCGAGAGGGAAAAAATCCATGGGCGCGTGCCCCAGTGGAATCTCCCTTAATTCAATTAAAGTTCCATTGTCTCCTTTTTGGACATAAACCTCTGGTGTTTGTGGATCTTCCTGACCCAAACCTCTGCCTTGCAGTTTCCCAACCTGCCAAGGAAGACACTGTTACATTATTCCAGTCTCCTGGGTGTGGTAAGGGTTAATTAATATTTGAAAAGTGCTTTGGAAATAGGAAAGTGTTCATTACTACAGCATAAGTGACACTAAAGAATCACATTCCTGATTGCAGGTGTTGAGTTTACAGGGCCCGTGTTTACTCTGAGTCTCAAGTTTTGGCAGGGCAGAAATCACATCTGGGCCAGGCGCAGCAGAAATACAGGACAATCCCCTCCCATTCTCCAAGAAATTCCCCAGAGAGAGGTGGTTCCTTGGGTGAAATGCAGCAAAGAACTTCAGACTCATACCAGGAATGAGTTTCCATGGCAAATACACCTGCACCAGGTGCTCTCCAGTCACATCAGAGGTGTTTCCTACGGGAGAACCTATTTCGGGGCGTGGGAAACCTAAGGTGCCATCCTCATCCTGAAGGACAAGCTCTAGCAGGTCCCCAGGATTCCCAGGGTGTTCTCCTGGGGAAGTTGTGTTCACAACAGGTCACAGCCTCTCCCAGCTGCTTCTGAGAACGCCAGACCAAAAGCAAAATTTAAATGAAGCACGTGCCTGCAGGACAGTGTTATTTAAAGGAAAAGAAGGGAATTGTCTGTGTCCATCTGCTATAAACAGCACTCTGCAGAGCTCCAGGTGAGCTGGCCAAGTACACAGGATCTGTTCCTGCTCATGGAAGCTTCCTCCACACCAAAACCCCGAGGTGGGGCAGCAGACAGAGTTAAAAATAGCCCTCCGATGTGAATGGTGGATGCTGGGACTATCTGTTCCAGCAGCCCAATTAAAGGTTTGTGCTTAAAGGATCCGAGGATCTACCAGCCCCTGAGAGAAGAATAACAACTGTAGGAAGAGATAAGTACTCCCCTTTGTGCCTCTCTGGCTGCAATTACACCCTTGCTTCTGAGGCTATTTGTAGTTTCTGCAGCCAATTCTGGATCCTCCAATGTACCCATTAAACCAGCAAGGGAAGTGGTAAACTGAGCTTGGAGGAAGAGGTAGGCGTTCATTTCGGGAGCATCTTCACCTGGCCTAATCATCCTCAACCACAAAAACACACCCTGGAGTGAGCAACAGCATCCTGAGCACACATCCAACACCCTGAACACAGCCAGACTTGGGATCCTCAAAAATAGCAAGGGTGTAAAGCTTCCCAGGGAGATGGGAGACAGCACCAAAGCTCTGCAGCTGGGGAGGGGAGGAGGAATTCGTCCCACAGGAGAGGGGGCTTACAGACAGCTCAGGCAGGAGCACAGTTCTGCATCCTCAGCTGTGACGGTGGCACAAAGGTGGCCTAGGAAAGGGGAATCCATCGAGACAAGGGAGCACTGAGGCCCTTGGGCTGGGCTTGCAGAAGTGATGCTCACCCTGGATGCAGGAGAGACACTCAGCACATCCCAGAGCCAACTCCAGGACTGCTCAGAGCAGTGGCCTGGCTCTCAGCCACCCCAAAAATCCTTGCAGGTTTTGTTTGGCCTTTCACCCAGGGGTTGAGATGTACAAACCCAGAAGGAAAAGAAATCTCACAGATACGGGGTTGCTTGTGGTGTTTCCAGCCTATCCAGCTTCTGGCTTTGCAAGTGCCAAAAGTGAGGAACTTGTGACAGAGCTTGGACATGGGTGTTCCCAGAGGGAAACAAAGAGCTCAGCACTGAATTAGGGACACAGGTATTTGGGTTTGAAGCCTGTTGCACACTGCAGCCTTTCCCTAATGCATCTCCCAGAAATGTCATTTTCTGGATAAAGTCCCTTCCTCTTCTGCCTGTGTGGGTCAGAGTCAGAGCTCTCAGGACAGCCCCTCTCCTTCCAGACCTGAGGAGTGTGGGATGATCACTACTGCAAGGGGGATATTCCTCCTGCTCTCATTTCTCAGTGAAACGGCCACTGAAAAATCTGCTGAATTCTTTGCAAACCCTCTCATCTCCCCAGGGATTCTTCCAGAATCTGGAAAACAATCACATGGAAATACCACCCACCAGTGGAGTTTCAGAAAGCTCCTCTATGGCTGCTGTGTTTTCACTGCCTCTCCTCAAAGCAGTCTGGGGTCTCTGCCATTGCAGGGACATTCCACAGCAAAAAGGACGTGGGCACAAAAGAAAGCAGCTAAAACCAAACTGGCAAAGGGGCATTTGAGGTCTCTGCCAGCCTCCTTGGGCAGCTCCACCCAAATATAAACTCTGGAGGCAGTTCCAGGCTCGCTTGCACGAACCCGTGGCTCTCCATCTGTGCTTTCTGTGGAACTGTGAGAGGCTGAGAGAACAGAAAAGCTCAGAACAGTCTCGGGGACTGATGGGATGACTACTTTTAGACGTGCCTAAATCAGTGGCCAAGGCAGAGCCCCAAAGTCTGGGGAATGATCCACCCCCTGCAAGCTGCAGGCTGTGCAGAGCCCACGCCTCAGCCTCAGCCAGGTGGGACTACAAATGATGGTAAAAAAAACTAAGCAAAGAAAGCAGATTTTATTTCCAGTGCTCACATGCACCGGGACCTCCTCGAAACTCCAAATGTCATCTGAGTCTCGTGGTCACCACAGGAGCACTTTAACCCACTCTGCATCCCAGTGTTTGCTCAAATCCCATTTCCAAGCCCAGCTTGCTGCTGCCAGGACCTCAGAGCTCACTCCAACTCCACTCAAGAGCAGTTCACCCCCCCCTTTCTGGCAATTGGGAAATTGCTTTTGGCAAAATCCTCATGATTTTTGTTTGTTAGCAGCTGTTGCATGACCCCTCCTCGGGGACATCCTGGATTGAAGGAGTATTTTTGTGTGCCTTGCTGCACATTTGCTACCCCAAAGCAGGCCTGGCTTGAGGACCCAGTGAACCACCAGGGATTTCCTCAAGGTATACAAGGAGTTGGGGTGACAGCAGCTGAACAAAATTCTGTTTCTGCTGCCAGGAAATGCAAGACAGTGAGATGAATCTCTGAACATGTCTGGCACGAGGCATCAACCCTGTGTGATGTTACTGAGAACAAACACCTTTACCTAGTGGCTGCTGCCAGGGGCAGAACAGCAGATCCTCCTCAATGGAGAACTCCTGTTTCTCTAACAGGCAGGGGCCTTAAACTGAATTTTGCCCTCATTGAACTAAGTCACGCAGCAGAAATTTTCTTCTTCTCAACCCTAGAGAGGCTTTCCCTTCTCTTGTCCCCAGCACCTCAGAACAGAGCCAGGTTTTCTTTAATTTACCATTGTGTTTGAGAGCTTGAAAATCATCCCAATGTCCTGCTTGGACAGAGAGCAGCCAGAGACTGAGCAGAAAATGCTGTCCAAAGTTTTAAACCATCCTGGTAAAACCCTGTGAGTCCCCCAGGAAAGCACTCAGCCCATGAGAACAGATCAAAACCAGGAGCCACCACCACCATCAGAGCTTCCCATCTGCACCCAGTGTCAGAGAAGACACTGGGACACCATCAGCTCCTGGAGGAGGGATGACCTGCAGCTCCTTTGGGAGAGGAAATGGAATCAGGTCTCTGAGCCCCTCCTGTGCCTCTCCTCTCTCCCGCAAGAGGAACCCACTCACCTACAGGTGAGTTTGCTCACACAGGTGATGGCAGTGCCAATTCTCTGGCCAAAATCCTTTCCACCACTGATGTCAGCAGAATCTCCATGCAGCCAAAGCTCAGACCTTCCTTCCCAAAGAACTTCACATCATTTTGATACCTTCTGCAGCTCCAGCAGCTGAAAGATATCTCCTTAACCCACTGATCAAAGGCTCTTCCACTCCTCTCTCCTGCTCTTTTTGGGAAGCTCAAATAACACTAAACCACACCAACAAGGAGGTCTTTCAGAGATGTCCCCCACTCCTGAAGAGCAAGGGTAGAGCACCCCAGACCCAACCACCTTCCCCAGGGCTCCCAGCTGATGCCAAGGTGAACATCCTGCTGCACGGGGACACTTCCAGCCCCACTCTGCCCCCCAGGCAGCTCAGACATTCCTCCGCACCCCTGAAATTTGGCATCCCCACCTCTGCAAGACCTTCAGCAGGAGCCGGGGCACATCCCCTACACGTGGGGCTGCACCAAGAGCCAAGCCCCAGCCCCTGTGCCACCAGCCACCACAGAAAGCCACCGGGGACGTGACAGCTTGTGGCAAGGGTGACAAGCTTCTTGCCCCAGCCCAGCTGAGCAGGTGACCCCAGAGAAAGGCAGAGCAGAGCGAGGGCAGGAGCAGCTGTTAGTACCTCTGTGCAGGAAAGAGGCTGTTCTCTGGATAATCCCTGATGAGGAACAAAAGGACATTGGGAGACAAGGCATGAGGCAGGGAGGGTGGGACTGGGGGGGTACAGCAGTGCTTACAACACCTCGAGGGGTGGAGGGGGAGGCCAGGGCAGTGCTGAGGGCTTGACCCACCTTGGGGAGCACCACAGAGCTCAGGGGATATGGGATGGGGGACTGGAGGCTGCAGTGAAATCCCAGAGGATGGAAGGGGTCACTGTGCTGGGGAGCCCCACAGGGGAGCAGAGCAGGGGCTGGCACCTCAGCTCGGGGTGAAGGAGGAGTTTGTGTAACCAGCAAAGAGGAAAAGAGTCCTTACCAGACCTCTTCTTTCCAATGGGCTCCCTGAAAAAGAGAAGGAAGAGTGTCAGCAGAGTGAGGGGACAACTGGGGTGTTGGCCAAGTGATAAACCCACCCAGGAAAGCACGGCAGTGCTGGCTCTGGTGGGGCCACTGACCTCCCTCAACCAGCTCGTGTCTCCATGGGCATCACCCACCCTGCAAACAGCCCCGTCCCCCTCCTTTCATTTAGAAATTTAATGTTTTGTCCTTCCCTCGGTGGGTTTGGGTGCTGGCCTGGCTTTGAAACTCCCATGGAGCCACGTTGTGCCACCTCAGGCACTTATGCATGGAAGTATCAATTAAAATAAAATAAAATAAAATAAAATAAAGCCAAGATGGAGTGGAAACAAAGAGGACATTGTTACAGAAACTGGAGCCTGTTGAGTTCAGAGACCAACAAAGGAATCTGTGGGACAGAGCATCCCAAAGATTTCTCAACAGAGGCAGCATTGCAGAGCTAAATCTGAGTTAATTAAGAAGCCCCATTAAAATTCCCCCAGTTCAGAGGTACAACAGGGAAGGGAAGCAAAGCAAGGCAGAGGAGCAGGCTGGAGATCAGCAGGTGGGAATGGCACCCTCGTGCTGATGGCAAGAACTGCTGTTTTCCCCCTTCCTTCTGCTAAACCCATCACTGTAACTCAACCCCTGCTTCCTTTCTCTGCTCTGTCTGAGTGAGGGGGCAAGGCAGGAGCTGCAATTTCACTTTGCTGCTGGGATGTTCCTGGCAGGGACACAAAGAGCTGCAAGGTCTCAAGAGCAGCAGCCCCAGCCCAAGCACCTCAGAGGGGACAGGAGCTCAGACAAGACAGGAAACAACAATAAAAGCAATAAACCTCAGCAGCATCTCCTCCTCTTCCTCCTCTCGGGATCCCTGTGGAGCAGAGAAGCAGCAGAGCTCCCTGGCAACTCATGGCTCCAGCAGAAGAGAAGGAAAAACCACTCTGCCTTCCACTGTAAATCTCATTTAGCTCCAGCACCCCCAGCACGGCACAGTTACAAGGCAGGGGGACACCAACCATCCCCACCGAGGTGGTAAAAGCCAGGAATGCTTCTCCAGCTGCTTCCCAGAACTCTGGAGGCAAGGGTTGATTGACTAGAGCCTCACTTAAAGCTCTGAGCCAACACCACAGTCTCAGTGAGCTCAGCTCAGTGTCCTTCAAGAACCCCAGAATCCCCTGAAAGGAAACTTTGACACAAGAGAACTCTTAGCACGTTCAATAATCCCCATGCCATGTTTTGTTTTTGTTTTAGGAAAAGAGAGTCAGGTTTCTCAAGCACCTTCTCTAGGCAGCATCCCTGTGGATCCAGGGGTGGGCAGGGGTGAGATGGGGAGCACAGGGGTTCAGCAAAGTCAGCAGACTGGGAGGTAAATTAAAACCAAACACTAAGAGGCTGCTTTTCAACAACCTGTAAGACAACTGTTAAACTACTTACTGCAGGATGCTGGGGACACTGAGATTCTTCATGGACTTACAGGGTCATAATTCAAGCAAGAAATGGTAATTAGAAGTCATTAATTATAAACCCGGGTCTAAAGAAGAGTTGTTACAAGCTGGCTTGAGTTTATAAACTCTTTCCTAAAGGACATTTGGTGGCTGCTGAGCCAAACAGGTCCCAGAGCTGCAGGGAGGCTGTCACACAGAAAAACCCACCTTGCAGTGGGACTCACAGGAGAAAAGTGCCCCCAAATGTGCCTTTGGGCCACATTTTGTGGCCAGCTCATGGAATAGGTAAAGGACTGGAGCACCAACACAAGGGAAACAACTCCAGCTGCTGCAAACCCACGCAGGAGCCACATCAAAAGGGACGGATCTGAGGTCAGCATTCCAAGAAAACATCTCCCTCATATATATAAAAAAAAAAACTTCATTGTAAAAAAAAAAACACCCTGCTGTAATACAGTAATGCCACCAAAACAGCTGTCAGGAGGGGGTTCACCTCCTAAGCATTCAGCAAGCTTGGAGATGTTTGCAAAATTTATGGAGGTGAGGAATAGGGTACAACAGAGCCCTTGTTTGGGAGAAGTGATGTTTAGCAAATGCTCCAGCAGCACTGAAAGGAGCCCCTGTCCCCAGACCCCAGGGACACTGCAGAGCTGGCCAAGCTGAGGCCTCAGGCTCAGAACCTGCCCTGGAGCTCAGAATACCCAGAGCTCTGTCCAGGGAGCTGGCACAAAGCAGGATTCTGCAGAAATTTGGTGTTTCTGTCTGCTGTCATCCAGGAAAGGCAGTTCTCAGCAGGAAGGGAAGCTGTTTTGCAGCTGGGATCTAGCCTGAACTCCTGGTGAATGTGCATGTGGGCATCAGGAGAAATGCAAAACAAACTTTGTGTACAAGCTGTGATTTGTCTGGAGAGCAGGACATGACCCCAGAGCTACAAGCCAGCAAGAATCCTTATCCAAACCAACATCCATCAACTCGTGGCTCTCTGATTCACCAGCAAAAGCTCCTGGTGTGGCTTCCTGCAGCCCCTCCATCCTAGAGCAGGGACAAAGTTCAAAGCAACAACTTTTAGAAGTGTCTTATACATGATAGGCTGCTCAGCCCCCCCAAAAAAAACCCAGTGAAAGATGCTTTTAATTGAAGAGGTTGCTCATTTCCCATCCCCAGCCTCTGGGAACAGCACCACGACAGCCCCTTCCCCACCACATCCCACTTCCAAGTGTGGGAAATGAAGAAATACCTACTTGGGAATATCAATAGCTTGTTAGTCATTAATTGTTGCTGTAGAGTTTGTGTTAGAGATGGAAATGGGATGAGATACGCTCTCGGTCATGTAGCGAAGGAAGGTTTGGGGTTATTTTTGCATCCTAATTTATAGGGTTTTACACAAATATTGTGTCTATCTCTAATTGGTTAGTAAGTAATTAACCTGTTTGATTGGCCAGCACACTAAAGGTGCCTATGTGTTGGCAAATGTCTCTTTTTAGATATAGTTTGTGTATTTTTCTTTAACTATTCAGGACAGTTTTTTGTTACAGCCTTAGGATTCTTTCTGATGAGAGCAAGCTGTTTTTTGCTGTTACAGGATTCTGTTCTCAAGAAAAGTTGGTGGGTTTCTCATAGGTACTAATTAGTCTAGCTATTATCTTAGCTGAGTAACAAGGCTTGATTTTACAAGGCATTTCTTTTATAAGGTATTTACCTCTATGCAACAATTAATAACTTACTAATAACTATTAGGGCCTTGCTTCTCTAGAGTTAATGTGGGCTCCCTCGTGTCCCACAGATGAAATTCAGCTGGAGGAGAGCAGCTGAATGCCTTGACTCAGCAGTGGCTCCGTGCCCAGCCTTTCAGACTTCCCCAGCCTTATTCCAGCACCTCAGCTGTGGTTAAAACCAGCTCTGAACTGCAAAAGGTGGGTGGGAGGTGGGGGGGTGCACACAGCAACCTCCCACCTCAGCATCCTGTGCTGGTCAGACCTGCTGAGAGATGTGGGGAGCAGGAATTTGATGACTTCTCTTCTTTGAAGCTGCAGGGCTTCCATCCAACACTGAGGAGAAAAATCCCACATCCCCCAGACTGCTAACTTTCCAGAGATTTCTTTTTCCACAACCATTTCTCTTCTTCTTTCCTCACTGCTCTTTACAAATTCCTCTGGATTCAGCCTCATTCTGACCCACACTGGGCAGCCCTATAAGTTGGAAGCAGTGGAGTAATCCCAGTCCAGAGCTTGCTGGACAGGGATCCACATCACAAAAGCCACCAGTTGTCACTGCCAGGAGAAACCCTGCCACCTCCCTCTGCTCTCCTGCTGGATGTGGTCGCTGCAGGCAGGATGACACAGGGAAGGGGATGGAGGGAGGGCTTCACCTCCCTCCTCCACCCACCAAATGCTGGAGACTCCTGGCTCAACTCTACCCCTGGCTGTGACATCCTGCCCAGCTGGGAGCAACGGTGGAAGGAAGAGGAATAAAGTCAGAATTTGAGTCTTCTCCTCTCCTCAGGACAGGCTGGGGTGTGCAGAGCAGGTGGGAAGTTGGGAAGGACCTTGGACCTCAGCTGAGAGCCAGCAGTGACCAGCTGGTGCTGTTCAGCACTGGGAGCTGCACTGCAGGAAAGGCAGGAGAGCCCTGGCTCAGACCAGCTCTGGGGAAAACACCACCACAGGGGCCTGGAGAGAAATGCCTGGGCTGTCCAACCTCCTCTTTCCATTCCCAAACACTGCCAGAACCAAGGACTGAATCCACAAACTGCAGTTAAACCAGAGCTCCACAAACCACAGTTAAACCAGAATTCCGAGGACTGCAGTTAAACCAGAGCTCCACAAACTGCAGTTAAACCAGAGCTCCACAAACTGCAGTTAAACCAGACTTCCACGGACTGCAGTTAAAGCAGAATTCCACGGCCTGCAGTTAAAGCAGAATTCCATGGCCTGCAGTTAAAGCAGAATTCCATGGCCTGCAGTTAAAGCAGAGCTCCAAGGACTGCAGCCAGCTGTGGCCCCTGGCCGGGTTGGACACCCTGGGGGGACACCCTTGGGGGTTACCTCAAACAGAACAAGCACGGGGTGGATCCACCAGCACCCACAGGCACATCCCCTTCACTGCCACCAGCTGCCACCCTCGTGGGCAGGGGGTGACCACAGGTGGCAGCCAGGGAAGGGACAGGGAGCAGGAAGGCTCCCGTGAGTGTGGCTGACCAGTCCTTTTTCCCCTCCCTCATTCCCACCCTTCAGCCACCCAGCATAGAAATCTGTCTTTTCCTTTTTTTTTTTTTTTTTTTTTTTTTTTTCCCTTCCCTTTCCCCCACTCCATTCATGGCCTGGCTCCCTTTCAAATTCCCGGAGCAAACTATTTATCTGCTGGATGAAGGATGACATCCGGCCAAAGCCCAGACACGCCACCACGTCTGATCCAGCCCCACCGTCTATCACAGCTCCCATCTCGTTATTGCTGAGCTGGCAGCATTCCAGGCCTCGGGAATGGGCTCCCAACCCCTCCAGAGGAGAGAGTCAAGGACTTTTATTCATTAGCATTTGGAATTGTAGCTAATAAATACCCCTCTGGCATTCGGAATGGGATGGGGGACACAAAGGGGATGTCCTTGAGATGCTGCAGGGTTTGGCTGCTGGAGGTAAAGGGACAAGGGGCACCCAGGTGAGTCCCTCTGTGTGCTGCAGGCTTGAATCTCCTCCCTTCAGAGGAGGAGAGAGGGAAGCAGCACATTGTCCATGGAGAGGAGAGAGGGAAGCAGCACATTGTCCATGGAGAGGAGAGAGGGAAGCAGCACATTGTCCATGGAGAGGAGAGAGGGAAGCAGCACATTGTCCATGGAGAGGAGAGAGGGAAGCAGCACATTGTCCATGGAGAGGAGAAAGGACAGCAGCACATTGTCCATGGAGAGGAGAGAGGGAAGCAGCACGTTGTCCATGGAGAGGAGGAGAAAGGGAAGCAGCACATTGTCCATGGACAGGAGAAAAGGAAGCAGCACATTGTCCATGGAGAGGAGAAAGGACAGCAGCACATTGTCCATGGAGAGGAGAAATGGAAGCAGCACATTGTCCATGGAGAGGGACAGCCAGGAGAGGCAGCACGACCACCACTGCATTCAGCATCACCCACTCGCCCACCCAGCCCTGCAATGGCCAAAACTCACAAGCACACAGAATTTTGCACTCGGGACCCTGTGGATTGTCCCACCACAAAAACAGGTCTGGGACTGAGCTCCAGCCAGCCCCTTGTCTCTCAGAGCCAAAGCAGGGAGGTGACGGGACTGGCACTGATGGCTGCAAGGACAGAGGGTTGGGAGCTCCAGCTGCAAGCACAGCAGCTCACAGGGCTGCCCCACCCCGGAGTGCTCTGGCCACAGTGCCCACCCACCTCATTTCTGGCTCAGCCTAAAAGACAAAATAAAGGAGAGGAGAGTGGGTGTGAGACTGAAGCTGCCCTTCCATCCCCCATGGCCAAAGGTCCCTCAGCTGCAGGCTGACTCCTACTGCAGAGCAGCTCCTCCCTCTCCTGCAGGGCTCAAAGATCCATGCACGGGCAGTGCCCCACATCCCAGAACAGCCTCACCCTACAACACCCCTCCTCTGATGTCCCTGCAAGCTCATCTTGTCCTGGCATCCCTCACTTGCCACTGAGCTGAGCCTGCCCTGAAGGATGACATTCCCCGGAGGATGACATTCCCTGAGGGATGACCTTCCTTGAGGGATGACCCATGGGCCAGCAGGGTAAATGGTGAGCAATAGCTGGGCAGGACAGATGAGAGCATCAGCGACAGCAAGCAATTAGTTAATGGGCTCTGGGGCTCTCAGACCAGTCTCATCAGTGACAAGGAGCTGCAGGAGAAATGATGAAATGATGACAGGCCAAGCCAATAGAAACAGGAGCCAAAGGAGGAAAGCAGGGATGGGGGAAGGGGGAATTAAGAGAGGGAATGAAAATAATCAAAAACCCAGGGAGAAGATGCAGTCCACCCAAGCACCATATTGAGCTGGAGACTTGACAGGCTCAGCTGATGCTCAGGGGAGAAAAACAAAATCCCTTTATCTACCTCCACACCCTCCCAATAGAGAATGGCGACAAATCAATTTATTGCCTTTCCCCTCACAATCAATCAGGCCTCCTCCAGTGCTCAGGCTCTGCTGGAGCCGTGTCACATGCAGCAGGGACAGGGAGAGCAGAGAGCAGGACACGGAGGCAGCTGCTCAGATTTATGCTGCTCGTGACTAGTAAGAGATGGGTGGCTCCTGGCCAGAGCAGCTCATAGTCACAAGACTTAGAACCACACTGAGTTGTGTAAGGCACGCAAGATTCCCTGCAAACCTTCCTGGGCTTGCATGGAGAGGTTCTGGAGCTTTATTATGGATGGGGCTCGTGGATATAGCTGAGGGAAAGAGCCTTTCCAACGAGGCAGAGGTTGTAAATGTGTGGAGTGAGCATTTTCAGGCTGAGCATGCTCCTGAGCCTGGTGTTTGCAAGTAGAAAGGGACTCAGGAAGAGACCAGCACTTCATGGGGTTTCAGTGAAGTGTTTCCACTTCCTCACTGGAGATACAGGTGTCCACCCTGAGCTGCACAGCCTCTCCATGGAAGTCTCCAAAACCCAGATCTCAAAAGGGAATTACTGATGGATACCAGAGCTGTGGATATCAGGAGTTCAAGGCAGTTTGCATTTTACCACCATTGCAGTTTGTGTCTCACCACCATCCCAGTTGGTGTCTCATCATCATCCCAGTTTGCTCACACCATCCCAGCTGGTGTCTCACACCATCCCAGTTTGTCCCACACCATCCCAGTTTGTCCCACCACCCCAGCAGTGGCAGCCACCCACCCCACTCACTCTTTGGGGGGGGTCAGGTCATCAGGCCGTGTCTCGAAGAACTGCAGCACCTCCTCGCACTGGGAGATGTAGGGAGGCAGCTGGATCAGAGCCTGAGGAGCAAACAGAGACACTGGTGATGGGAAACACCAAAACTCTGCAAAGAGCCCTGGGAGGACTCCTGGGAGTGCAGGGACCTGGGGCATGAGTGGCACCCAAAGGGCTCCCAGCACAGGCAGGAGAGAACCACTGCAAACCCAGAGAGCCCCACTTCAGCCACCACCCCACCCTGCTGCAATTAACACTGAAGGAGAATAAGCAGAGACTGCCCAGGCCCAGCTTAGCCAGCTCCAGCCTATTGGGCAGATGTTGGGTCAGAGGTGAGAGCCACAGGGGTGTCCCTCCCTTCTCCCAGCTCAGTTTCCCAGCGTGGAGCAGAATTCCTTGGCAAGGGCTGGGCAGTTTACACGTGGCAGACTCTCAGTGCCATCCCAGCACATCCTAAAAACGCTCCCCTGGGCAATGGCAGCTTGGGACGGGGCAGGGAGAGAAGCAAGGGAGGCAAAAGCACAGACACCAGGGCTGGGAGGCTGCTCTGCTGCTGTGGGATGGCAGAACATGTAAAATTCCCTTTTGCTTCTTTCCCTTCAAGGAATCTATTCTGAAAGAGCTTCAACAGTGGGACCTGCAGGGTGAAAGTGCCTGGTTGGGGGGGCAGTGGAAAAAAGGAGCATTTAAAATCAGGGAGCAGAACTGCAGCCTGACCTGGAGCAGATTTATAACCAGGTTTTTTCTGCATAACTCCCCCTCCCCTCTGTCTGCTGTCCCAGCAGCCTCGTGACAGCAGCATGAGCAAAGCAAACCTCCCCTCATTTCTCTCCTGGAGACAAAACCACAGCTGCAGAGCCTCGGGGTGACCACAGAGATCAGATGTGGCTCCTTACTGCCCCAAGTGCTGGCCCCCAAAGCCCTTCCAGCCACCGAGCAGCCAGCCCCTCCGTGCCAGCACAGCAGACTGTCAGACCACTAATGATGGGCCAGGATCATGTGAGACACAGCAGACAGAAAACCACTCCCTCCATGGCTTTTGGAGCCAGGGAAGGGCTACTCAAATATCAGGTTTTGCATGGATGCCATTCCCATGTGGTACCACTCCCCAGCTCCAGCATCCCATGAACTAAGTGATTTCCCCTGTGCCAAAATCTGGGATTTTGTGGCCTGGAGAAGGCTCTGTGCCCTCTGAAATCACAGGATGGTCCCAGAGAACACTGTGTGCTGGAAGGAGGACAGACAAGGCTCACAGCTCCTTTCCCAGGATATTTTGAAGCAAGCCCACCTAGAGCTGACTCTGCTGAGCCAAGCAGGCCACCCTGCTGTCCTGCTGGCCACCACATCAGAAACAGTGGCACAAACAGCCTGATGTGTGTCCCACCTCCGGCCCTGCCACCCAAAGCAGGGACCTGGGCAGGGCCATCAGGACACAGCCTTGGCCCATGGTGTTAGAGCCACAGCAAAGTCACCTTTCCCATCCTGCTGCCTGCAGAAAAAGAGGAGAAAGGACCAAAGACAGAATCCTTGCTGGATTAAAATCCATTTTGTGGGCAGTGAGAAAGGATTATTCTCCAGCAGCAGTATTTTCAGTGGGTTTCCCAGTCTTTTTTGGGGGAGAGCATCACCAGTCCTTCATCAACCCCCCTCTAAAAATCCCAAAAATCCCTTAGGCAGGAGGAAGGCAGATCCCACACCACGAGAAAGACCGACAGCTGTGGAACACAAAGAGAATAAACTGAAGAGATGGGAAGACATTTCAGGCCTCTGCTCCCTCTCCTTGCCAATCCCATGGCTGCTTGAATCCTCATTTAGTAACTCATTGCTTTTACCAGCTGCTTTGATTCCTTTGCTGCTTTTCCTGCACTTTATTTTAAATTACCACGTTTTTCAGTACAACAGGAGCTGGAACAACGCTTTGTGAAAGCAGTGGTTCCCCACCTTGCTCCTCTTCCCTGCTCCCACCCCAAATCTCACCCATCCTCTTTGCAGGGTTCTCCCAGAGAACAAAGACATCCAACTTCCCACAGAGGAGATGGCAATAAAGCAGAAACTTCCTCACACAGCTTTCTCCTGCTAATTCCTTGCTGATTTTACATCTCTGCAGCCCCTGGTCAGTCCCACACCCACCTCAGTTCAGCTGCTTTCCGGGTAAGCAGCAGCAGCTCAAGGCCAGGCAGGGAGAGCTCGGAATTCCTGGGTGATGCATTAAGGGGAGGAGGAGAGCACAGCTCCCTAAGTGGGTCATATAACATCAGCCATTACGTTCCAGTTGTTAAGTCAAATGGGTTCATTATATTTTATACCACTAATGGCATCTCTCTGGAAGAGGCAGCTGCAGCATTTTATCACTGAGGGACGTTTTCTTCCCCAAAATTGAATTTATGGCCGCGTCTGTCTGTGTAGCTGACACAGTTCAGTGGCTCGGGAGACAAGGGGCCAAGCACCACCAGCTTCCCTCAGAGCACACCTTGTACCACACCTCCATCACTCTGCCCTCATCTGCAGTGATTCTCCTCTGCAGAGCTGCCAAAATGCATTTCCTAATTCATCTCCATCCCTGGAGTTGTTATTCCAGCCACGGCATCGCTGCCTGGCTGAGGCCCAAACCCCACACCTCCCTCACCTATGGGATGGACATTTTACCATTTCCCCATCTTCTCCCGTGGCTTTTACAATCTTTGCATATATTTCCAACAACATTCAGATTGGATTTTAGAGGTGCCAGTCCTACCATGGCTGCTACAAGTGCTAATGCATGTCTTTGGCATGATGAGATGTGACACACTTGATTTGTGTGAAAATAATTTGTCGTGGACTTCAGTATTTTGTTTCCCCTGCCAAAAAAAAAAAAAATCTGCCCTAAGATCATAATTTGCCTTACACTTCAGCCCAGTTTTATATCCTTCAAGAGTATGGAGCAAGTTGTCTTAGCCTTCTCTCTGCTCCAACAATTTTCTGAGGTACAAGTCATCTTACCCTGTTTTTGTAACCAGTAACTGGAGTTTGGAACCACCCCACCATCCTACAGCCCCAGATGCTGTCTGCTACATAAAACAGGGAACCTTTTACCAAGAGATGGGAAAGGCAAGGTTCAGTTTGAGGTCTGAGGATCTGAGTCCTTCAAACCAAGTCCTGCACGCGACCATTTCACTCCAAACCCATGGTGATGGACACAGCCAGGTCCTTTCCAGCCTTCCCAGAGCTGGTTCTGCTTAGCAGCTGGAGAAAACGACAGGAGGAAAGCAAAAAAATAAATAAAAAAAGGAAAAGCCCAACATCAGGGTGCAAACTGCAGTGGGGCTGGGCACGCCCAGCATGATCCGCGAGGAGAAAAACTAAACCACGGGTGAGTTTGAACCAAAAAAAACGGGACTGATAGTAGGGGCTAACCCACACTGTCAGCATGGAGCACCAGGAGATGCTGTCAGCCCATCAGGATGGAGCCGGATCAGGCTGGGATTGGCCCTGGAGGGTGCTGGAGCCCCCCTTACCTTGCAGTACTCATCAATGGGGATCAGGCGCTTGACGGCGACGTCGCGGATGTGGCTCCGGCGGAAGAGGATCTTCCCTAAAACACCAGAGGAGGGGACACAAGGGCACGTCAGCACAACGTTTTTTGGAATCACTCTGCCAGGACCTTATCCCAAAAAGCAGCGTACCCAAAAGATTCCCATTTCCTCACACAGATGAAATATCTCGTGAGAATCACGCACAGGTAAAGGTGGCAAGGACATTCCAGGAGAGAGAAGAGGAAACCCAGCAGAATGCATCCCCCCGGTCTCTCACCAGTGTGGCAATGATGAGGAGCAGCCCCCACCAGCTTGACACATCTCTATTTGCTGGTGTGCAAGTCTGGGGTGGACAAAATCCCTGGAAAAGCTGGCAGGACATCCCTTGTGCCACCACTGCCCAGGGTGTCCAGGTCTGGTGTGGGCAGCAGCCAAGCCAGAGGGCTTTTCCCTCTGCACCTCCTGGTCCTGGAAGTCACAAAGTCGGGACTGCAGCTCTGAGTCAGACCTATAGAATTTTCCTTCCTGTCTGGGGTTTATTTTTGTTCTCCATTAACGGGATCCTCTCGCCACTCTGTTTCCTCCCCTCTGGCTTTATGGTACAGACCTCTTTCCTTTGAAGCCTAATGAGTCCTAAATGCTTCAAGCTGCTCTCTCAGAGCACAGCTTCTCTGTTTAACGAGACAAAAGCCATTAGCAGGCAGTGAAACAGATACGTGATCAAAAGGGCTGATACATGGCAGGATTTCAGACCACTTCCCAAAGCTCCAGGACCTGGCACTGCTCTGCAACACAATCACCTGGAAAAGTGTGGTTTGGAGGGTGGGTGCTAAAGGAGTTCCCTCGAGTTCCTCCTGGCATCTCCAATACCACAGGAAAGTCTTTTGTGTGCCTATTTGGGTTTTCAATCCCATCCCCGAACCCAAGGAGAGCAACAATCCCTTCATTTATCAAAGGAGTCACCATGGGGCAACCCAGAAGCCAAAATGCCCTCATTCCATCCTTGCAGACCACAGGAGAGCAGGGAAAAAAGCACTTGGAGAGTCACACCATGGCTTTGTCCCTGCTGTGGGTCCTCTCAGGAGCCCCTGGAATCCAGGGGCTGGATGCTATTAAGAACAGGACACAGGATTATGACAATTTTAAAACCAGGGCTGAGTCATTGATCAGAATTTTAAATCCAGGGCTGGGTGATTTATCCCAATTTTAAATTCAGGGCTGAGTCATTGATCAGAATTTTAAATCCAGGGCTGGGTCACCCCCTGTGCTCCTCCCTGACTTGGCCAGGAGCTGCATCACGGGTGACTTGTGCAAGCTGCCAATGCATTTTTGAAGCAGAGATGAACTAAAGCCAAGCCAACTTCAGCTCGTGAAAAGCAAGAACCTTCTGGAGGAGCCAAATCTCCCTCCAAGGCTCAGTTAATGCTTTAAAAGAGGAGCACACAGCAAATCCACTCAGAGCCAGCCCCATCCTTGCCCTGCAGTGACAGGGATGGGGTCAGGCCAGCTCAGCCCAGGACTGCTCCTCATTTCTGGGCTGTTGGCAGCAGGGCTGGGACACTGATGGGACACTGCTCTGCAGTGCAATCCTTCTCAAAGTGTGCCAAGAAGAGCCAAATCTGGCAGCTTTTGTGATGGAGTGAGAACAAAATCCCCCTCTATTCAATCTTTCTCTGTTTTGAGGGTGAATAGCCTGGGAACAGGGAATTTGTCTGGAAAGACTGGCAACAGCACCCAGGCCAGAGCTCCATTCCTTGCCCTGAGCAATTATTTTCCATCTGACAAGAGAATGATCAAGTTTTCCCTTTGCATCAGCAATCCCAGTGTGTTTGCTGCCGAGGATTCTGTCTGAATGATGATTGCTAAAAAGATGAATGGATCACACCAGTTCTGCTGGCAGTGGTAAAGAATGGCTGCTTTGGTTTCAGGTCTGCCAAAATGAAATCACTGATGGGTGGGTAGGTTACAAATGGCTGAAATAATAAGCTCTGGGTGTGGGAATATTGAAATGTTTAACAAACATATGCTAGTGAGCAATAATAAAAAGAATAGAGTTTGGGGGAATAAAATCATCACAAGTGATCTTAAATTAGCCCAGGCATGGAGCATATGAACCAGCAGGAAATCCAGCTCCTCTCTCCATTTGCTCTAGATCTGGTATTTTTCAACAAGGAAGTTTATTTTCTAACAAAAAGCTGACTTTAATCAAAATGCCTAATTAACATAATTGCAGCCCCTTCAGTGCTGCCAAATCCAGCAATAGAAACCCTTGACTTGACAGGCAGGAGAGAGCAGGAAACCACTGGAAAGATTTCCCTGTTCCTGAAAGGGAAAGGTGGGCAACTTGCAGGGTCAGGGAGATGCTGCATTACTCTGGGCATGTTTTCCTTGGCCCAGATCTAAATCTGGGAATAGCAGAGCTGTCCAGTGGGCCTTTTCCCATGGCCAAAGACAACGAAGCACATAGGAAACACAGGAGATGGAGGGGTGCAGAGAGCACATGAATAATGCTGCATCTCCAGGGGATGGTTCCCAGCACCTCATTCCCAGCACTCTCTCCCTGATGATTTTTTGGCTGCTTCCAGAACTCCTAAGGATCCTCAGCCAGGTTCTGGAAGTGTCCAAGGCCAGGCAGGAGCACCCTGGGATACTGGAAGGTGTCCCTGCCATGGCAGGGGTGGGATGAGGTGATCTTCAAGGTCCCTTCCAACCCAAACCATTCCATGGCTCCATGATTCTAAACTCATTTTTCCCTTCCCAGCTCTGCTCCTGCCTCAGGACGAGGAACACCAAGGACAAGACACGTGGAGGGAGGCAGCTCTGCTGATAATGGGGTTTTCCATCAGCTGCAAAGGTCAGTGCTGCTGCAGGCTCCATTTGCCCAGCTTCTCTCTCTTGTCAGGACTCAGAAATAATTAGATTTTCTTATTTACATAGATAATGTTATGCATGAGCAATCAGAGCAGTGAGGCTCCATCCCTGCTGGCACCAGGAATTCCCTCCAGCAGGAAGTGGGGTAAAATACACTGTCCTTTACACAAACAAAGCTGAGAGAGGACTGAACATTTATCACCCAGGAATGTGTCCAACAAGTTCACTTTGGAAAAAGACGACTGAGATAAGACACAAACACACAATGGCTGCCCTGGCTGTGCCAGCACCCACACTCCAGGATGTGCTGCCTGCTTTTTCTGGACTTTAAAAACCTGTTAATCCCTACAAAGGAAAAGAGAAACTCTGCTGAAGGTATTCTGTCTGGCCATGAAAATTCCTTTGGTGCCACAAAGGATCTGTTCTCCCAAGAGTGGAAGAACCAAACCAAACCTCTTTGGTTAATCAAGGTTGATTTGACTGACCCAGAGCAGAAATTGATGGAGCAGCTCCCAAAGAGGGGCTGGAAGAAAAAAAAAATGGAGCCTGGCTCTCAGTGCCTTCATTGGGACTGAAAAGTGTCAGGAAATGTTGGGGAAAAAGCTGATAAGGAATTTGGGTCTCCAGCAGTGTGAGACAGAGCAGGCAGGCCACAGGAAGGGTTAATCTCTCCAAACAAACCAAAAACAGGGAAACAGGGCTCTGCAAATTGTTGCCTCCTGTGGGAATTCTCCAGGCAGAGTTGGAGTTATACTGGGAGCAAGGAGCTAGGGAAAAAAAAAAAAAAAAGGCAGAAGGACCTCAAGCAGCAAAACTGTGGAGCCAAAGGCTGGATCTCCAGCAAGCTGAGAACCCCAAACACATCACCCTGGCCATCCCAGCTGTGAACCAAGCCAGGTATTCCAGGAGTGGAAAAGCAGCTGTGCCTCCTGCTTCACCCCAAAGGACTCCCCCCACTCTGCCCCCACCCCACAGCCTCGGAAAGAATTCACTTCTCTGCACCTTTCAAATCACATCCAGATTTTCCCTGGCACGGGTTCCAAACTCTCTTCAGAAAAAAAGGCAGCCCTGAACGTACACATAATTAATCCCAGCCCCTGGAGCAGCCAGCTATTCCTGGGATGGGGGATCAGGAATGGGAGATGGTGTTCCCAGGAGTCCTACACTTAGCATCTGCTCTGTGCAAGGGTTCAGGACAGCCTGGGACTGCCCTCCCAACCTGTTGTAGAAGAGATCCCATCTTATTAGAGCAGAAAATAACAATTAGGACCCTTGCCCCATCTGCAGCTCAAAGGAAGACACAACAAGGCTGAGCAAAGTCAGGTAGCATAGCTGGAAAATGGATGAGTTTTCCTCCACTGCCTTCACAGAGGTTTTGTGGGGAGCTAAAGCACCCTCACAGTTGTTCTAGGAGAAAAACCCCAAGTTTTTGGGTGGCACTGATGCACACACCCAGCAGACTGGTGGGCTGGGAAGGGAGCAGAAAGGATTAATTAATTCTGCTTTTAAAAATGACCTCCCCAAACCCCCTTTTCTCCTGCTCCCTTCTTGGGACTTCACTCCTGTCCGCAGCTGAATCTTCCTAAAAAGCAATTTTACAACCAAAGTGAGCTCAGCCTCAGGCAATCCCTTCTTGTGGAGGCTCACGTTTCCAGCGAGGCAGGAAAACTGGCCAGGATCTGCTCCAGGCCACTGGGACTGCATGGAGCTTGGAAGGCTCCAAGTTCCTTAAAAAAAAAAAAAAAAAAAAAAAGATTAAAAAAGCTAAAAAAGCTGTTTCCTGAAGGATCTGGCACAGCCCTCCCCGGCAGGCCCAGCTGAGCTCATTTGTTTTCTCACTCCTTCTTTCCTGGGGTCTCCACGTTGTCATGTCCCAGCCAGAGAGGGTGGAAATTCCAGCTGGGCACCAGCAGGGCTCTGCTCCTTTCCAGCTGCTCCAGAGCCGTGCCAAGGGCACAGCTGGTGCCAGGCACGGGCTGGGTGCTGCCACAAAAAAACTCTGCCAGGGGCTCAAGGCCAGCTCAAAGAGTGCCTCAAATTCCCCCTGTCTGGCAGCAGAGCTTTTCAGGCACAGAGCAGGAGCACTGCCAGGAAAATCCAAACCCCACCACGCTCTGAACGTGGTGCCAACACCCAGAAAGGGACAAGCCCCAAAACTCAAGTGCAGCTGCTCTGCTTTGGAGGACCCAGCTCTGTGACTCCACAAGAGCTGAGTGGGCTGAAGGACGTGCACTTACAAAAGCCCCTTCTGATGGCATCAAAGAGCTGCTTCGAGAGGCCAGAGTCTCCAGAAATTTCCCATAAAAAGTCAAATCCTCAAATCCAGCGCTCACGAAACAAGGCAACATGAAGCAAGCAGAGCTCCCGTGGGCTGGGTGTTGTAATGTGGGGTAATCCTGGAATTCTTTCTCATTTCAGGGAAACAGTCCTGACAGACAAACCCGACAGACAGACCCAGTGGCACCTTCCCAGGTCGTGATGGTGACCCTGAGCTTGGGACAGTCCAGGATTTGCTAAGGAAGCCAGAGTTGCGTTTTTGGGAATTGCAGTGGCGGGATGCTGCTCTACAAGGGGTTCCCAGAAAGCAGAACACTTGCAGGAAACCACTGCAGCCAAATCTCCCCCAGTGTAATGAAATTCAGATGCTCAGAACAGGATTGGGAACAAACTCCAGTATTCCCAGAAGCTGAACACAATCAAAACCCCAGCAACTGCAGGGAGACAGGACCATGTTTTTGCAGGAAAACGGTTCCAGGCTGCTCCAGGGAACTCACCTGGGCTGACAGAGACAAAGCTGGGCTTCAGCTGCAACAAAACTTGGCATCCCAAAGTGGGAAGGCAGAGAACTGCTCCAGAAAGCAATCGGGCTCCAGCACAGCCAGCAAATATTAAAAGAACCAAGTGAAATTCTCTTTCAGAAGCAGAGCTTGCCCACCCTCTCACTGGGGAGGTTTTGGCTCCAGGGAAAAGCCAACATCTCCTGACTGCTCCAGGAGCCTGGAGGGCAAAGGCACCACCATTCCAGCTCCAGTAACACAATTTCCCTGAAGCACAGGGCTCCTGCAGCTCTCCCAGCCTTTATTTTCCAGCACTTTCCACCCCCTTTTTCCCACACTGGAAATCCCAGTGACATGTTTCCGAGCAAAGGGAAACTATTCCAACACCAAGGAGAAACAAATATTGGTGAGTGTGAGCAGCAGAGCTCCCACCAGGCTTCCCTTCCAAAAATAGCAGAGTTTTGGTGGGAATTTTCTGCAAGTGCAGCACAGCCAAAGCACAACTCCAATTTTTCCAAGTGATGCCCTTTGCAAGTTTGGCTTCCATCTCTCCCTGCTGGCAAGAGCACTTGTACAGCAAGGGCTTTTCTGCTGCAAATCAGGTGAGCTTTGCTTTTGCTGATGTTACAATGCCAGACCAGATTCTCTTGCTCAGAAAGGGGTGGAAATGATTTTTTATTTTTTTTTTCAGTACACTCAGAGAAAAGCAAAGCCCACAAAGGCATTTATGTTTCTAGAAGAGCCAGGAGGCAGAGCACAACACAAAGGACTGCACTAAACAGACCTGACAGCCACTGGAAGTGATTATGGTGCCGTGACATTCCTAAATATCCTCATTAGCTACTCAGGGGTGGGGGCAAAGACAACTCTGTGGTCAAAGAGACTCCCTGCAGGCTTCTTATTTTCCCAAAACATATCAGGGCTCTTTTTTCTCCCCCACAGCAGCAGCCACCAGCAATCCCCCACACCACAAAGTGCCATGGATGATCACATCTGTTCTTTGGGCATGAAACCACTCGTGTTGGACATGTCACACCACAGAAATCCTGTTTTTGAGCAGTTCCTCCCAGCACCACGGGATGCTGTCCATCAGCTGGAATGCCATTGTCCTTTCCTTCTCTCTGGATGTCCCCTGGAGCTGCACAGCACAGGGAAAGCAGCGTGGGAGCAGTTTTGGGGAGCCTCACACCACCCTCAGCCCTCTGCTGTGCCTGTGGGGTTCTTGCTCTTCCACTCAAGAATTCTGGAGGGGTTTAACACTGCTAACAAATCCAGAGGTTTTAAAAGGCGTGCTGCAGGCCAAGAACTCGCTGTAGCTCAGATGGTTCAGCAGATAAAAGCTGAAATATGTGTATGGTCCCACACAGACTGGGAAAAGGCTCCTGCCATGCCAAAAGCAGCATGGATTTTGCTGGAGCCCCCTCTCCTACCTGGCAGAAAGGGGATGATCCTTTGCTTGGGGTCTTTCTGGCCTCCTTCCATGGGGAACTTGTCCAGCATCTGCATCTAGAAAAGGAAATGCAAGAGACATGAGGGAAGTCAGGGATTCACTGGCAGGACACTCTGCCCAGGGAGGGAAGGAGCAGGAGAGGAGACGGAACATGCCCAGAGATATCCAACTATTCCCTCCTTTGGAAGGGAAGGGATGGAGATGCAAACTCTCCTTTGGTTTCCCTAGGGCATGGATCTGAAGGACTTCTGCAGCTCCTTGCTCCCAGGGTATGGGAATGGGTCTGACTGTCTCTGCTGGAGCTCCCTGCCTTAATAATTCAGCATTTATGGAAGCACTGGAGACAACCTGCCCAGGAAGTGTCCTGAGCACCTGCAAAGTCTAATCAGCCCTCTTCAGCCCTGCACATGCAGTAGTTGAACTTTTTTTTTCCTTGGATCTCAAACGCTGGGATAAATTATTGAGGTTTGGTGCAGAGGGGATGGACAGAAGGAGGTATTTCCCCTGCATTATGAGAGGAAATTAAAAACTCCCCCCAAGACTCCCAAAGACAACAGGAAAATCAGAAAGAGCTCTCAGAGTGAAAACAACTCAGAACCAGGGTGGCACTGAGCACAACTGGGCTGTGCTCACAGCTGCTTCTCCAAACAACTGGGAGGAGTTTGTAAGGAAGAAAATGTCCCCAGACCTGGCACCAGCCAGGGATTGTGGTGACATTACAGCAGCCCCAGGGCATGCCAAGATCTCTTCCCTCAATCCATGAAGATCCAGGCTGGCACCACATCCCTGTCACTCTGTGAAACTCCTGCTGTGCTGTGGTGGAGAGCTGCCCCCAGCCCTGCTCCTCCTGCAGGGAAAAGTTTGGGAAAGCTTCAGACTGGAGAAGGGTGAGGAAAACAAGGCACAAATGCTGCACATCTGATTGTGGTTAAACAGTGCAGTCCTGGAGGAGGCACTGGAAGCTCTCCTGGAGACACTGGATGCCATCCTGGAGGCACTGGATGCTCTCCTGGAGGCACTGGAAGCTCTCCTGGAGACACTGGATGCCATCCTGGAGGCACTGGATGCCATCCTGGAGGCACTGGATGCCATCCTGGAGGCACTGGAAGCTTTTCCTGCCTCTGCTGCAGCCCCAGCTGAGGATCCCTGGGATCCCTGGGAGGCTCCAAGGCACGCAGGGTGCAGGCTGTGCTCTCCCACCAGCACACGCCTGGCCTGTGTCTCTGTCCAGATCCCTTCCCAGCCATGTGATCCCACCAAATCCATCCAGAACTCCAGCCCAGACCATCTCCATTGCCTTTTGCTGCTCAGCGTGGGGACCCTTCTCTGCTCCAACCCAACCCAGTGCCACCAGTGTCACCCCAGCCCTGCCTGGGCTGGCACCATTCAGGCTGGAAGTAACAAATTGCTCCTTTTTTTCTTGCTGGAAGGAGAGAAAGAAGTTGCAGAGTGCCTGGGGCACCCTCTGCATTCACAGGAAGAGGAGAAGGTGGGGAAGGAGAGGGCAGGGGGTTGATCCCATGGATCCCACCCAGCCTGGCTGCCACATCACACAGCTCTGGAGGAGACAGCAGCAAACTCCAGCTCATCAGCTTTCCTGGGCATGAGCCTGTGGGAAGAACAGCTGAAAACCTCACTCCAAGCAAAACAAGCCCAGAGCTGGCTGTAACCACGGGAGGCAGTTTGGGAATAGCAGATCCAGGAGCACAGATCCACAGAAACCCTCAGCCTGGGGCTGAGGGCTCCTCCAGAGCACCACACACAAAAAACACAAAACAGAGAGTGGGAAAGATCAGTTCCAAACCCAAGGGATGCCACCAGAGACAAGGAAGAGCCAGCTGGCAGGGCTGCAGGTTTTGAGGTTCCCTGTGTCCTCCCTGCTCCTGCTGATTTTGCAGGATGGGGGTACAGGCACAGGTTACCACACTGCTCTTGCCAAGGAAAACAACCCCAGCTCTGGAAAAGGGATGGGAAAAGGGAAAAAGTGCAGCAACCCTAGAAACCCTGGGGGAGGGACACAGGGACAGGCAGCAGAAGATGGTGTGCAGCTTCCAGTGGCAGATTTTGTTGGTAGGGCACCCCTTCCCCAGGCACGCAGACACAAGAGCTGTGGCAGGGAGGAGGTTGGCACAGGGAGGCTCCCACAAACCCTCCTTGCAGCACAGGTTCCCATCCAAGCTCCAAACAGGACTGCTCACATCACATTCCCAGAAAGGGGCAGCCAAAATCCCGGGGAGATGGGCAGACAGGGCAGGAGAGCTGCAGACAGACACAAAACATGGGAGAGCACAGAGGGGCCAAGCCTTGCTCTCGGCCAGCTCAGGGAGAAAAATGAAAGAAAAAAAAATAAAACATCCCAGCAACAATTAATCTATTGTTTCTCCCTTTCCAAGATTATTTTTAAATATTTGTGACAGAGAAGGAAAAAGAAAAAGGTTGGAGTGGATGCACTCTGAAGGATTTTGGAGTCTTTTATGATGTTGGAAGCTGTTATATCCCACTTTTTACTGAGCCCTTTGCAAGCAGGAAGAGGGATCACAGCTTCCCAGACCCTGGAGCCAGGACTGGAGCACGGAAACCCAAGTGGGGTATCCAGCCCAGGGCACATTTATCCACACTTATCTCCACCACCAACTTATCTTATCAGTTAGCTGTTTTCCTTACCCAGGAATGTCTGGGCAGTGAGTCTGGAGCGAGGCAGAGTGTGAGAACTCCCTGTCCCCATCCCGAGCTGCCCATTAAACAGGAAAATACAGGAAAAATAAACCAGAATAACACCCCCAGGGATGGGCAGCCTTTAAAAGGCAGTTTTGTACCAACAGCCCTCGCACTGGCAGAGAGCTGCCTGAGCAGCAGGAAACTCCTAAGATAATATCCTAATTAGACCAATTAAGAGGGCTGCAGGGGATCCTAGAGAGAGGGGAATGTCCCTGCTCAGCAGGATTCCTGGCAAGCAGAGGGCTTTGCCCAAAAAGGAGCTGAAGGTGCAGTGCCAGAGGGTTTTCCATGTCACCATGCAGACAGGGTGAGCCCAGAGATCTGGCTGCTGCAGGAGAAGGCCCCAGGTGTCACAGCCTGCAAGCAGGACATGTCACTTCCCAGCTGGAAAAAGCTTGGAGAAATCACTGCCAAAAAACACACAACCTCAAGCCAAGTGCCAGCAGGTAACGAGGTGTGCCACGCTTTGTTTCTGCTTTGATTTTCACAATGCAGTGGAAGAGTTTTTCCCCCTTTTCGAGAGGATTTTTTGCATGAGACAAGAGAAATAGGCAGGAACTGATGCTCAGAAAGTTCCACCTGAACATGGGGAAGAACTTCTTCCCTGGTGAGCACCCAGCCCTGACCAGAGACCACAGAGGGGATGGAGCCTCCTCCCTGGGGATGTTCCAGAGCAGTCTGGACACTCTGCTGTGCCCTGGGCTCTGGGATGGCCCTGCTGGAGCAGGGAGGTGGCACCAGTGACCCTCTGTGGTCCCTTCCAGCCTGACCCATCCTGGGATTCTATCTGGGAATCCTGCTCTGCTTGACTGGCAGAGGTTCAGCCTAAAACCACATTGGTTCTTCGTGGTCCAGCAAGAGAGAGCTGCCCTAATCCCTTTCTCCAGCAGACAGGCCTATTATCCAGAGCAGAGGAGCCAACTTTTGACACCACTTGAAGGGAAAAGGGGAAAAAAAAGGAGTTCAACAAAAGGCTTCCCAGTCTGGCAGCGCAGTGGTAGAATCACAAGAGACTCTTTGTGAGAAGAGCAGCAGGGGAAGGCTGGGGGAAGGCACAGACAGCACCAGCAGCCTGCCAAGGAGGAGAGAGGAGCCTGCTCTCATCCCACACTCCCCAGAGCCTGTCCCTGGAGAGCAGGGAATGCCACAGTGCTGCAGGGTGAACCCCAGAGGGGACATTCCCTGCACTGTTCCCCCTGACCCCACTGCCCAGCTGGCCAGCAGCCAGGGAAAGCAGAGTGCTGCTCCAAACTGGGGTCCCCAGTGTCCAAACTGGAGTCACCGGTGTGCCACAGGTCCCCAGGTGAGGTGGGAAAGGGACACAGGTCCTGCCATCCCTGCCAGGGTGGGAGCACCCAGCCCCTGCGGGGACAGGAGGGACACAGCTCCAGGCTGAGAACCAGGGACTTCTCCAAGGGTTCCTGCAGATCAAAGCACTGGGATCAGCTGCTCTGGGAAACCTCTGCCAAGCAATAGTCTGGGAAGGAGACATCTGGCAGCAGCTCACAGGCTCCTGATGTTTAGTCTCTTTGAGATCCTACATGAGGCACCTTCCCTGCATCCTCAAGGGCTGGCTGAACAAACAGGGGGTGAAAAAAAACAACCCTACAGCAGCCCAGAAGACAGAAGGATTAACAAGGACCAAGCTCAGATCCCAAAAGTGGAGATGTCAGTCCTGGGGAAGGGCTCCAGTGGTGCCACATCACTCCCATTCCACGGCCAAGGGGTGTTCACAGCAACAGGAGCTGACACAACTGAGCAGTGTGAGGAGTTCCAGGCCATTTCACACATCACCACGAGAGGCAATCCCGACCTCCCCAGCACTAGGAAATGGCATCACACAGGCTGGATTGTGAAAACCTCGTGGAAAACTTGAAGCATCGCTCAGCAATGGACAAAGAAAAGAATTAACTGAGGTCAGAGGGGATAAAAGAAAAAGGGCCACACAATTCGCCAGCAGCTGCCACTGCAGGAGAAATTTCCTGTGAAATCACAGGAAGCAACAGGCACACACTGGTGCCTGTGAATAGCTCCTGGCATGGGGAGAGTGGGGTGGGCAGGACACACCACAGGCACCCCAGGACTGAGCCACCACCAGCTCTGGGTCACCCCACAACCCACGTGGGACAAACGCAGGGAGCTGGGTGGGCTCTGAGGACGTGGCAGCTTCACATCTCCAGGTTTGGGCTCAGTAAAACTGAGTCCAAAACCAACTGGGCAAAAAGCTGCCACTGCCCAGGGCAGGAGATCTTTGTGTTCCACAGAGTCCCAGACTGGTTTGGGTTGGAGGGGACCTCAAAGCTCATCCAGGGACACCTTCCACTGGCCCAGGGTGCTTCAGCCTGGCCTTGGGCACTGCCAAGGATCCAGAGGCAGCCACAGCTGCTCTGGGCTCCCTGTGCCAGCCCTGCCCACCCTCCTAATTAACAATTCCTTCCCACTATCCCATCTAAACCTGCTCCCTGTCAGGCTGAAGCCATTGCATTGATGTCGAGCCCTGGAAGTCACTTTTCTCATTACACTACTTTCCTAATCCATTTCCCACTTAATTTCTGATAATTGCAGCCTCTTTTTGACACTGGGTTGGCAGGTCCCAGGCTGCAGGGATGAGCACAGAAAGGAGCAGAGCATGAACACCCCAAAGCACCAGCCCTGCACCCATAACCCAGCTGTGGGAATGACTCCCAGTGGCTGCTTGGGGACAGGGCAGCAATGCCCAGGGGTGCTGCTGGTCTGAGCCACTTCCTCTTCCCCATCCCATCCCAGCCATGGGAACATCCCTGCAGCACAGCTGGGGCTGTGTCACACAGGATGACACAGCCCTGGGAAGAGCTGGTGTCAAAATCCACAGAGCCACCACCAGAGCCATTGCTGGAGATGTCACAGCTGTCAGGAAACCTGCACAGATGAGTCGTGTTCACCCACATCCCCCTCTCCAGCATCCCAAAACATCTCAAACAGCATCTTCCCATATGCTGGGAAGGTTGGAAACGAGTAAGATTTTCGTTTCTGTTGTGGAAATGAAAACAGCGTGGAGGAACAGCAACAAATCTGCCCCATTTCATGTGGGATAGGGACAGGGCTGTGCTCACATCTCCCACCTGATCTTTCACACCCAGAGCCAGCCCCAACTGAAGCATTTCAGGGTCACAGAGAGACTCCAAAACCTCAGCATGACCTGTGCCCTGCTCCTCTCTCAGGCAGCTCCTGACCTGATTTCTCCTCCACCCCTCCCTTCCCCTAACCCTCCCCTACTCGGGATGAGCAGTGTGCATTCCTTCCCTGAAATTAAAGCCACTTTTAAACCTGTGGCAGGCTCAGACATGATGAGACAGAGGAGGAGGCAGTGTCTGAGCCCAGCAAAAGCTCAGGTCAGGAACAGCAGCCTCATGATCCCCTTCTTGCATCACACTTCTTGCTAACCACCATTTCCCCTTCTGTTCCCCTCCAAGTGTCACCTCACCACAGGGACACAAAAAGAGAAATTCTGGGAAGCCTCTGGTCAAATTTGCTGCCTGCTAAAAACCTCAGCACAATTCTGGGGCTGAAAGCAGCTCCTGTTGGGAGGTGCAAAGCTCCAGATGGGAACCTCAGAGCTCCCCTGAGCCTTCCAAGGGGATCTTTTTATTTCCTGTAGGTGGGAGGGGAACTGGAAAATGCTGATTTGCCAAGAAGAAAAATCAGCAGGTGAGGATTCATTACAATTAACGTTTCCATGTGAACTCCTGAAATTAAAAGGCCTTTTTTTTTTTAATGTTTTAAGCCACTCATCAAGGAGAAAGCTTTTCTTAAGAATATTAATAGTGAACAAAAACCCCAAGAGAACGTTTTACACAGGCTGAACTGAGCTTTCCTTGCTCAAATTTAAACACTAACTCTCCTCCCCTTTTCAAGAGCTTCCCAGCTGGTTTAGCTCTTTACGTGGCTGAGCACAGAAACTTCTTTAGAGCAGTAAAAAAAAATGAGATTGCAAAGTTCTGTTGACTGAGTTGGGATGAGAACTCCAAGATCCTGGATTTCCCTGGAAGTTTCCACAGCCCAGGGCAGCACAGGGGCAATGCCTGTTGCCAGCAGTGGCAGAAATCCTTACAACAGGGAGGGGGAACCACGGTTTCATTTTTGAAAAATCATTTCCTCCAGTTTCCAGCAATATCATTCCCAAAAAAACCCACAAAAAAACCCCAACAAACAAACAAACAAAAAAACCCCAAACAAATAAACCAAAACCAACAACAAAAAAAAAAAAAACAAACAAAACAAACTGGCAGCTGCATTGTGCAAGGCTGAGCACCTCAGCATCACCAGGATGTTCTGCAGTGCCCAGGGCAAGAGTGAAGTTGCACAGAAGAGTTGAAGCACCTGAACTGAGCCTTCAGCACAAAGATCTCACCTCCATCCACCTCCTTCTCTTTCCTGGCTCTCCAGGAATTCCAAGCTGTTTTTCTGCCACTTTGGGGTGCAGGATCAGCCCCAGAAGGGTCTCAAATCCTCTTTGTAACACCCAAACTCCTCGCTGAGGGAGGTGTTCCTCAAAATCTGCTACAACCACCCATTTTCTTCCTCTCCAGAAATGTCAAGTACCAGCCCATGGTTGATGGTAAAGGATCAGAGGAAAACGGGAGCCACAAGGAATTCTCCACAAGCTGCACAACAGCACCTTGTGTATTGAAAAACCTGGTTTGGCTAATTTAAAGTGGTGAAAAATGGCACCCAAGCAAAACCCTAAATGTTCAGTCAAAGGCAGTATTAAAAGAATAAATTCACCTCCCTTAATTACACCTCCAAGATCTGATTTCCACGCTGCCAGGTGAAGACAGCCACAAACCTCATTTATAATTCAACACTCAGGGACTCACCCCTCCTGCAAAAGACCTCAAAGTGTGGCCCCAGCAAGGCAGAAAGGCTCAGGGAGCTCCAGCTGTGACAGGGAAGGTGCTGGGTGTCCTCATGCCACCAAAGACCATTTTTGACGTTATTGCTCACTTTGCAACCTCAGCAAAGAGCAGAACATGGAAGTCACCACAATGGGGTGTGGAGCAGCACCCTGGGGGTGGGAAGATGAGCAGAAGGAAAACCCTGGAGTCAGCATGGCACCACAGGGCCCTGCAGCACCCACCCACTTGGCACCACCTCACGTTTTCCCCTCTCCATTCTATGGCTAAAAGGTCCCCTCCCCACTGGAAGCTGTGAGTCACAGGGGAAGGGCAGATCCTGAGCTCTCCACATCCAGCTGAGGGATCCAGCCTTCCTCACACCCAGGAAAAGTCTGTGCTGCATCCCAGTGATGGGAATGAGGACACAGGCAAGCCTTAGGGCACGCTGGATAATGGGAATAACATGCAAGGGAAGTAAGGAACAAGGAACGTCACTTCTTGGATGGAGCAAAACAAGAAGTTAAATTGTTCCCCTGTGCCCAGGCCCCCCCCCCCCCCAGGAGACCCTGCAGAGGTTCACAGACCCCAAACTGCCAGAAATCCCTCACCAAAAGCACTGGGGCAGTGATTCACAGCAGCCTGGCAGCCCTGTGAGACGTCACCCCCTGGAAAGGATGGGAAAGGAGGGAGGAATCAGAAGTGTGGGGAAACTCCTTCAGCTTCATCACCTTCCCCTGCAAGGGCAGGACAAGCCCAGCTCTTATTTCTGTCTCCCACTCCCCATCCAACTGCACAGATCCAGTTCCTGGCTGCCTGTCTGTGCTGTTCCAGGAGGATTTAACAATAGAACCAGGTCCTGGCCATTCCACTAAAAATCCCCCACTCTGAGACACAGCACTCCTTCACACTGATTTACTGCTCTCCGTCCTCAGCTTCTCCCCAAGCAGCATCAATCAGCTCGAAACTGGTTCATTTTGGATCCGGGGCTGCTGCCACATGATATAAATTGCAGGTCTTTCCATCAGCAAAGTGGCTTTGTTAGATTGATTAAAAGCACACGGAGACGCTGGGTCTCACGTCAGCCCAGACCCACCAAAACTCCCCAAAACCCCCAGGGCACAGGCAGGCACCTCCCCAGGGACAGACCCCATGGCAGGGGGCAGGAGAGGGGCCACCAGGGTGCTGGCAGGAGCTGAATTTTCAGAGCTTTTGAAATAATAAGTAGCTGGGGAATGGAAGGGCATCATCTCACCCCTGGTTCGGGGAGAGAGGAAACAGAAAAACCTTTAACCACTGTATTATCCAAACTCTTCCCCAAAAAATCCACACTGGATTGTCAGCACAAGACCTCAGCTCCATCCTCAAGGGACAGAGCTTTTATCCCTCCTATCTCTTTGGCTCCACGGGTTTCACTCAGGCTCCCTCCCAGCTCAGACCCTGTGATGTTTCCCCTGGGATGTGCTTCCCGCAGGGCTGGGCAGCAGAGCCTGGGAGTGCTGTCTCCTGCAGCTGCTCTGCCAAGTTTCCAGAGGGAAGGAGACCAGGGCTGCCAGGAGGGATGAATGAACAGAGAACAGCCCAGGAGCCAGCCCGGCTTTGCCTTGGGTGCAGCTGGGAACAAGGGACCATCCAAAGGGAATTGGCAAAGATGGACTCACAACAAACCGAGAAGCAAAAGGAGAGGAGCTTGGAATAAACCAAGAACCATGGAGTGCTGTTCCCAAACTGGAATCAACCAAGAACCATGGAGTGCTGTTCCCAGCCTGGAATAAGCCACTGGATGCTGTTCCCAGCACCGCTGGAGACAGGTTTTAGCTCCAGGAACTGAAGGTGGTTTCTCCTGCAGACACGCTGCCCAGCACTGCTGCGTGTCCCAGCGCTGTGCTGGCCTGGGAACGCTCATCCAGCACCACTGCAGGGAATCCAGGCTGCTGATTCCCAGGGGCAGGCACAGCTTTGGCTGCCAGGCACAGAAGGGGGTGCCAGCTCCAGCCCATGCTCAGTCCCTGAGCTGCCCCTGGCACGCTGGGGAATGCACCAGCTGCTGCTGCCAAAGGCTGGAACGCTATAAATGGGAGACATTTGGAGAGAGAAAACATGAAGGAGCCAACTTTTAACTGGGCTGAAGTGCACTGGACTGTGCATGTTCTTTGTGGAGGGAGTGAGGAGGAGAGTGGTGAAGGTCTTTGATGCACTGCTGGAAAAATACTGGCTTCTCCTTCTGCAAACAGAAGGAGCCCTTATTTAATGGAAAGTGTTTCTCCTCCTCCTGGGCTCCAGGATGGGATTTCACTATTCCTACACTTGTGCATGTGGTGTTTGGGCTCGTGGCTCTGGGTGCAGTCTGGGCAAAGAGGACAAAGCAGTTGCTGGTGCTTTGTAGCAGGAACCTGGCTGGAGGAAGCTGTGGGTTTTTCCCTGTCCTCAGTCATGCAGGGCTTGACTTTCCTGATCCAACTGCCTGAGAGCAAGATCCTACTGATGTATTTTTGTGGGAGGGTGAAACCACGAAGATCATTGCATACACAACTGCTCAGAATTTTGCTGAACTTCATAAACCCTGGAGGAAACAAAAAAAAAATAAAAATCCCCCAAAGTGTTGAAATAAGATTCCTATTACGAAAGAACTACTGAGAGGGCCCTGTTTACCATCCCTGGACACACAAAATCCCTGGCTGAGCTGCCTCAGGGCTTGGCCACCAAAGAGGCCGCCCAGAGCAGGCATGATCCAGGAGATGGGGGAATCCAGGCTGGCATTCCCACCTGCAGGAGCCCTGTGCTGCTGGGGGCACGTTACTCAGCACAGCTGTTCTTTATTCTCCAGATCAAGAGGATTAAGATAACACTCATTTCACCTCTGAAAACTCCTGCCAGGAGCCTGGGTTAAATAATGGAGGAGGAGGAGGAGGAGAAAAAAGTGGAGGAGGAAGGGAATGAGACAGAGCAAGGCAAGCTCTGAGCTCACAGTAATGGAAGCAAGAGGCTCATTTTAAATTTTCAAGCCTGAAACAAGCTGATGGCAACAATCCCTCCTTGTGTGCCAGCTCCAGCCTTCAGAGCCCATTAAACGTGGTGGATTATTTAAAACCTCTCTGAATCCCTGAGACAGAGACTTTCCCCTCTCCCTGGAGCCTGTGTGCACACTACAGGTGAGGAACCCCCTCCAGAAGGACCAGGCTCTGTTCCACATGGACATGGCAGGCACAGACCACTGCCTGCTGCCAATGTTCTCATGGAAGTGGGCACCACTTCAACAGACTATTTATTTTTTGGTGTTCCACACAAAGCTGTTGGCCCCAGGGCTGCAGGACTCTCTCCAAGATGACACAGCTCCAGGTAGGTCAAAGCTTAGAGTTTCCAACAAAGAACCTGAAGGAGTTGTTAAACATATGGAAAAACAAGAGAACTGGGAAACACACTGGAGGCACAGACAGACAGGGAGGGAGAGTCAGAGCCAATTTTAATGTTGCTTCAAATTCTCCCTTTTTCTGTCCCTGAATTGTGCAGTGAGCACGTTTGTGCTCCAGCCCTGGCCTCAAAATGAAAGCTCTGTGCAGAGAAGCAGCCACAGAACATCATCACCCTCTGCTGCAGCTCCTGCTGGGACAAGGACTGAAGGAAAGGTTTTTAACTGCAAGGGGGAAACCTTGGGATAACCCTTCCCAAAAAGGGGAACCCCTGAAACATCAGGGGACAGCCGGGGGGATTTGGGATCTGCTCCAGGGAACAGGGACAGGAGCAGAGGGAACGGCCTCAGGCTGGGCCAGGGGAGCTCAGGGTGGACAGCAGCAGGAATTTCTGCATGGAAAGGGTGCTCAGGGATTGGAACTGCCCAGGGAGCTTTGGATCCCCATCCCTGGAGTGCCCAAGGAATTCCTGGGGGTGACACTGAGAGCTCTGGGCTGGGGACAAGGTGGGGATCAGGCACAGCTGGGACTGAGATTTTTTTCCAACCTCAATAATTCTGGAATTCTGAGAAAGTGGCTGCAACCAAAAAGCAGAAGATGCTCAGGACATGGGGTGGGGCTCCCTGGGGACAGCACAGGGGGCTGGCAACAGCAGGAAAGGTGTAAAAGGGTTGGATTTGGGATGTTCTAGGAGTGCAGCAAGACAACAGTGGCCCTCAGTCACATGAAGACCTGAAGTGACTGCCAGCAGCGCCTGATGAGCTCAGAATGACAAAGGGGGGAAAAAAAATGTTTCTTTTTGGGGGTTTCCACAAGAAACCACAAGAGACCAGCCAGAATCTGTTCTCTAAGCAGCAGTGCCACTCCTTGCAGCCAGTGGTTTCAACAGGATCCTTCCAAGGAACTCACCAGGCTCCGACCACGTGGAGCATCCCAGGAGGTGCACGGGAGCCCTCAGTCACTGCACAGCTTCTCCACTTCTGGCAGGGCTGGGAGCATCTCCCAGGCAGGATCAGACCCTGATCCTCTCTCTCTGCCCGCCACAGAAACCACTCCCATGCCCAGTCACCACCTTCCATGCCCCCTGACATTCCCAGCATCCCTGCCAGCCCAAATTACTGCCCTGGGTAATGCTGGCCATCCCTGCAAGCATCAATCCCATTCCTTTGATTTCTTAGGACCAGCATCCATCTGCTCCCAGCAGCTCACATCTGGAATAGTGAGTGCTGCAAAACAGCCTCGGTTCTGTTTGAAGGAAATTATTCCTCCAGCCAAGGGATTTATGCAAAACCAAGTTTAGCATTTGGAGTTATAAGTTCTGTACAAATCCTACAGTTACCCCAGGTTCTCTAGGGTTACAAATTCACCACAAATCCTACAGTTACCCCAGGTTTCAAACCTCAGAATTCCAATTTTATCTTCCTTCATTCCTAAAAAAGCTGCCCTCGTGTAAAATGCCATGTGACAGAAAATATTCACGGAGGGAATGAGGAGGAGAGGATCTGCAGAGCAAAACCCCTCCTGAACTCCTGCAAAGAGCACAAGGTGGAGCTGATCCTTGGCTTAAGAATTCTGATTTCAGCACCTGGAATGGTGAGCCCAGAGCAGGAGAGGGCACGACCTGAGCACTTCCCATGGGATGAGAGCCACCACTGCATCTGCTTAAGCTGCTGGCCTGGGTCCAGGAGGAAGCAGTGCCTGGTGCTGAGCTCAGCTGAGCAGGGAGCAGTGGTCAGCAGCTCTCAGAGGGAAGGTGACAGCCTCCTGCGTGACACTGCATGGCCCCTGGGGTGGCACAAGGAATGGGACAGACAACCAGACAGAAAGAGGAGAAGAGAAAGGCAGAGAGGTGCTTGGAAATGCTGCTGCAGCCATGAGCTGGAAACTTGGAATTGTGCAGGACAGGGCCAGGCTTGGGTAGCAAGGACAGGAAGGGGAAGAGCCCTGCAAGGCCACAGTACTCAGGTAAAACCTCAAGTGCTCCTGGCTGGATCTGTGAGATCACTGTGACCAGCAAGGTGACATTCCTCATTCCAGCACGGGGAACCTCTGATGTCTCCAAAGGAATTTCTGCATGGAAAGGGGGCTCAGGCACTGGAACTGCCCAGGGAGTTTGGATCCCCATCCCTGGAGGTGTTCAAGGAATTCCTGGAGGTGGCACCGAGTGCTCTGGGCTGGGGACAAGGATGAGGCACATCCCAAGGACTCTGATCCTGGAGCTCTTTGCCAACCTCAAGGATTCTGTGGAGTCAGACTCCAGCAGACTCCAGGCTTCACTCCTGGTTCAGTTTGTGTTTGGAACGTCCTTCCTGCCTGCCTGGGGAGGGGAGGACACTTTGCCCCGTGGCTCTGCTGTCAGCACTTATCGTGTGCTCGTGTTTTCCTTGGCCCTGCTCCTGAAATAATTATTTAGCCACAGTGGAAGGTGACAAATGATTCAGCTGCGGCCCCACTGGGAATATCAGGAGAAACTCCCCAGCCACTCACACTGAGCTGCAGCATCTCCTCAGCCAAGGCTCAGCCCCACCAAGCTCCTCTCTCCCACTTGGATCCAGAAGCTCCCACGTCCCTGCCAAGGAACAGCCCCTGACAGCCAAGGAGGGTGCACCAACCTTCACTCAGTGTTTGAGAAAACAAACCCTGCCCAGCCTCTGACAGGAGCATGGAACGTGCAGCCAGAGCCACTGGGAACACTGGTATTAAATGAACAAATATCCGACCCAAACATGCATGTACTGGGATTGCTCAAGGCTCTGAGGATGGATAAACCTGGATGCATTTTCCCTGGATAACATGAAAGACAGATTCTTGACAAAGAGATCACCTGCGACTCAAATTTCCAATTCCTCCTCCAGAACATCAAAAAGATCTTCAGAACTGGACCTAGGAAAAATATTTTCCCCTCTTGCTGTTTTCAGAAGCAGCTGAACCGTTTCAGTTCTGCACTTATTTTGTGGGGGGCTGTGTGGAATTTTTTTCCTTTTTTTTTAAATAACCAGAGGCATGAATAATTTCCAGCATGGAAAACTTCTGCCTGAAGAGCTAAAATTGGCATAGAATCAGCCAAGAGTCACACAAGAAAGGCCTCCAGCAATGGCAACAGTCAGGTGCTACGAAACCTACCTAGAGCATTTTTTTCCACTGTGCTCAGAGGATCTGTTTCACTCCTCGCCTCTGAATCCAATTTCCACTGTCCTGCACCACAAATTTAAAATAAGGACACCAGGAAGCATGTGTGATAAGGGGGAAGGAAGGGAAAAACCACAGCTTCTTTCATTCTTTCAACAGAGCCAGAAAGGAGTGGTTGTTGTAATTTTTTTCTTTTTTTTAAAGAAAAAGTTACAGGGGACAGCAAAGGGAGGAGATGTTTACTCTAAACTTTCCCACCTCCACCATGATATCTATCTATATGTATTTATAAATTACCTCTGCTTCTAAAGGTGTTTAACAGAGTCTCTGGCTCCTGTGATGATGTTTCCCACCTCAGGAATCCAGCCAGGATGGAGAGGAGGGAGAGAGGCAGGACAGCCACGATTCCCTCCCCATCCCAAGGGAAAGAGCACAGCTGGAGGCACCAAAACCCTCAAATCTGTGCCCTCCTTGCAGCAGAGACTGCAATGAGCTCAACCACCACCTTGGAGCACCATGAAGATGAGATGCTGCAGAGAAGGAAGCATGAGTTCCATTTCCTTCCAGCCCTGGCTGCTGCCCAACAGCTGTTCCTTGTTTATTTGTTTTAATATTTCCTTGGTTACACAAGCAGCTGCTCAAGGCTTTAACCCCTGCCTGCACCACCCTCCCTGGGGCTGGGGCTGTGGCAGCAGCACAGGGCAGGGTCACCAAAGCTGTCACCTCAGCCTGGGCACGGCCCCAGCTCTGCTGCAGGTGTCCTGCTGGCCAGGGGGCACAGGGCACCACTGCTGTGAGCAGCATCTGCCCCCATCCCAGACTCTGCAGGATCCAGCTGAAGCTGGGAAATCCATCTGCATTCCCAGGGGCTCGCTCTGCTGGGCAGCCTGGAATTTCAGCAGTGTTTGTGTCTGGATGCACACAAGGCTTTCTCCTTCCTCTCTGCCATACAGACCCCAAGTGATGCCCGGCCTCACGTGAGAGGGCTCTGGGGGGCAGAGGGTGCCCAGCTCCTCCCGTGGTGCCACAAACAACCCAGGAAGGGCATTCCAGGGGCCCCGCTGGCAGCTGCTGCCAACCCAGAGATCCCTTCGTGCGTTTTCTTTTCTCCTCTGCACAGAGCCTGTTCCAGCAGCTCGGTTTGTGTTTTGGCTCATAAAGCCCAGCCAGACCCCTTGGCTCATCTCCACCAAGGAGGAGGTGGAAAACACCCTTTGCCTGCTCACCCAGAGCAGGGTTTGGATTTTCTGCAGCCCAGCCTGTCCCAATTGCCTTTCCAGCCTCCTCCCTCCCACTTCCATCTTCCTCCTGGCTCCCTCCTGCACCAGGAGAGAATTAAATCAGAATCGAGGAATGGCCTGGGTTGGAAGGGACCTTACAGATCATTTAGTTCCAACACCCTGCCATGGGCAGGGACACAGTCCACCACACCAGCTTGCCCAGAGCTCCATCCAGCCCCTTCTTGGACACTTCCAGGGATCCAGGGGCAGCCACAGCTTCTCTGGCACCCAGTGTCAGGGCATCCCCCACCCTCACAGAGAGGAATTCTTTCCTGGTGTCTGATCTCAACCCACTCTCTCAGTTTGAAGCCATTCCCCCTTGTCCTGTGCATAAAAGCTAAACCCCAAGGCATCACTGTCACTTCATGCTTTTGTAAAAAGTCCCTCTCCATCTTTCCTGTTGGTTCCCTTCAGGTACCAAAGGTACCAAACCCCCCTGGGCTGGCAGGGGGAGTGGGCACTTCCCCAGGGAAGTTTCTCCAGGGAATCAAGTTTTCCAGTGGCAGCCCTGCTCTGCCGTGACAGCAGCTGGGAAAGCCACAGGGATGGAATTTGGACCTAACTCCAACAAAATCCTCCCCCAAAGCAAACAACCCCCCCCCTCAATAAAACCCCCAGAGATCACACAAATAAAGCAGAACCCAACAGCTCAAGCGACCTCAGCCTCTCACCCTCCCCAGGCAAAGCCCAGAGCTGGAGGATTCCCTACCTGCAGGTCGAAGAACTTGCTGTACCGCCGGTAAATGACCTCTGTGGCTCCATTCGACCAGGTGACCTTGATGATGTAGACCTGGAGGGAACAGAGGCAGAAATCAGAACACTGGACCCAAAAACTCCGCACCACAACCCAAAAAGAGCTGCCCCCACAGCTAGGTGACAACCAGGGGAACACTTCAGATCACTTCAGCAACACCACAACATAGGTAAACCTGAATTACTGAGCCCCACTGCTGCAGCTTAAGCAAACGTTTGTTTCCAGTGGTGAGCTGAGCTCTGTGGCCCTGAAGAGGGGCACACATTGAACGTGAAGCGTTTCACACTTCTGTGTAAAAACACAGCACAAATCCCTCCAGACACAGGTGTCAATAACCAAACCGTGGCCACCTCATTTACAGCTGTAGCACCAAATTTGATGTTGAGACCCAAGGGCAGCACCTGCACCAGTCTGGCCACTGGAACTGAGACTGCAACAGCTCAAGCCCCCAAGGTCTGAAACTCCACCTGTTTGGGTTTCTTACACTTGCTGGGGAGGAAATCAGCATGCTGATCCTTAAAACCCACACAATCAACCCCAGTCATTGCAGATTAGTCACAAACCCCCACACCAGGCATTAACTGGTGATGGATGCAAAACAAAACACCAAGCCCAGCCCATTTCGTCATTAATTCTGCAGACAACAAGCAAATCACAGAAGGAGGCAATTAGTGATCTAATGTCATCCCTTGTGTTTCACAGAAAGCAGAGATAACCCCTGATGAGGTGCCAGCGTAACACCCAAGTGATACAAATCTCAAATTGATAACAGATTGACTGAGCAGAACCAAGGGTATTTTTTTTTTCATTTTCTCCTAACTCGAGTCCTTAATTCCACCAGAAATTCAAGTATCAGTTCCCTGGAGAAGGACCAAGATGTTCAGAAGCCCAGGTGAAGGGACCTGCTAGAATTTTTGCCAGCAAAATCAAGCACAAAGGATCAAGCACCTTAAAAGCTGATGTTGTGGTATTTAAAACAGAAGCCCTCAGGAGTTTCACAGGGTTTTCCCCACTGAGATACCCATTTTTCCAGATTCTGGAATGTGACCAAGATCCTATACCAGTATTCAAACTCAAACACCAGGACAGAGCAACACTCAGTTATCTGAGTTTACCAAACCTACTCAAATCCTGCACTGAAAATCGGCCTCCAGTCTCACTCTGCTGCTCAGAGGGCTGACACAGCCTGAGCCACCAAGGGAGGACACTCCTGATGAGTGACAAATGCTTCCCAGTGGAATCACTTCCAAATTAAGACAGAAAACCAGCAGCAAGAATGATCAAGTTCTTATTGCTAAAATAACTTCACTGTGCTCAAACCAGTAATTCAAGATCCACTTTTTGTTGAATTTGGGTTGGAAGAGACCTTAAAGATCCAGTGCCACCCCCTCCCATGGGTAGGGACACCTTCCAATGTCCCAGGGTGATAAAGCACCTGGCCTTGGACACCTCCAGGGATCCAGGGGCAGCCACAGCTTCTCTCCAGGGCCTCTCCACCCTCACAGGGGAGAATCCCTTCCCAAAATCCCATCCAAGCCTGCTCTCTCAGTCTGGAGCCATCCCCTGCTCTGCTTCCATTCACAAACTCTTATTTTGAGATGAAGGACCTGCAATGTCTCTGTATTAGCACAAAGAAGACAGATGGATTCTCCAAGCCAACATCTGCTCCAGCTGTGGAAGCCTGGAAGAACCACGCTGTGCTCCAAGGGACCCCTCCAGCAAACCAAGGGTTAACCCGATGTTACCACACGTTCAAACTCCTTTACCCTCTCCCCAGGACTTGCTGCTGGGCCAGCATGAGCTCATGTGGGCTGGAAGCTCAGCTGATATCCCAGTTTTCTCAGCAGTCCCCAGCACTCCTCGGGGTTATATCACTGCTGGCTGCGTGCCTGGACAGAGCCTTCCACTGGGGCAGCAAGAGGAGCCAACTTCTCTTCATTGTTTATTCCTATCCTGCCTTTATTTGGAGTCAACATCTTATTAGACTGGGATTTTAATCAGGATGTGGATATACTCCAGCCAAAATAATTCCGTGCTCTTCAGGGTAAGAAAGGCACGAGGTTTGAGGGCACACCAGGCTTCCCTGTGTGCTCTGCAGCTGAGGGAAGCAGTGTTTCTGCTAAGTGATGAGCTCAGTGCTGTTTTGCTGAAATGCAGATCTCCCAGGGGTCAGAAGAGTTTCTTGCACATCCCTTTCCAAGAGCAGAAAAGTCTCCAGGGGCATCTCCTCAACCTACTTATGGAAAGCAGACAAGATGGGGAAACCCACAGGAACCGGGCATCTGTAAAACCTGGGGAAAGCCAATTTCCTCTCTTCTTGTGGATATTCCTCATCCTCCCAACAGCCCCATCCCACCAAGGGTCAGAACCATCACAGAGCTTGGTCTCCCCAAGGACCTAATCCAGTCCCTGCTGTCCCAGAAATAAAAATTATAAAAAAAAACCCAGCAGAAAACACGAGTCTGGTGCTCAGAAAACAAGTGCAGGTTTGGAAAGGTTTGAACAGTGCACTCAGGCACCCAGAGAGAGTTTCCAGGGGATTGGGCACGAGGCACTGAACTGCCACAGACCCCTAAATCCCTTCCTCAGGTGCTTTTGGAAGACACTTTCAATGAGCAGGAGAGCTTTAAAACCATTGCACTTGGTCTGAAGTTCCCCCTCCTGGCCTGGCACTGCACCATGTCCTGCCAGGAGCAGCCACCATGAAGCAGCAACCCAAATCCCAAATATCCAAACATCTGAAGGCAAGGAGCTGAGTTGGTGAAACCCAGGAATGGTGACACCCCCTGGAAAGGACACCCTGCCCTTCTCCCAGCCCTGAGAGCTACAGAAGCCACAGGGAGAATTTTGGGTCTTGTTTAATGCCAGGTCAGAGAAGCACTGCTCACCAACACCAAACCTTCTCCATGCCCCCATCCCTTGGAGGACAGAAATGGAGCAGATCCTTCACAGAAAATGGGAACTTGCAGATGCCAAAGGCCGAGTACAACAGACTCCACTGGAACTGGGCTCCCAAACTCCTTGGGATCCCTACACCACAGGGAAATGGGCCCAAACCATTAAAAGTTGCCAGGTGAGCATTGTGACCAGTGCCCAAGGCTTTCCTTGGTCACACTAAATGCCCTAAATGGAAATAAAATATGGAAAAAATTCCAGGGGATCTTGCAGCATTCCCAGTGGGCACCATGATCCTCTCCACCATCACCCAGCATCTGTCACTGCTGTCCCCTCCCCAGCACCTCTCTGAGAGGGAGAACAGGCCTGTGGAAAGTGGGGCTGAAAACCTTTGGAAGGGAACTGTCAGAAAAATGACAAGAAAATGCAAACAGCACCTGGCCAAGCGAACCGGAGCTGTCAGAGGGAGCTGCGAGGGCTCCACAGCCCGGGGGAACACTCCTGACAGGAGACAGCCAGGGGGAGAACCAGGACATCCCTCCTGGGCAGGGCGAGAGAGCTCCTGGGAGGCTTCAGGAGCCAGCTCAGACACATCCAGAGCCACGGGAGTCACGGGGACAGAGGGGATGAGAAGCCAGCGTGAATCTGAAAAGGGCAGCCAGAGATTTCTTTCTTTTTTTTTTTTTCTTTTCCTCTTGAAGAAATGGAGCAGCAAGCCCTGGGAGCAGTCAGGCACCAGAAATGTTTCTGCAGGGACTGCTGGAAATCCCTGGTGCTGCACACAGCAGTGGCTGCTGGTGACTTCCACTGCTCAAAGGGACCGCAGCCAGTCCCAAATCCTTGGTCTTGCCTTTCCCAAAGAGGCACAAAGTCCCACACAACAGCACGGGCAGAGAGAGGAGCTGATTCAAATTGCTGACTCGAGGCAAGGAAATTAAGAACAGATACTGAAAGAAAACAAAACAAAACAAAACAAAATAACAGAACCAGTTTCCCGTTCTTGAACACGAGGCCGTGTGACCTCGCAGAAGAATCACTTCTGGACTCCACACATAAACACACCAAGACAAGCTGGGAAGCAGCCTGGACTGCTTAAATGTGAGCAGGAAAAAGGCAGAGTGAAGGTGAGGAAAACCTAGAGCTGCAGTTTCGGCTTCTCTCCTCGTACAGGAGCTTTCCAAAGTTTTTCATGGAGATCTGCACGGCATGCTGGCTGGGGGGGACATCCATAAATCCCACAGGAAAGGATGTGGGAGAGGGCAGCTGCCTGGGAACTCTGCCTGGCACCCAGCTGAACCAGGCAGCAAATCTACCCCAAACTCAGCAGCATCCAGCTGTGCCAGGTGGAGCCCAGAAGCAGCTCAGCCATCCCAGCATCAGCTCTCAGAGCTTCCCTGGCATCCCTGTGCCCAGAGCTCCTCCACACTGACATGGGCAAGATGGAGAGCAACACCATGGTCACTAGGAAGGACACCTCCACAGCATTGCAGGGACACCTGAGAAGGTCCCCAGCCTCCAGCAGAGCTCCTGCAGCAGCTCCAGACAGAGCAGACTCCAGAGCTGTCTGCAGAGCTCTTTCCAGAGCCTTGGAGCCTGTGTGGTCCTGGGTCCAGGGAGACTCTGCACAATAAACTTCTCTGTGGAAACCTCCACATATTTAAAGCGTCTTTCACCAGCAAAGAGGAAAAGCATCAGTCAAAAGCATCAGACTTTTGATTTCACCCACGCTAGCCCGACCCTGAAACGAGGGGAGATGTGAGAGCCTCACCCTCCCTTCGGCCACCACACGAGAAACCCAAAGGGGCAGAGAAACCAAAGGAGCTGAGCAACCCAGCCAAGACAGAGTGGGTTTAATGTAGAAAAGGGAGTGGGAAATTGTAAGAGGAAAAGAAAAAAAGAAAAAAGAAAAAAAAAAAAAAGGAGGGAGGTGGCTGGAAACAAAGAAAGTTCTTGGCACCAAGCTGCTGCGTTTGGCCCCTCTCCATCAGCCCTCGCTGCTGCAGTCGTGCAGGGCTGGGGAGGGGACGTGGGGGCTCTTGTGCCATGGGATGCCAAAGCTGGGAGCAGGAGAGGGAGAGCCAAGCCACAGCTCACTGAGCAGACAGCTTGTGACCCACTCCCTCCTGCTTTGTGGCTGGGGAACTGGGATGAGGGTCATGCTGGCACGGAGAAGGATTTCCAGCAGCTGCAGGGCACCAGGGACGCTGCCCTGGCTCCTGTGGCAAAGGGAAGACAGAAGCAGCAAGGCAGGGCTGCAGAGAGCTGGGCAGCAGGGATGGAGGCAGCAGCAGGGCAGGCAAATCCTCACCAGGCTGAGCACACACCCAGCACTGCAGAGCAGCCAGCTCCGGCTCATCCCTTTGACTGATCCCTGCTCCCACCCCACAGCCCGAGCACGCTGCCAGCACTCTGGGGTGCCAAGGGCACACACACAGGGTTGTGCCAAAGGCAGGACACCCCAGCAGAGCCTGCTCACACCCCTCAGGCACACAGCACGTGGCCCAGGCACGCTGAAGGTCACGCGTATGGATTCTCCTGTTTCCTATTTCCCACTGTGCCACCGCAGGGCCGGAAGACAGAGATACCCTCCAAAGCAAAGCTGTGGGGGATCAAGGTCACAGAGCTGGGGGCAGGAGGAGGCCAGGGATGGCCCCAGAGCTGCAGCTCACTGCTGGAATCATCACTGCTGTGAGCATCAGCTTCCCACGCGGAGCTGCTCCTGCCTCAGTGGCCAAGGGCCAGGCAGGATTTGGCCCTTCCACATTCCAGCTTTTCAACAGCCTTGAGAAACGTGGCTGGGGAAGAAAAACAAAGGAGAGTTTGAGTTTGAGTGCTGGTTTTCATCCACAAAGCTAAGAGTGCTCCATTAAACCCCAACTCTGCTGAGAGGTGAGGAGGAAAGACTGGTGGAGCAGAGCAAGGAGAGGGCAAAATTCCTAACAACTCCCTGCCTCGTTGGGACAGCATCATCCAGCTGACAGGAAATGGGATGAGACAAGGCACAACCACAGGATACAGCAGCAAAACACCACTGAGGATGCTGAGAAAGGCCTCAAACCTTTAGGAGTCAAGCTGCAGCTTCCCCCAGCTCGCTGTCATTCCTAATTTGGTGACCCTGCACGGATTTCACACTGCTCATGCCAACCTCCTCCTTCCTCACTCAGCCCCTCCGGCTGCCCACAGGACATTCCCACCATTCCAAGGGCATGGTCGCCCTTCCTAGGGAGGCAGCACAGGGACAAGTCATCCCCTGACCCCTTCTTGAAGCCAGACAACCAGAATGATTCACAAGGGTGGAAATGACATCGAAAATCCACAGGAATTGCTCAGCTGTACAGAGTGACACCATGCCAGGTGCCCACCAAGCTCTGGGCAACCAGGGGACCACAAAACACAGTCCATGGGGCATTTCCTCAGAAATTCCTTCAGCCCTAGAAATACAAGGCACTAAAGAACCACTGAAGCTGTAGATTGGCAGCTCTGTCCTCTTGTCCTTCAAACACCCCATAATCATTTCCAGATAAGCAGTGGGGCTGGGCTACACAGAGAATGAAACCACTAATGGCCTCACCACCATCACATCACAAATTCCACATCAAAAATACAACACCTTTGCTTTTTTAATGTGGTACTCCTCAAATTCATTTTAAAATACCTGTAGATCCCATTAGCCAGATTCCACCATGCACTGTTAATTACTTTCACAACCCAGATGCCACAAATGAGGTCTTCACCTTGTTTAAAGTTTTACCATCTTGTTCACTGGGCTCGCTAAATAAATGCGTGCTGCACACTTTGTTTAATTTTCCCATTTTCAGGGACACATGGAGGCTGGGAATGGAAGTCCTGTGAGAACATAATCCAGCTTTGCCAAAAATGTAACCCACCCAAACATCATGCTGTTGAATGGATAAATATAATTTTGTATGGTGCTCCAGAACAACTATTTAAACCTATATAACTATGGAAATGTTCCTGGTAGGCAGAAATGGGATGGATTCAATGGCACTGCTATTAACACACAGAAAACACACACATTGCAGATGTAACAAAATGAAACATCCTGAAGCTTGCCCAAAGGAAAGAAAACCAAATCTGGATTTAGTAGGAAAACGCTTTATTTTAGGGCTTCTACTTGAGAAAAACAAACACAATACTATAAAAAGGTCCTGCATGAAGTCCTTTAAAGGAAAATCCAGTCTGTTTCAACTATGGCTTTGTTTTGGGTCTTTTCTGAATAAACATTAATTTATCGGAGACTTGGCAACACCAGAGAAATGACAGTCTGCTACTCTGTCTCTCACAATGATTATTTTTAAATTTTACTCTTGGACTTTTCCTTCTCAGATTTGCAGGATTCCCCCCTGAGCCCTCGCTGGCAGCATCCCTGAACTGTGATTGCTCCATGTAGGATTGTGTGGGAAATGGCACCAAAAATGTCACCTCAGGCACTGCCTGGAGGATGGAGTCCCCTTTTCACTTGGACAGCAGGCTGCCATGAGCCAGAACACCTGCACAAGGATCATCCCTCAATGTCCCTGCCAGGTAACTCCCATGAAAAAAAAGCTTAAAAACACAAGTGGAGTTTGAGGGCTGCACCCTAAAGCTCAGCTCAGCACCTGTACCCAGCTACCCAAACCCTGTCCAGCACCTTGCTGGCTCCTTGCCCTGCAATTTGGGGAAATGTTGTGCCTCCTGCTTCACAGCAGAGCTGCAAAACAAACAACTTTTTGTCTCAGGCAACGCAATTTTTGTTGTATCAATTACCCAGGTGAAAGGCAAACCGCAGCAGCCTGAATAGAGCCAGCCCTCCCCACTGCAGGTGTAACAAGGACTGTGAGACACTGCTTCGATCTCACTTTTCTGGGGGAGTGGAATTCATAACTTTGTGCTGTGGCTTCATCAGGAGCAACACAATCACATCTTTGTCCAGCAAAGAGAAGCCTCTGGCTGATGCAGAGGAGCCTGAGCAGGGCAGGTCATCACAGAGGCAAAACAGGAGGAAAAGCCAGCGTGGTCCTCCAGCCTGCCCAGGGCCAAGGAGGAGTCCCCCAGGCTCCCCAGGGACAGCAGTGCTGCCTCAGGGATGGAGTAGAGCACATCTGTGTGATGGGACAAGGCAGAGGGTGAAGGTTTTACACGGATTCCTGCTGTGCCAGCAGCCACTCTGTACAAATTATTCAGCCATGATTTGCTGCCTCTCCCTCTCTTTGCAGGAAAAAGGAGGTGGGGGGGGGGGGGGGAAGAGAAAGGGTTTGGTTTCATATAATTAACTGGCTTTGTGGATCTGCCCGGTTCTATTGATTCCTCCAGCAAGGCGAGCGCTCCCATTCACTCCAGCGCTGCTCGGGGGAGGCAGCTGCCTGCAAGCTGCCGGCCCCTCCCTGGGCTCTGCGAGCCACGCTGGCTCCCGCTGCTGGATTTGGGTCCAAGACAAGTCCAGGGAAAGGCTGGAGGCAGAGGGATCCGCGGAGGAGCCGCACAGCTGTCACCGACCGCCTCTGCCAGCGCTGCCGGAGCTCCTGCTCCGCTGTCCCCACCCTCTGCCCCGCCACCCAGCTCCCAGAGAACATCGCCGTCCCAGTTTTGCAGCCTCACGGGGATTATTTGCGCTATACCCAACTCCACCCGGCTCTCCACGACGGGCGGAGGGCGAGCGCACAAAGCGCGTCGTGTGCGCGGCACTTTGGGGGTGCGTGTCCCTGCCGGGGGGACACGGCTCCTGCGGGGCACAGCAGGGACAGCACAGGAGCTCTCGCGGGCCATCCCGGCCCTGCCTCGCTGCGGGATCTGGAGGAGAAATCCCGGATCCGCCAAGACAAACAGCAGCGCGCAGAGCTCTCCGCACGTACGCGCTGCTCCGGAGCGGGGGCACGGCACAGCCGCGGTGAGGAACGCTGCGATGGACACGGCAGGAAAAGGGCACATCTGGAACCGGCGCCAGGCTCCGGCAGGGCTGATAAAGCTCCAGGAAAGGCAGCAGGAAGAAGGGGTGATAAGGGGGTGGGTGGCAGCAGCCACGCCGCATCCCTGATGCAAGGGGAGACCCCTCTGCCCTCCCCTTCTGGAACTGGCTGCCCTCAGCTTTCCTCCAATTGTTGCTCAATGCTATAAACCAGCCGAGGGGACCCGGAGAAGCCCTCGATCTCCCAAGAGCTCCGAAATCCTGGCTCTTCTGGCAACTGACTCCAGCCAGAGCAAACACCACATCTGCACAACCCAAATGTGCCACGAACAGTGTGTGTCACTGGGTCACCCTGGTCTAGGCAAAACGGGAGGCAGGAAATTTCGGTCTTTGTTTTACGGCTGTTGCCAGGATTCACCCACAAGCTCTCCATGGGTGCCTGGAAACACACCAAAGTTGAAATCTTAAAAAAAAAAAAAATAAAAAAAACACTTTCAAAAATAGACAAACCCACAACAGTTTGGAAGATGCCGCGGAGCACGCAGGAAGACTGGGCAGGATGCAGGGGACACGAGGGATCCTTCCTAGGGACCGAGCACTATCCAGGGAGCGGAAAGCACGAGCCGGGTGGTCCCTTTGCCCCGGGACTCTGCGACCAACAGGTCCCACGGCCCCGCTGCCAAAGCTGCAGAAGCGGGGACGCTTCACCACCGTGCCCGTGGCCGCTGCCCGGTGCGCGCAACCCCCGCCCGCATCTCCCGGGCATCCCCCGGGCATCCCCCGCGGGGCCGGCGGCTGCGGGCAGCGCCGGAGCATCCCCACGCTGGCATGGGGCACGACGGAACCCCTCGGGACACCCGTGAGAGGCACCTCCGGCAGCGCTGCCGCCCTCTTTCTCTTTCTCCTCCTCCTCCGTCCTCCCTTCCCGGAGCTCCGCGCGGGAGCGGGGCCGGCAGCGCCCGGCCTTTGTTCGCCCAGGGCCGGGCTCGGGCACTCACATAGTGCTTGTTGGGGATGCGCCGCTTCTGCACGTCCAGCACCTTCACCTCGGCGATGCTCCGCCTGGGCATCGCCGCTGCCGTGCCCCTCGGGGAGCGGGGACGCTCTGGCGCTCGCAGCCGGGACCGGAGGCTGCAGCGCGGCCGAACCTCCCCGCGCCGCCCGCTCCGGGGGCGGGAGGCGGCCCCGGCCCGGCCCGGCCTATCCCGGCCGGCGGGGCGGCCCCATCACCGCCCGCTTAAAGGAGCGGCCAGCCCCGAGCCTCCCCCGGTGCGCCCCGAGCTCGGCGCGGCGGGGCAGGGATGCTCAGAGCTGCAGCCCGGGGAGGGGATCCCGGTGTGGCTTCCCCCCCTTTACCTGTGCGTGAGCTCCATCACCCCGCGGTGGTTCTGCACCCCGCTCTTGTCCCGTCGCAGCGGTCGCCGGGGGTTAGCCGCTGGCAGCCGCGTCCCTAAAGGAGGAGGAAATGGGCAGGGAAAGGTTCTGTCCTGGTTAGGGCAGCAGAGATGCCTTGCCCGGGACAAGGCGCATACCTGCGTGGAGAGAGTTTGTTTACAAGGGCGTGTAGTGACAGGATGAGGGGGAATGGCTCCAAACTGAGAGTAGGTTAAGATTAGATATCAGGAAGGAATTTACCGTGAGCTGGTGAGGTCCTGGCACAGGTTGTGCAGGGAAGTTCCATCCCTGGAGGTGTCCGAGGCCGGGCTGGACAGGCCTTGGAGCAGCCTGGGATAGTGAAGGCGTCTCTGCCCATGGAATGGGACGATCTTTAAGGACCCTTCCAACCTGAGCCAGCCCACGATCCCATCCCTGTGAGCCAGGAGCTGACCCAGCGCACTCACCTTTCCTCCTGGCAGCCCGTCCTGGTGCCACACTCTGTGCCCAGCTGTGCCCTTGTGCCAGCAGAGGAGCCAGGCCAGTGCCCAGGCTCTTCTCTGCATCAGCACTTACCCTTGGCCTCCGTCTTCCCAGCAGCTCAACACGTGCCATAACCACAGCTCTCTCCCCCGTTGGGCTTTTAATTACATTATAAAGTTACTCAAGGCTTACACTGGCAGGTCATTAGTTTTCATATGAATTTAATTTAATCATAAACAACTCATCTCACTCCTTAGCGGCTCCTTAAATGTGGCTCTTTTTAATACTATTAACTTTGTTACAGCCACCCCAGAGAATTAATGCAGGTGCAGGCAGCTTGCCAGTGCTTTATTGCCCCTCCCCAAGGGCTCGTCTTCATCCTCCTCCCCCTCAGCGAAGCCCCACGGCACAGTGTCCCTGTAGGGGTGGCTGCAGAAGGGTTGCTGGGCTGTTTGAAGGGGACATCAGGCCACTGGTGACCTCCCTGGTGCTTGCTGGGGTGCAGACACAGCGCTGGGTGGACCAGCTGCATGTCACCCCCAGGTCACCCCGGGTCATCGCTCCTCAGTCAGGTGTGTTTTGGAGGCAGGAGGACTTGGAGATGAGCTGTGGAATCCTCCTTTCCTTCTCTCATGGTGACATTTGTGTGGGAGGGATGCTGGAAGTGCTCATGGAGAGCCTGGGATAGCACCAACATCTGGAACTGCAGCTCCTGATGTTGTGTGGAGTGTCCAGGCTGGAGCAGAGGAAGTTTCACTAGTTTAAAAGCACTGAGAGATGCACAAATCCTCCAGAGGATGGTGAGGAAAACATCCAAAGCAGCTGGTAAGAGAGGGAGTGTACACTGAGATGTGGAGCAAGGCTAAGAGAGGAATGAAACAATTTCTGGTCTTCACTGAAAAAAAGAATTAAGGTGGAGAAGCACTTAAGCACCAGCATTGTCTTCTCCCCTGACCTGCTGCAGGGATTCCATCACTCCTGGGCCCTGCAGCACCAGCACTGGCTGCAGCTAATGAGCACCCAGGAACCAGCAGGGCTTGGGGAGCATCACAGCTCAGGCTGCAAAATGGCTCCTGTGTTTAATTAACAAGTCTAATGAGGGGAGTGGAGAGTGGCTTTGCATGCTGACCAGATCACCTCCCCGGGAGACAGAAATTACTGTGGAAAGGCAGAGCCTGCCTGGGGCTCTGCTGTGCCTTGGTCATTTATCAAGGAATCTGTGAAGGATTTGTCAGAGAGCCCAAATGAGGGGTTTGTGAGTGACCTGGGAGTCCCGTGCTCGGCCCACACCTCTGGGGGTGCTGCTGCAGGAAAGCCGAGATGTGGCAGGAGCACATCTCACAAAAACATTGGGTGGTGTAGGTGAATCTCAGGGGAGTTTCAGGATAAACATTCATCCCCTGCTGCCCTAAGCAGAGGCTGAGGCTTCATGAAGCCAAATAAAATAAAAGAACTGTGATAAAATAACTACACAGGAGAGGTCATGACCTACACAAGGTGCACTCTCCCTTGTGTCTGCCAGGATCAGCTGAGCAATTTAAAACAAGAGGGCAAACGACTTCTGAGAAACCATCCCTCAAGCTCAAACGGACAAATGTGTTTCTGCAGAGCTGTAAGTGGATTCCAGCTGTTTGGGCACAGCTGGGCAGTCCCTGAGGTCTGTCTGGTGTCAGGGAGGGAGTGGAATGAGAAAGCAGTGCCCCACCATCAGCCCTGGCTGCAGGGGGAACGCTGTCTGCAGTCATCCTGGCATGGACAGCCCACTGCTGCGGCTCACTTTCCAGTTTTGGAACTGGGTGATTGTGCCAGGCGACTGAATGTCCTGGTCCTCCCAGTGCACAGAACAAATTCATCCATCTTCCCTGAGCCACCTCACAAAAATCAGTCAAAAATGATGCTCCTGCCCCCAGAGAGGACAAGTCCCTGCAGCCGGAGCCCAGCCCAGCAGAGATTTCCCATTTCACCAGGGCTGGATGTCTCTGATTCTCAGCAGGAATGATTTTCCACTGCTGTGACCCCTGAATTGCAGGGTTTCGGTGCCACCCATCACAGCCAGGCTGGCAGCAGGCAGCACCCATCCTGCCCAGGGAGAACAGAACCCACACAGGGGATGCTCAGCCCTCAAACAGGGGAGCCCTGGGAAACTCCTGAGGACAACAAAAGTACTGAAACCCCGGGAGAAGCAGAGATCTGATGGAAGGGGTGCTTCAGAGAGTGACAAACCCAGGGAAAAAAAAATCCCAGAGAGCCCTTCAGAAGCTCCAGTGTTGTGCCATCTAGTGAGGGAAAAGAAGAGCAGCAAACATCCAGCTCCTGCCAGCCTGGAAATCGCATCCAGAGCAGTCCAGGATGGAAGTGTGTCCCCAGAATCCAGCCCCATCCCAGCCAGGAGAGGGACAACAGCAAACTCCAGCAGCAAGGCAGGGTCAACACCTCCAGAAGGGCTCGGATTGCTCAAACCTTGGGGAATTGGAGAATAAACCAGTGGCACTGCAGCAGCAGCATTTGGCCCCAGAGGGTGCAGATGGCTCCCAGGGACTCCTGCAGAGACAAAGGGAACACAGATCCGTGGGAGGAAAGCACTCAGGCACAAACCCCAAAAATCTCCCTGCCTGCCCTGCTTTTCTTCCCCCAGGGAGTTCCCTCATCAGCAACTGCAAAAGCCCCTGGGCAGCCCAGAGGAGTTTGGATTCCAGATGTGGCAGGAGCTAAACCACAGGGAATGCTGCAGCTGCTGCAGCACCAGGAACTCCTCAGGGCTGTCAGGTCTGTTTTTGAAAATGAAGAAATATTTTTACTGTCGCTCTGTTTTCAGCATAGCACCCGGACAGAATGGTAGTTACCAGTTATTTCTGGAATATACAGTACTTCTAAATATATGTTAAATCCTCATGGTTGAAGCTCCCCTCAGGCACTGCCAAGGACATGCAGATGAAGTTAAATATTCCCAGGAGATCTCCTGCTTCCCTGGGATACACTGAGTGAGACCAGTGTGTCCCAGGAGACAGTGCAGTCCTGCTGTACATAAACAAAATGATTAATTATGTGTGCTCAGCTACTCCATTCTGCACTGTCTTGTGGAGCAAGGAGACAGAAACCCTCAGGCTTTGCTGATCCTTCTCCCTCTGCTCATTTAAAGCCTTACATTCCCAATTCCATCTCTTTTCCAGCGCTTCAGCTGAACTCACGTCCTGCACTTTTACCTGGGGTGGACACTGCCAGCAATGCCAGTTTCCTGCATGAAATCCAAGGTTAAATGGGCAGCTTCTGGCAAAAACCTTCCAAAATTGGGGGTAAACCCACACCAGCTCCACGGGCTTGTGTCCAAGCTGCCCTAATTTAATGTGGTGTGTCCTTGAGAGAAATCAATGAAAGCAGCACTGAGTTCTGAGCAGGGAACAAAGGGCATTTGGGTTCTCTGGTGGGAGCTTTTCTGAGCAGCCCAGGGCAGGAGGCACAGATTTCCCCCTGCACCCACAGAGCACAGGATGGTTTTTTTTTTCTCCTCCTGAGCAGAGGAGAGCATAAGAAGAGACAGGGAGGCATCCCTAGTTCCTCCTTGTCCCACCAAAAAACAAGGGAACCGTAGCTTTTGCCTGACATTGCTGCTAAAGCCAGGCCAGCTAATTAAAAAGAAAGGATGCATGCAGAAATGCTTTGCTCTCAGGGTGCAATACTCACTCCTCACCAAGCAGGGTCAGCCCAGCACCGTCTGAACGCACACTGAAGACATCCAGGCTGCTTCACTTCAGCTCCACCAGAATTTCAGCTCGGTGGCAAAGATGTCCCTGCCCCTGAGCAGCAGAAGAGGCTCCAGCTCGCTTTTAGAGAACTGTAGGGTCAGCCTTGCAAAGTTCAAATGCCAGAGGTTTCTCTAAGCCAGTAAAACGCAGAGCAGAAGCAAAGCTGATCTGAGGTCACAGCTGGCAACCAGGCACAAAATCAGACCCATGCCCAGGTTTCTCAGTCTGTTACTTTATTAGAGAGGTTTTTACATCATGGTGGTGGCCCCACTGAAGATATTTTACAAAATATTAAAAAAACCTTTTTTATTTGAAGCCACATTTTTAAAAATCGTGTCCCACCCCTCCCTGAAAAGCAAGCTGGGTTTAATTACGGTTCCTTCTGAACAGGGAACAACAACAAAAAATGCTCTTTTGAAAGGAAGGAAAATGATAACCACACTGTAAACATGACAATCTGATGATGTGCCCCCGCTTCTAGGTGAGTGACACGGTACTGGAGCCCGGCACACCCCGGGAGAGAACACAAAATACAGAAATGAGTGGGCAGAACCATTCCTACCTCTGTTAGCAAGGCTGTGGAGCTCTCTGAAAACCAGCTGGACTGGAGGAAGGGATAAGTGGTTTACCATAGGGGCAGTGCAGCAGCTTTGGGAGCTCCCAGAAATGGTTTTTGAATGTCCAGGGAGGGGCGATGCTCCCTGGGCTGGTGGAAAGGCAGCAGTGCCCTTTGGGTGAGGGAGGTGACAGAGTGCTGCAGGACAGGCACTGGGCTCTGATTCCTGGGACACAGCCCTTGCACAGAGCAGCTCCAGCCTGACCCCAGCAGGAGCAGGACCAGGAGCAGAACCAGAATCACTGGGGCTGCTGTGACACATTCCCAACGTGATTCAAAGTCTCCAGTCTGCCCCTTGTCCCATTTAGGAACGTCCCTTTGCATTTGTTAACCTCACATCAGTTCCCAGCCTGGTGTTATCACAGCTGAAAGGCACAACCCACATTTTGGAGATGGGGCAGGAACCCTTCCTGTTTATTAACAGAGACATCACTGCTGTGAAATCAGAGGTAACCTAAAATGGTCCAAAGAGACAGAGTCTTGCCAGCTTGCACGAAGCTTACCAATATGGATTAGGAGCTCTAAAAGGGTAGGAAATGCAGCCCCCGGAGTTAAAGACCTGGGGACTGCCTCCTTCAGCCCAGTACCTAGAAGTGGGGCACATCACATACCACCCTTCCCTGAAATGCCAGTAAATCAATGGAGGAGGCTTGAAAATAACAACTTTTTTTCTGAGATTTTTTTTAAGGAGAAATATTTTTTTTTTCTTACTAAAGAAACAGGTCTAAAACAAACAATGTTGTCCAGAGAAAAACTTAAGTGCTGCATTACACCTTTGGGTTGTGTAAAGAAGAAGGTGCTGCCAGTGAGGTCCCTGACCCCCTCCCCAGCTCTGTGCTCCCAGTCCCACCCAGCAGCTCAACCAAGCCCTGCCTTGTGCAGGGGGAGGGGACAGAAAGGACAGAGGACCTGCTCTGCCACTCTGCCCACGCCTCCCAGCCAGGAGAACCATCCAAAAAGCTGTGGCACATCACAAGGAGATG